>NW_022145606.1:29712812-30303472 GCF_000002235.5 Strongylocentrotus purpuratus
ATGATGACCCCCTTGATCGACGTTCATGATCACAAATAAAATACTAATCATACAAATAATGTCCCCATAGCCCTGTCTAATCGTGGTTACTACAGTGTCCTCTTGTTTCGGAGTTGCAAAGTGCTTAAATAACGTAGGCATTGTAATAATTACTAAAGCAAATATCAGTTAACTATAATAACTCTAATAAGTTATAATTAAAAGTTATATTTCGAGTTATATAGCGCCAATTTTTGGATGATTAGCGCTTTACAATGATATTATTAACCCGGTCATAGGAAAACAATGCAAGCCAGCGCACATTGTGTGCACCATCTCAACTCCCTGGGGAGCAATCCTCCTAAGCGGCTCATGGGCATGAGAAGATCTTGTAACATGAGGGGTCTTACCTCCTACAGGGTATTCATTTATACACCCGAGTATAAAGCATCAATAATTGTGGTATAAATTGCTTTGATGAAGGTCAAAAAGGCAGTGGGAAAGGTTCGAACTCGGGATCCTATTATCGGAAAGCATGCGCTTACTAATCTTGAAAAGCCACATGCACATGAATGTGCATATAGCGCGAATTCCTGTATATACTTGTACAGGAAGTCGGACAGATGACCCCCTTGATCGACGTCATGATCACAAATAAAATACTATCCATATATATACAAATAATGTCCCCATAGCCCTGTCTAATCGTGGTTACTACAGTGTCCTCTTGTTTCGGAGTTGCAAAGTGCTTAAATAACGTAGGCATTGTAATAATTACTAAAGCCAATATTAGTTAACTATAATAACTATAATAAGTTATATTAAAAGTTATATTTTCGAGTTATATAGCGCCAATTTTGAATGATGAGCGCTTTACAATGATATTATTAGCCCGGTCATAGGAACCAATGCAAGCCAGCGCACATTGTGTGCACCATCTCAACTCCCTGGGGAGCAATCCTCCTAAGCGGCTCAGGGCATTGAGAAGATCTTGTACATGAGGGGTCTTACCTCCTACAGGGTATCATTTATACGTACACCGAGTATAAAGCATCAATACTTGTGGATAAATTGCTTTGATGAAGGTCAAAAAAGGCAGTGGGAAAGGTTCGAAACTCGGGATCCTATTATCGGAAAGCATGCGCTCTACCAATCTTGAAAAGCCACATGCACATGAATGTGCATATAGCGCGATTCCTGTATATACTTGTACAGGAAGTCGGACAGATGATGACCCCCTTGATCGACGTTCATGATCACAAATAAAATACTAATCATATATATACAAATAATGTCCCCATAGCCCTGTCTAATCGTGGTTACTACAGTGTCCTCTTGTTTCGGAGTTGCAAAGTGCTTAAATAACGTAGGCATTGTAATAAACTAAAGCCAATATCAGTTAACTATAATAACTATAATAAGTTATGATTAAAAGTTATATTTCGAGTTATATAGCGCCAATTTTGGATGATTAGCGCTTTACAATGATATTATAGCCCGGTCATAGGAAACAATGCAAGCCAGCGCACATTGTGGTGCACCATCTCAACTCCCTGGGGAGCAATCCTCCTAAGCGGCTCATGGGCATTGAGAAGATCTTGTACATGAGGGGTCTTACCTCCTACAGGGTATTCATTTATACACCCGAGTATAAAGCATCTATATTGTGGATAAATTGCTTTGATGAAGGTCAAAAAGGCAGTGGGAAAGGTTCGAACTCGGGATCCTATTATCGGAAAGCATGCGCTCTACCAATCTGAAAAGCCACATGCACATGAAGTGCATATAGCGCGAATTCCTGTATATACTTGTACAGGAAGTCGGACAGATGACCCCCTTGATCGACGTTCATGATCACAAATAAAATACTAATCATATATATACAAATAATGTCCCCATAGCCCTGTCTAATCGTGGTTACTACAGTGTCCTCTTGTTTCGGAGTTGCAAAGTACTTAAATAACGTAGGCATTGTAATAATTACTAAAGCCAATATCAGTTAACTATAATAACTATAATAAGTTATGATTAAAAGTTATATTTCGAGTTATATAGCGCCAATTTTTGAATGATTAGCGCTTTACAATGATATTATTAGCCCGGTCATAGGAAACAATGCAAGCCAGCGCACATTGTGTGCACCATCTCAACTCCCTGGGGAGCAATCCTCCTAAGCGGCTCATGGGCATTGAGAAGATCTTGTACATGAGGGGTCTTACCTCCTACAGGGTATTCATTTATACACCCGAGTATAAAGCATCAATAATTGTGGATAAATTGCTTTGATGAGGTCAAAAAGGCAGTGGGAAAGGTTCGAACTCGGGATCCTATTATCGGAAAGCATGCGCTCTACCAATCTTGAAAAGCCACATGCACATGGATGTGCATATAGCGCGAATTCCTGTATATACTTGTACAGGAAGTCGGACAGATGACCCTTGATCGACGTTCATGATCACAATAAAAATACTAATCATATATACAAATAATGTCCCCATAGCCCTGTCTAATAGTGGTTACTACAGTGTCCTCTTGTTTCGGAGTTGCAAAGTGCTTAAATAACGTAGGCATTGTAATAATTACTAAAGCCAGTATTAGTTAACTATAATAAGTATAATAAGTTATAATTAAAAGTTATATTTCGAGTTATATAGCGCCAATTTTGAATGATGGCGCTTTACAATGATATTATTAGCCCGGTCATAGGAAACAATGCAAGCCAGCGCACATTGTGTGCACCATCTCAACTCCCTGGGGAGCAATCCTCCTAAGCGGCTCATGGGCATTGAGAAGATCTTGTACATGAGGGGTCTTACCTCCTACAGGGTATTCATTTATACACCCGAGTATAAGCATCTATAATTGTGGATAAATTGCTTTGATGAAGGTCAAAAAGGCAGTGGGAAAGGTTCGAACTCGGGATCCTATTATCGGAAAGCATGCGCTCTACCAATCTTGAAAAAGCCACATGCACATGAATGTGCATATAGCGCGAATTCCTGTATATACTTGTACAGGACGGTCGGACAGATGACCCCTTGATCGACGTTCATGATCACAAATAAAATACTAATCATATATATACAATAATGTCCCATAGCCCTGTCTAATCGTGGTTACTACAGTGTCCTCTTGTTTCGGAGTTGCAAAGTGCTTAAATAAGTAGGCATTGTAATAATTACTAAAGCCAATATCAGTTAACTATAATAACTATAATAAGTTATGATTAAAAGTTATATTTCGAGTTATATAGCGCCAATTTTGGATGATTTAGCGCTTTACAATGATATTATTAACCCGGTCATAGGAAACAATGCAAGCCAGCGCACATTGTGTGCACCATCTCAACTCCCTGGGGAGCAATCCTCCTAAGCGGCTCATGGGCATTGAGAAGATCTTGTACATGAGGGGTCTTACCTCCTACAGGGTATTCATTTATACACCCGAGTATAAAGCATCATACTGTGGATAAATTGCTTTGATGAAGGTCAAAAAGGCAGTGGGAAAGGTTCGAACTCGGGATCCTATTATCGGAAGCATGTGCTCTACCAATCTTGAAAAGCCACATGCACATGAATGTGCATATAGCGCGATTCCTGTATATACTTGTACAGGAAGTCGGAAAGATCGGACACCCCCTTGATCGACGTTCATGATCACAAATAAAATACTAATCATTATATACAAATAATGTCCCCATAGCCCTGTCTAATAGTGGTTACTACAGTTGTCCTCTTGTTTCGGAGTTGCAAAGTACTTAATAACGTAGGCATTGTAATAATTACTAAAGCCAGTATTAGTTAACTATAATAACTATAATAAGTTATAATTAAAAGTTATATTTCGAGTTATATAGCGCCAATTTGAATGATGAGCGCTTTACAATGATATCATTAGCCCGTCATAGGAAACAATGCAAGCCAGCGCACATTGTGTGCACCATCTCAACTCCCTGGGGAGCAATCCTCCTAAGCGGCTCATGGGCATTGAGAAGATCTTGTACATGAGGGGTCTTATCTTACCTCCTACAGGGTATTCATTTATACACCCGAGTATAAAGCATCTATAATTGTGGATAAATTGCTTTGATGAAGGTCAAAAAGGCAGTGGGAAAGGTTCGAACTCGGGATCCTATTATCGGAAAAGCATGCGCTCTACCAATCTTGAAAAGCCACATGCACATGAATGTGCATATAGCGCGAATTCCTGTATATACTTGTACAGGACGGTCGGACAGATGACCCCCTTGATCGACGTTCATGATCACAAATAAAATACTAATCATATATATACAAATAATGTCCCCATAGCCCTGTCTAATCGTGGTTACTACAGTGTCCTCTTGTTTCGGAGTTGCAAAGTGCTTAAATAACGTAGGCATTGTAATAATTACTAAAGCCAATATCAGTTAACTATAATAACTATAATAGTTATGATTAAAAGTTATATTTCGAGTTATATAGCGCCAATTTTGGATGATTAGCGCTTTACAATGATATTATTACCCGGTCATAGGAAACATGCAAGCCAGCGCACATTGTGTGCACCATCTCAACTCCCTGGGAGCAATCCTCCTAAGCGGCTCATGGGCATTGAGAAGATCTTGTACATGAGGGGTCTTACCTCCTACAGGGTATTCATTATACACCCGAGTATAAAGCATCAATACTTGTGGATAAATGCTTTGATGAAGGTCAAAAGGCAGTGGGAAAGGTTCGAACTCGGGATCCTATTATCGGAAAGCATGCGCTCTACCAATCTTGAAAAGCCACATGCACATGAATGTGCAATATAGCGCGAATTCCTGTATATACTTGTACAGGAAGTCGGACAGATGACCCCCTTGATCGACGTTCATGATCACAAATAAAATACTAATCATATATATACAAATAGTGTCCCCATAGCCCTGTCTAATAGTGGTTACTACAGTGTCCTCTTGTTTCGGAGTTGCAAAGTACTTTAAATAACGTAGGCATTGTAATAATTACTAAAGCCAGTATTAGTTAACTATAATAACTATAAAAGTTATAATTAAAAGTTATATTTCGAGTTATATAGCGCCAATTTTGAATGATGAGCGCTTTACAATGATATTATTAGCCCGGTCATAGGAAACAATGCAAGCCAGCGCACATTGTGTGCACCATCTCAACCCTGGGGAGCAATCCTCCTAAGCGGCTCATGGGCATTGAGAAGATCTTGTACATGAGGGGTCTTACCTCCTACGGGTATTCATTTATACACCCGAGTATAAAGCATCTATAATTGTGGATAAATTGCTTTGATGAAGGTCAAAAAGGCAGTGGGAAAGGTTCGAACTCGGGATCCTATTATCGGAAAGCATGCGCTCTACCAATCTTGAAAAGCCACATGCACATGAATGTGCATATAGCGCGAATTCCTGTATATACTTGTACAGGACGGTCGGACAGATGACCCCCTTGATCGACGTTCATGATCACAAATAAAATACTAATCATATATATACAAATAATGTCCCCATAGCCCTGTCTAATCGTGGTTACTACAGTGTCCTCTTGTTTCGGAGTTGCAAAGTGCTTAAATAACGTAGGCATTGTAATAATTACTAAAGCCAATATCAGTTAACTATAATAACTATAATAATTATGATTAAAAGTTATATTTCGAGTTATATAGCGCCAATTTTGATGATTAGCGCTTTACAATGATATTATTAACCCGGTCATAGGAAACAATGCAAGCCAGCGCACATTGTGTGCACCATCTCAACTCCCTGGGGAGCAATCCTCCTAAGCGGCTCATGGGCATTGAGAAGATCTTGTACATGAGGGGTCTTACCTCCTACAGGGTATTCATTTATACACCCGAGTATAAAGCATCAATAATGTGGATTTATTGCTTTGATGAAGGTCAAAAAGGCAGTGGGAAAGGTTCGAACTCGGGATCCTATTATCGGAAAGCATGTGCTCTACAATCTTGAAAAGCCACATGCACATGAATGTGCATATAGCGCGAATTCCTGTATATACTTGTACAGGAAGTCGGACAGATGACCCCCTTGATCGACGTTCATGATCACAAATAAAATACTAATCATATATATACAAATAATGTCCCCATAGCCCTGTCTAATAGTGGTTACTACAGTGTCCTCTTGTTTCGGAGTTGCAAAGTACTTAAATAACGTAGGCATTGTAATAATTACTAAAGCCAGTATAGTTAACTATAATAAGTATAATAAGTTATAATTAAAAGTTATATTTCGAGTTATATAGCGCCATTTTGAATGATGAGCGCTTTACAATGATATCATTAGCCCGGTCATAGGAAACAATGCAAGCCAGCGCACATTGTGTGCACCATCTCAACTCCCTGGGGAGCAATCCTCCTAAGCGGCTCATGGGCATTGAGAAGATCTTGTACATGAGGGGTCTTACCTCCTACAGGGTATTCATTTATACACCCGAGTATAAAGCATCTATAATTGTGGATAAATTGCTTTGATGAAGGTCAAAAGGCAGTGGGAAAGGTTCGAACTCGGGATCCTATTATCGGAAAGCATGCGCTCTACCAATCTTGAAAAGCCACATGCACATGAATGTGCATATAGCGCGAATTCCTGTATATACTTGTACAGGACGGTCGGACAGATGACCCCCTTGATCGACGTTCATGATCACAAATAAAATACTTATCATATATATACAAATAATGTCCCCATAGCCCTGTCTAATCGTGGTTACTACAGTGTCTCTTGTTTCGGAGTTGCAAAGTACTTAAATAACGTAGGCATTGTAATAATTACTAAAGCCAGTATTAGTTAACTATAATAACTATAATAAGTTATAATTAAAAGTTATATTTCGAGTTATATAGCGCCAATTTTGAATGAGAGCGCTTTACAATGATATTATTAGCCCGGTCATAGGAAACAATGCAAGCCAGCGCACATTGTGTGCACCATCTCAACTCCCTGGGGAGCAATCCTCCTAAGCGGCTCATGGGCATTGAGAAGATCTTGTACATGAGGGGTCTTACCTCCTACAGGGTATTCATTTATACACCCGAGTATAAAGCATCTATAATTGTGGATAAATTGCTTTGATGAAGGTCAAAAAGGCAGTGGAAAGGTTCGAACTCGGGATCCTATTATCGGAAAGCATGCGCTCTACCAATCTTGAAAAGCACATGCACATGAATGTGCATATAGCGCGAATTCCTGTATATATACTTGTACAGGACGGTCGGACAGATGACCCCCTTGATCGACGTTCATGATCACAAATAAAATACTAATCATATATATACAAATAATGTCCCCATAGCCCTGTCTAATCGTGGTTACTACAGTGTCCTCTTGTTTCGGAGTTGCAAAGTGCTTAAATAACGTAGGCATTGTAATAATTACTAAAGACAATATCAGTTAACTATAAGTTATGATAATAGTTATATTTCGAGTTATATAGCGCAATTTTGGATGATTAGCGCTTTACAATGATATTATTAGCCCGGTCATAGGAAACAATGCAAGCCAGCGCACATTGTGTGCACCATCTCAACTCCCTGGGGAGCAATCCTCCTAAGCGGTTCATGGGCATTGAGAAGATCTTGTTCATGAGGGGTCTTACCTCCTACAGGGTATTCATTTATACACCCGAGTATAAAGCATCAATAAATGTGGATAAATTGCTTTGATGAAGGTCAAAAAGGCAGTGGGAAAGGTTCGAACTCGGGATCCTATTATCGGAAAGCATGCGCTCTACAATCTTGAAAAGTCACATGCACATGAATGTGCATATAGCGCGAATTCCTGTATATACTTGTACAGGAAGTCGGACAGATGACCCCCTTGATCGACGTTCATGGTCACAAATAAAATACTAATCATATATATACAAATAATGTCCCCATAGCCCTGTCTAATAGTGGTTACTACAGTGTCCTCTTGTTTCGGAGTTGCAAAGTGCTTAAATAACGTAGGCATTGTAATAATTACTAAAGCCAATATCAGTTAACTACAATAACTATAATAAGTTATGATTAAAAGTTATATTTCGAGTTATATAGCGCCAATTTTGAATGATGGGCGCTTTACAATGATATTATTAGCCCGGTCATAGGAAACAATGCAAGCCAGCGCACATTGTGTGCACCATCTCAACTCCCTGGGGAGCAATCCTCCTAAGCGGCTCATGGGCATTGAGAAGATCTTGTACATGAGGGGTCTTACCTCCTACAGGGTATTCATGTATACACCCGAGTATAAAGCATCTATAATTGTGGATAAATTGCTTTGATGAAGGTCAAAAAGGCAGTGGGAAAGGTTCGAACTCGGGATCCTATTATCGGAAAGCATGCGCTCTACCAATCTTGAAAAGCCACATGCACATGAATGTGCATATAGCGCGAATTCCTGTATATACTTGTA
Organism: Strongylocentrotus purpuratus; assembly: GCF_000002235.5. Lineage (NCBI taxonomy): Eukaryota > Metazoa > Echinodermata > Echinoidea > Camarodonta > Strongylocentrotidae > Strongylocentrotus > Strongylocentrotus purpuratus. The sequence goes on from NW_022145606.1 coordinate 29,721,205, forward strand.
CAGGACGGTCGGACAGAATCGGCGTTTACATGAACCGTCGAATCCGTCCACTGAATTCTAAATCTTACTTTCGAGAAAAAAAGGGTTTGAAAGTTTGACATTTTCCAACAGCGCTACAGCGCAATGTACGATAATTGCTATTGATAATTTTTAGTTAGTGTGAAAGCCTGAAACCAGCTTATAATCACCATATAAAAAACTAATCATAATTTTGAACGATCGTCGAGTAATGATAAAATAAGAATGATGATGTAATTTCGCACTACGCCTTTTACACCAAAAGTGGCAAGCGGAGCGCATTCGACGGTTCATAAAAACAAAAAGTGAATACGCGCAACACAAAAGCGCTGAATGCGCATGGATTCGTCGGTTCATGCAACCGTTCTTGCTCGTTTAATACACGCGCCCAATGCGGGTCATCGAACTTTCAATGTTGAACTGTTCGAGCTTACCTATCGAGTAATTTGGTTTAGGCCTACTACTTTCATTTTTCTTAATGAGACTTTAATTGATAAATGAATAATTCAGGAAATAACAGGACTTCATAAACATTTCCTAAATATTGATCTCCCTTCAAATTGTGTTCCTTATAATATTGTTTCTGTTTCAATTTGTTATTTGTCTAATAAGCCACTCTACCCCCCCCCCCCCCATCACATCTTGTTTCCCCAATCGTTTTCTATATAATTCATCTTTATATGGAGTTGAATTCAACCACTCATTGAATCATTGCATACTGCTTGGCCTCTCGATCATACCACTTCATTATTTTCTTTATCCTCTTTCTGATTTCTCTTTCACTTTTCTGAATCAATTTGATCTCCATATATTTTCGCTCACAATTTGGGTATTTTCATGATCATATAATTCCATTTCCAACACTCCTACATGTATACCATCTCTCTTCAAAGACCTTGATTTATATGAACGAAAATGTAACCATAAACTAAACACATTATTGATATCGGGCTTGACATGTAGCATCTACTTCTAGTATAGGAAATAATCCTGAACTGAAGTTTGTAACCCCTTTTCCTGAAGTATGACAGGTAGATTACTACAATTATGTTGAACATTGTATATAATATGTTATCAAATAATAACTAAACACAACAAAATTATATTTTCACATCCAAACTTATTTGACATCAATCTTAAACACACTAGACAAAGCTTATTTAATAATCAATTATCACAAATTACAACTCTTTGAGTAATAACAACTGTGGCATTGATACCGCTGACGATTGTAGTGTGACCTAATCTAAAAACACATCATAATCCTATATATTTAGGTGAAGTAATAGGACAATTTTCGAGTGTTACACATATTTAATGAATAAAATAAATTAAATCAAATCATGCGCCATTCAGTGTACTTATTTTCTTGGGCTATATCATGAATTCATCACGAGTTACATAATATTATCATGAGATTCAAAACGATTTGAGTAAAGGTCAAATAAAGATCTGCATTAAAGTGAACTGGTAACAATGTTCATGATTTCACAAGCAGTGAGCTGAAATAACAAGCCAGAAAGTTATAACTTTTCCAGTTCAAATCAGCTTCTGACCTGGTATACTATACCTCATATTGTCCAATAGGTAATGCACAAGAACAACGGTTTTCACGAAACCATGTAACACTATTCACACATATATTTTCAGTGAAGATATGTTTTTGAAATTATTTGTATTTACAGTGCGTTATTCCTTCATCAAAAGTTTAAGATACAGTATCACAATTAAAAAAAACTCTCTAATACAATGCGGCCAGTTCACTAATTGTTATTAAATGCCCCTTGTCAATGTACTAAATTTGTAATGCGCTTATGGTAACTTTGCCTTGAACTTGTACTGATCTTCAATACCTAATATAAATAACCACTTAAAGAGGTAATGTTCAACACAGTAAGGGCTCAACATGATGTATGATCATGAACCCAACACTATACATATGCACATTAAGCCGGCACCCATTGGCACCAAAACAAATTGAACATCCTTGCCCAACTGTCAGCTATTGTAGCTTTAACCAGATGTGGTAGCTTGAAATATTCTATTTTACAAAAGTGGGCAAATAGCAAAAGATAATAAAAATATCTTGGATATGAATCATAATTACAACATGTAAGCATGCTCCATCAGTGTAACCATAGAATCCTGAAAGGTTTTACATTCATTTGCATCAATTTATTGACAATTAAATTAGGCTGAATCTTTTATATTTTTCATTCATCACTTTGCTTTTTATAATTATGAAATTCTTAACCTTGAAATCTTGATGTTCTTACAGGTGTAATAATAATAATATTCTGTTTTTATATAGCACATGATACATCAATAAAACGATGTGTCTAAGTGCTTTACAGATATATATATATCATTACCCAGTCATCTGATTTAGGCTTGCCAGCACACAATGTATGCATGTTCTTCACTCCCTGGGGAGCATTCCGCCCAGTCCCCATTTTACAAACGCACACTTGCTCATCCAACTACATTAACTTTTGCATCCTACCGGGTACCCATTTAACACCTGGGTGGAGAGTGACAAATGTAGATTAACGTCTCGCCAAAGGACATTAGTGCTGCAGCAGAACTTGAACCCTGTACCTTGTGATCTGCAGTCGGATGACTTATCCACTAGACCACAACACCTCTATGATGAAAGTAAAGTTGAGTTATCACATTCCTGGAATCTGGTGGTACATGTACAAGAGATTGCAGCACAAAGCAAGTTCAGGTCATCTCCACCTGAAAATAAAATAAAAAGATAACTGCATGTGATGTCTTGCCTGCACCTCACAATTTGCCTATTACGTATGAACACTACCAATTGATATCTAAATTTGGTAGCATTCGGCCAAGTTGACTAAAAACAGGTGAAATGACCAACCACTGGATGGCAACACTATTCATTCACTAAAACATAATTGATTTTTGATCTTGGTGATGAAATTCTTCCTCATAATGGTTGGGTGCAGGTTTAATGAAATTTGGACATATACTTCTGAAATGACAATTTAACAAAAGGTTATTTTTGAAGCAAAATATAACACAAGTGACCATAATTCACCTTTGTCCACGACCTTAGATATGAAAATTCTTCCACATAATCTACATGTATGATCCTTAATAATGATCGGGTGCAAGTTTCATTAAATTGCATACTTAAAAGTTTCTGAAGTAATATTAAACATTACTTACTTTTGACCTTGACCTTGACCTTGTTCATAAAATTTCTTCCACATAATAAAGTGATGCTTGATAATAGGCCATTTTTGTAATGTAGCCAAATTTAATGCATAAGTCTTTGTGAAGTGCCTCAATACATGTTATTTCATTCACCTGAAAAGAATAATAGTATTTCAATAGACAGAATCCGAACTGCATATATTAGTTGTTGCCAGGTTGGACAAACATTATGGCTTGACCTACCTAGCAACACTAAATATATGCAGTTTGCCTTCTGACTATTGAAATACTATTATTCTTATAAGGTGAATGAAATAACTTGTACTGAGGCACTTCACAAAGACTTATGCATTAAATTTGGTTACATTACGAACGTGGCCCATTGCTATATGCAATTTTCATCAAATTTGGACATAACCTTTTGAAATGAGAGTGATTTTAAATTTTTGATGCCGGGGTAGGAAAAAGCGGTACCTACATTGTATGTCTCACTCTAGCTATGCAGACGAGACAAAAAATCTTCAGAGAATCATGACAGTTAAATAATGACTCTGTAAATCACTCTGCTATCACAATTATTCTTTTGTTGAACAAACAAGACATAAAGGAGACATAAAGAAGAAAAAAAAGGTCAAACTGAATTACTTACCAGATCACACAGCACTCTTCACCAGAATGCAGCTAAAGGTCATGCCAGGATTTCTGCGAGAAACTTCCAACTTTTTATTGCTGGAAAACAAATGAAAATTTTCAAAAAATTAATTATTTGCCAAGTTGACCCGGCCGAGTCTTGTCATAGATTACAGTTTGAATTCATAAACATACCGTTTCCCTGGTTCTGAGATAAAAATTGGATAACTCGTATAAAGTAATTCCGTAAATTTCGCCTTTGGAAATACGTAATTTAAATTTTTTAAATTTTACATAGAAAAGAAATATGTATTTTTTCTTCTGTCTCATTTTTTATTTCAATTAGATCTAAATCAAGAAAAATGGGAGAGAAAGTTTTTGTACCAGAACTTCCAGAAGTGGTACAAAATCGGTAGTAATCGATCAATCTACCCCCATTGTGCGAGCCGTAAAAAGTACCATCTAAATGGGAAATGTTGGCAAAAGTCCGTTTTATTAAAGAATGACCCATACTAGACGGTTATTTCTGTCTAACCCAAACCATGCTAACCCAATCCTGACCTAAACTGAAGTAGTATCACCAACCTAGACCGAAAAATCAGGTCAACGTCGCTATTCATAAGGACCGCTATTCATAAGGACCGCTATTCATAAGGTCCGCTTTTCATAAGGACTGCTATTCATAAGGCTGCTTTTCATAATTTGAGAATAGGGTTCCTATTCATAATACTAGAAAAGGGTCGCTATTCATAACACGACAAGAGGGTCGCTATTCATAACACGGAATGAGGGTCGCTATTCATAATACCGAAAGAGGGCCGATCGCTATTCATCAGGATCATTATTCATAATCGAAGAAGAGGGTCACTATTCATAACACGAGAAGAGGGTCGCTATTCATAATACAAGAAGAGACTCGCTATTCAGAAAACGAGGAAAGGGTCGCTATTCATAAATTTTAATGAGGGTTGCTATTCATAACAGGAGAAGAGGGTCCCTATTCATACAAAAATGAAAGTAAAAAAAGCAATAAACAAAATGATAATAAGAAAGCAAAATGGATAGGGGACACCCCACGGCTGTAGCGTGGGTGCGGGGGGTGGGGGGGGGGGGGGGGACGCCACATGGCCCTGAATGTTTGTAGAAAACATTCATTGAAAACATACATTTTTTTTTTAAAGAAAAAAAAGGCATGCCCCAATAAGATATGTGACCCATCATCCCGGGCCCTAGCCCCCTCCCCCCCCCCCCCCCAATCAGTCTGACCAAGCTGCGCGATTCGGCCCACCCACCCTGAAGTATTTCCTTGGTACAAGTGCATATTATCGACAATTCTCGTCCAAGTAGTTCATAGATGGCGTAGCCTGTGTGTGTTTCATGGGGGGGGGGGGGGGGGGTGGTGGGGGTGTAGCACTGTTGCCATCAAGGGGCTGATCTAACATGTCCCTTATCCTCAGCAAAGGAAGGAAGCGACAGAGAGGGGGTTATAGGGACCTAAGTTATATACAATATTCAAGCTTTTCGTAAATATACAATACAAGTAAGGATTTTCAAGATTTTAAGCCATATAAGATACGATTTTGTGACCTTAAGGCATTATGGGAACGGTGGCGTCCCCTGTATCATGTCTTTTTAAAAGTATTTTTTTCTTTTCAGCTTTGATAATTATATAGAGACATCCCCATAATCTAGCTAATATATTTCCCCCGCTTCAGTGGGGACAAGAGAAAGGAAAACAAAACACAGCCATAATCCTGTCATAATTTGTCCCCTTTGTGGGAAATCTTGCTCCCCCTCCCCCCCCCCCCTCCCCCCCCCCCCTCAACTGAGAGTCAAACTTATGAACATTTATTTTGGTGACAATTAAGACGATACATTTTACAAGGAAACCACCTCGGCCACCCCCCCCCCCCCCCCCCCCCCCCCCCCGAAAATAAACATAAATGTTCAATATCTGACTGTCCGAGTCGTCATCATATAGGCATAGGCGGCATGGGGGTGGAGGGTGGGGCTGGATATTTCATAATTCAAATTCAAATTGTATTGATTTAAAAAGAATCTTTAATTTGTGAATGTATAGAGAGAAAAGGTGAGTAGATCTACACAAATCACAGACCAATTGACACTGTTGCAGTTTGTGTCAGCATCATCAGGACAGAGCTATTACCAGCCAGGCCCCTATTTCTATTAGTTATTAGCGTTCCCGCACAGAAAATGTACCCATGACATTGTGCACAGAATTTTTGGAATAGAATACTCATCTTTCTATTACAATAATATCAAAACAAAACAAAAGACAAGGGATTGAAACAATTATTTGCATACTAAGTTAACTAACACTAACAGTAGTTCGATCTAAATCTAGACAAAATCTAGTCACTAATTTCAAAGTTAAACTCATAGTCTTAAACCACCCTGACACTTGCACGATATTGGTTTGCGCATTGGTTTGCCCATTGTTTCATGTCACGTTTTTGCCATAACAGGAAGCGTTTGCGGAACATGCTGGAGGATGATCGAGGCCAATGCGGGACAAAGCTTGAAATTTGTGGCAGAATTTTCAAAATGTTTAAAATTTTGGCACAACAAATTTGGTGGATGACTTTCGTGAACACTTCAGGAACATGAGTATCCTATACGTATTCTACCTGTGTCCATACTGACCGGTGCGTGCCAATGCCCGAGTGACACGCATGTTTACGACTAGTTCACTATATGATTTACAAATAAATTGCTCATAATTTGTGCATCGGCTGCGGATACTTCCAGCAGTTTTCACATTACTTGCGCATTTTCTACGCATGGGCATTCGACGGCACAGAAAACTAAGGAAAACAGGAAAAGAAAAAGTGACCGCTGCGCGCTGAAAGCATCTTGTAGATCTAACACTGCTTGAATATTAATGGCGTGAACAATATTTAAGTATGGCGTATATGCGGGACTCAAAATTTGTGAAAGCTTCAGGGTGGCTAAACTCTTATTTAACTTAGTCTAAACTCTAGTTTAAAATAAAATGAATAGTAGTGAGTGATCGACAACCATGAACAACACCATGCATTTACCGCCGTCCACACTTAATAATTTCAACAGTTAATAATAATAGTCTACCCATATTTTAAAACAAATACTGAAATGATAACACATTAGACTTAGAGTTAGATTTAGAATTCATAGTACGAACAATCGTCCGTCTTGACTTGGACCTATATATTGTCCATTGTCCATTGAAATTGATTTTATCTACATCTCTAGATTTACTAACACCGAAATCAACAGGTGGGACAACCCGAGTTTTGAGTTCGAAATATCTGCTTAAATGTGTTATAAATTGGTATAATTTAAGCAGCGACTTCAGATTTTCATTAAATTCATGCATCTAATATCATAAAAGTACAACTAGGTACACGAAACACAGTTTTCTTACCAATTTTACATCCCGTTCAGACGCTGCTACAGATTCGACGGTTCATCGTCTGCTAGAATTGAAGGAGGGCGGGTTTCATGAACCGTCGAATTCGCGGATTCGTCGGTTCATGCAATCGCTCCGGGCAACGTTTCGTTTGTAGTAAAAATATAAATATGTTTTTGTCAAAAATTATCTCAAATCAGCATCTGAAAATTTGTCAGTAGAAAGATATTATAACAATCAACGCAATTATGGAGAAAAAAAATTTTGAAAAATTTGCCAAAAATCGACGGATTCGACGGTTCATGTAAACGCTGACGGGACCCCCTTGATCGACGTTCATGATCACAAATAAAATAATAATCATATATATACAAATAATGTCCCCATAGCCCTGTCTAATAGTGGTTACTACAGTGTCCTCTTGTTTCGGAGTTGCAAAGTACTTAAATAACGTAGGCATTGTAATAATTACTAAAGCCAATATATATTAGTTAACTATAATAACTAAAATAAGTTATAATTAAAAGTTATATTTCTAGTTATAGCGCCAATTTTGAATGATGAGCGCTTTACAATGATATTATTAGCCCGGTCATAGGAAACAATGCAAGCCAGCGCACATTGTGTGCACCATCTCAACTCCCTGGGGAGCAATCTTCCTAAGCGGCTCATTGGCATTGAGAAGAACTTGTACATGAGGGGTCTTACCTTCTACAGGGTATTCATTTATACACCCGAGTATAAAGCATCAATAATTGTGGATAAATTGCCTTGATGAAGGTCAAAAAGGCAGTGGGAAAGGTTCGAACTCGGGATCCTATTATCGGAAAGCATGCGCTCTACCAATCTTGAAAAGCCACATGCACATGAATGTGCATATAGCGCGAGTTCCTGTATATACTTGTACAGGAAGTCGGACAGATGACTCCCTTGATCGACGTTCATGATCACAAAATTATATATACAAATAATGTCCCCATAGCCCTGTCTAATCGTGGTTACTACAGTGTCCTCTTGTTTCGGAGTTGCAAAGTGCTTAAATAACGTAGGCATTGTAATAATTACTAAAGCCAATATCAGTTAACTATAATAACTATAATAAGTTATGATTAAAAGTTATATTTCGAGTTATATAGCGCCAATTTTGGATGATTAGCGCTTAACAATGATATTATTAGCCCGGTCATAGGAAACAATGCAAGCCAGCGCACATTGTGTGCACCATCTCAACTCCCTGGGGAGCAATCCTCCTAAGCGGCTCATGGGCATTGAGAAGATCTTGTACATGAGGGGTCTTACCTTCTACAGGGTATTCATTTATACACCCGAGTATAAAGCATCAATAATTGTGGATAAATTGCCTTGATGAAGGTCAAAAAGGCAGTGGGAAAGGTTCGAACTCGGGATCCTATTATCGGAAAGCATGCGCTCTACCAATCTTGAAAAGCCACATGCACAATCATGAATGTGCATATAGCGCGAATTCCTGTATATATACTTGTACAGGAAGTCGGACAGATGACTCCCTTGATCGACGTTCATGATCACAAATAAAATACTAATCATATATATACAAATAATGTCCCCATAGCCCTGTCTTATCGTGGTTACTACAGTGTCCTCTTGTTTCGGAGTTGCAAAGTGCTTAAATAACGTAGGCATTGTAATAATTACTAAAGCCAATATCAGTTAACTATAATAACTATAATAAGTTATGATTAAAAGTTATATTTCGAGTTATATAGCGCCAATTTTGGATGATTAGCGCTTTACAATGATATTATTAACCCGGTCATAGGAAACAATGCAAGCCAGCGCACATTGTGTGCACCATCTCAACTCCCTGGGGAGCAATCCTCCTAAGCGGCTCATGGGCATTGAGAAGATCTTGTACATGAGGGGTCTTACCTCCTACAGGGTATTCATGTATACACCCGAGTATAAAGCATCTATAATTGTGGATAAATTGCTTTGATGAAGGTCAAAAAGGCAGTGGGAAAGGTTCGAACTCGGGATCCTATTATCGGAAAGCATGCGCTCTACCAATCTTGAAAAGCCACATGCACATGAATGTGCATATAGCGCGAATTCCTGTATATACTTGTACAGGAAGTCGGACAGATGACCCCCTTGATCGACGTTCATGATCACAAATAAAATACTATTCATATATACACAAATAATGTCCCCATAGCCCTGCCTAATCGTGGTTACTACAGTGTCCTCTTGTTTCGGAGTTGCAAAGTGCTTAAATAACGTAGGCATTGTAATAATTACTAAAGCCAATATCAGTTAACTATAATAACTATAATAAGTTATGATTAATAGTTATATTTTGAGTTATATAGCGCCAATTTTGGATGATTAGCGCTTTACAATGATATTATTAGCCCGGTCATAGGAAACAATGCAAGCCAGCGCACATTGTGGGCACCATCTCAACTCCCTGGGGAGCAATCCTCCTAAGCGGCTCATGGGCATTGAGAAGATCTTGTACATGAGGGGTCTTACCTCCTACAGGGTATTCATTTAATATACACCCGAGTATAAAGCATCAATAATTGTGGATAAATTGCTTTGATGAAGGTCAAAAAGGCAGTGGGAAAGGTTCGAACTCGGGATCCTATTATCGGAAAGCATGCGCTCTACCAATCTTGAAAAGCCACATGCACATGAATGTGCATATAGCGCGAATTCCTGTATATACTTGTACAGGAAGTCGGACAGAATGACCCCCTTGATCGACGTTCATGATCACAAATAAAATACTAATCATGTCCCCATAGCCCTGTCTAATAGTGGTTACTACAGTGTCCTCTTGTTTCGGAGTTGCAAAGTACTTAAATAACGCATTGTATTATTACTAAAGCCAATATTAGTTAACTATAATAACTATAATAAGTTATAATTAAAAGTTATATTTCTAGTTATATAGCGCCAATTTTGAATGATGAGCGCTTTACAATGATATTATTAACCCGGTCATAGGAAACAATGCAAGCCAGCGCACATTGTGTGCACCATCTCAACTCCCTGGGGAGCAATCCTCCTAAGCGGCTCATGGGCATTGAGAAGATCTTGTACATGAGGGGTCTTACCTCCTACAGGGTATTCATTTATACACCCGAGTATAAAGCCTCTATAATTGTGGATAAATTGCTTTGATGAAGGTCAAAAAGGCAGTGGGAAAGGTTCGAACTCGGGATCCTATTATCGGAAAGCATGAGCTCTACCAATCTTGAAAAGCCACATGCACATGAATGTGCATATAGCGCGAATTCCTGTATATACTTGTACAGGACGGTCGGACAGATGACCCCCTTGATCGACGTTCATGATCACAAATAAAATACTAATCATATATATACAAATAATGTCCCCATAGCCCTGTCTAATCGTGGTTACTACAGTGTCCTCTTGTTTCGGAGTTGCAAAGTGCTTAAATAACGTAGGCATTGTAATAATTACTACAGCCAATATCAGTTAACTATAATAACTATAATAAGTTATGATTAAAAGTTATATTTCGAGTTATATAGCGCCAATTTTGGATGATTAGCGCTTAACAATGATTATTAGCCCGGTCATAGGAAACAATGCAAGCCAGCGCACATTGTGTGCACCATCTCAACTCCCTGGGGAGCAATCCTCCTAAGCGGCTCATGGGCATTGAGAAGATCTTGTACATGAGGGGTCTTACCTTCTACAGGGTATTCATTTATACACCCGAGTATAAAGCATCAATAATTGTGGATAAATTGCCTTGATGAAGGTCAAAAAGGCAGTGGGAAAGGTTCGAACTCGGGATCCTATTATCGGAAAGCATGCGCTCTACCAATCTTGAAAAGCCACATGCACATGAATGTGCATATAGCGCGAAATCCTGTATATATACTTGTACAGGAAGTCGGACAGATGACTCCCTTGATCGACGTTCATGATCACAAATAAAATACTAATCATATATATACAAATAATGTCCCCATAGCCCTGTCTTATCGTGGTTACTACAGTGTCCTCTTGTTTCGGAGTTGCAAAGTGCTTAAATAACGTAGGCATTGTAATAATTACTAAAGCCAATATCAGTTAACTATAATAACTATAATAAGTTATGATTAAAAGTTATATTTCGAGTTATATAGCGCCAATTTTGGATGATTAGCGCTTTACAATGATATTATTAACCCGGTCATAGGAAACAATGCAAGCCAGCGCACATTGTGTGCACCATCTCAACTCCCTGGGGAGCAATCCTCCTAAGCGGCTCATGGGCATTGAGAAGATCTTGTACATGAGGGGTCTTACCTCCTACAGGGTATTCATGTATACACCCGAGTATAAAGCATCTATAATTGTGGATAAATTGCTTTGATGAAGGTCAAAAAGGCAGTGGGAAAGGTTCGAACTCGGGATCCTATTATCGGAAAGCATGCGCTCTACCAATCTTGAAAAGCCACATGCACATGAATGTGCATATAGCGCGAATTCCTGTATATACTTGTACAGGAAGTCGGACAGATGACCCCCTTGATCGACGTTCATGATCACAAATAAAATACTATTCATAATTATATACACAAATAATGTCCCCATAGCCCTGTCTAATCGTGGTTACTACAGTGTCCTCTTGTTTCGGAGTTGCAAAGTGCTTAAATAACGTAGGCATTGTAATAATTACTAAAGCCAATATCAGTTAACTATAATAACTATAATAAGTTATGATTAATAGTTATATTTCGAGTTATATAGCGCCAATTTTGGATGATTAGCGCTTTACAATGATATTATTAGCCCGGTCATAGGAAACAATGCAAGCCAGCGCACATTGTGTGCACCATCTCAACTCCCTGGGGAGCAATCCTCCTAAGCGGCTCATGGGCATTGAGAAGATCTTGTACATGAGGGGTCTTACCTCCTACAGGGTATTTATTTAATATACACCCGAGTATAAAGCATCAATAATTGTGGATAAATTGCTTTGATGAAGGTCAAAAAGGCAGTGGGAAAGGTTCGAACTCGGGATCCTATTATCGGAAAGCATGCGCTCTACCAATCTTGAAAAGCCACATGCACATGAATGTGCATATAGCGCGAATTCCTGTATATACTTGTACAGGAAGTCGGACAGAATGACCCCCTTGATCGACGTTCATGATCACAAATAAAATACTAATCATGTCCCCATAGCCCTGTCTAATAGTGGTTACTACAGTGTCCTCTTGTTTCGGAGTTGCAAAGTACTTAAATAACGTAGGCATTGTATTATTACTAAAGCCAGTATTAGTTAACTATAATAAGTATAATAAGTTATGATTAATAGTTATATTTCGAGTTATATAGCGCCAATTTTGGATGATTAGCGCTTTACAATGATATTATTAGCCCGGTCATAGGAAACAATGCAAGCCAGCGCACATTGTGTGCACCATCTCAACTCCCTGGGGAGCAATCCTCCTAAGCGGCTCATGGGCATTGAGAAGATCTTGTACATGAGGGGTCTTACCTCCTACAGGGTATTCATTTAATATACACCCGAGTATAAAGCATCAATAATTGTGGATAAATTGCTTTGATGAAGGTCAAAAAGGCAGTGGGAAAGGTTCGAACTCGGGATCCTATTATCGGAAAGCATGCGCTCTACCAATCTTGAAAAGCCACATGCACATGAATGTGCATATAGCGCGAATTCCTGTATATACTTGTACAGGAAGTCGGACAGAATGACCCCCTTGATCGACGTTCATGATCACAAATAAAATACTAATCATGTCCCCATAGCCCTGTCTAATAGTGGTTACTACAGTGTCCTCTTGTTTCGGAGTTGCAAAGTACTTAAATAACGTAGGCATTGTATTATTACTAAAGCCAATATTAGTTAACTATAATAACTATAATAAGTTATAATTAAAAGTTATATTTCTAGTTATATAGCGCCAATTTTGAATGATGAGCGCTTTACAATGATATTATTAGCCCGGTCATAGGAAACAATGCAAGCCAGCGCACATTGTGTGCACCATCTCAACTCCCTGGGGAGCAATCCTCCTAAGCGGCTCATGGGCATTGAGAAGATCTTGTACATGAGGCGTCTTACCTCCTACAGGGTATTCATTTATACACCCGAGTATAAAGCATCTATAATAATTGTGGATAAATTGCTTTGATGAAGGACAAAAAAAGGCAGTGGGAAAGGTTCGAACTCGGGATCCTATTATCGGAAAGCATGCGCTCTACCAATCTTGAAAAGCCACATGCACATGAATGTGCATATAGCGCGAATTCCTGTATATACTTGTACAGGACGGTCGGACAGATGACCCCCTTGATCGACGTTCATGATCACAAATAAAATACTAATCATATATATACAAATAATGTCCCCATAGCCCTGTCTAATCGTGGTTACTACAGTGTCCTCTTGTTTCGGAGTTGCAAAGTGCTTAAATAACGTAGGCATTGTAATAATTACTAAAGCCAATATCAGTTAACTATAATAACTATAATAAGTTATGATTAAAAGTTATATTTCGAGTTATATAGCGCCAATTTTGGATGATTAGCGCTTTACAATGATATTATTAGCCCGGTGATAGGAAACAATGCAAGCCAGCGCACATTGTGTGCACCATCTCAACTCCCTGGGGAGCAATCCTCCTAAGCGACTCATGGGCATTGAGAAGATCTTGTACATGAGGGGTCTTACCTCCTACAGGGTATTCATTTATCGCCCGAGTATAAAGCATCAATACTTGTGGATAAATTGCTTTGATGAAGGTCAAAAAGGCAGTGGGAAAGGTTCGAACTCGGGATCCTATTATCAGAAAGCATGCGCTCTACCAATCTTGACAAGCCACATGCACATGAATGTGCATATAGCGCGAATTCCTGTATATACTTGTACAGGAAGTCGGACAGGTGACCCCCTTGATCGACGTTCATGATCACAAATAAAATACTATTCATATATATACAAATAATGTCCCCATAGCCCTGTCTAATCGTGGTTACTACAGTGTCCTCTTGTTTCGGAGTTGCAAAGTGCTTAAATAACGTAGGCATTGTAATAATTACTAAAGCCAATATCAGTTAACTATAATAACTACAATAAGTTATGATTAAAAGTTATATTTCGAGTTATATAGCGCCAATTTTGGATGATTAGCGCTTTACAATGATATTATTAGCCCGGTGATAGGAAACAATGCAAGCCAGCGCACATTGTGTGCACCATCTCAACTCCCTGGGGAGCAATCCTCCTAAGCGGCTCATGGGCATTGAGAAGATCTTGTACATGAGGGGTCTTACCTTCTACAGTGTATTCATTTATACACCCGAGTATAAAGCATCAATAATAATAAATTGCTTTGATGAAGGTCAAAAAGGCAGTGGGAAGGGTTGGAACTCGGGATCCTATTATCAGAAAGCATGCGCTTTACCAATCTTGACAAGCCACATGCACATGAATGTGCATATAGCGCAAAATCCTGAATATACTAGTACAGGAAGTCGGTCAGATGACCCCCTTGATCGACGTTCATGGTCACAAATGAAATAGTAATCATATATATACAAATATTGTCCCCATAGCCCTGTCTAATACTGGTTACAACAGTGCCCTCTTGTTTCGGAGTTGCATAGTGCTAAAATAACCTAGGCATTGTAATAATAACTAAAACCAATATTTGTTAACTATAATAAGTTATGATTAAAAGTTATGTTTCGATTTATATAGCGCCTAATATGGATGATACGTGCTTTACAATGATATTATTAGCCCGGTCATAGAAAACAACGCAAACCAGCACACATTGTGTGCACCATCTCAACTCCCTGGGGAGCAATCCTTCCAAGCGGCTCATGGGCATTGAGAAGATCGTTCACATAAAGGCTTTCACCTTCTACCGGTTCCCCATTTATACACCTGAGAGCAGCAATAATTATTGTAGCCTATCTGATATGCGTCGAGCTCTATGGCAAGTGCACTAATCGCGTTTAAGGAGACTGACATCGGCTGACGCTCGCGCCGATGTCAGTCTCCATAAACGCGATTAGCCACTATATGCCCTTTCAGCTAGAAACCCCCAATATCTCATATTTTCAGACATATTTATACATAGTTTTAATTTAATGCTCAATACGTATACGCATGATAATGTTGAATATATATAACAAGTTCCAATTGGTTTCACGAGGTTACGTCTCTAGCTAGTCTAGCCTAGCTGGAAAATGTGGGTCTTTGGGGGCGTCTGGCGGCTACACCCCACCACTTAAAAAGTTTGGCACAGTCATTCGTTTGCCCTTCAGATATAAATAACAAGTTCCAATTCGTTTCACAAAGTTACCTTTTCAGCTAGCCTAGCTGGGAAAGGTCGGATCAACATCAACTTCATCCTCATCATGGTCACCATCTTCATCATCCTCACCATCACCATCATATTCTTCCTCATCACCACCACCATCTTCATCCTCATCATCATTGCATCACGGTCACCATCATCATTATCATCACCATCATAATCATCCTTCATATTTCATCATGCTGACATGTTAGTCATAATAAACCAAAGTAGAGAATATGAATGTGCTGAATTTAATATAAAAAGGTTTATTTTGTATGTTTACATGAACTAAAGTTTGATTTTCAAATACACGCATCAATGTTTATCTGGTTAGTTTACGAGTATGTAAGTACTAATAAGCCTATGATATTAACTCCATCCATGATAAAATGCCTTACTATGAGTTCTAGTGTTGGCGGAGGCATAACAACTGTGAACAAGAACGTTGTATGTTTAGCTAGATCATTGCAAAAAGCTGGACATTAAACATAATGATTGCTGAATATGTAAAGTTAGTCTTGCCCTATGTTGTATGAGTTTGTACTTTGTTGGTATTATATATTGACAAATGTATATCGAAAACACTGAAATATGGTTCACTAATTACAATTACCCGGTAAAGATTAAACTATGTGTTTGTACTACATTTTTATTCTGACATATTGAACATATATATATATATATACAAACATTTTCAAGGAGTGATCAATTCAATTCAATACACATGCAGTACCAGGGTTGCCAACTTTGAGCCAAGAATGAGGCCTGAGGGAGCGAAGCAACATAGGGCTGGGGCAGAGCCAGATTGGGGGGGGGGGGGGGGGGGAGGGGGAGGGTTTGGGAGGGGGTTATCTCCCTCCCACGGTAAGGAAGATTTTGCATATATACTTGACATGGTGCAATTTGGTGCACGACATGCCATACATGTGTCAAACGTGAAACAGGAGTTTTCAACAGGAACTGTTTTTATCTCCACAGGTCAATCACCAAATGAACTGCACACAGATTGTGATAGAACAATGGTGCAAGCAAATACTAAACAAAATAACTAGGACTCATAAAACTTATAGCTAATATGTAATTTTCATTGTCAATTTTCGAGAACTTGTTCGTGTCAAACCTGAAAGAAATGTTGTCCATACAATTATGTCAAAACTCCAACATTGTAGTAACATTATGCTAAATCAAATTAAACACATTTAATGGCTGCTGTGTATTTTGAGGAAGGGATGATATCTACACACACGTTTTTCATTTGTAGAATCCAAATAACAGGTGTTCGACCTGACATTTTATTTGAATATTGAATTCGTCCCCATCCATCTACGAGAAAATATTCAGACGATTTAAATGGTGGACATTCCCTTGAGAGGGGTAGTACAATTTTGGTAGAGCTAAGCTTTAGTTACCATAAAACAACAACACTACAATCTAATAGTTATTATTTCACCATGCTTGAAGGTTATAGAAAATTACGAAGACTATGGAAGAAAAAAAACCTGTCATCATTCAAAAAGAGCCATTGAAACACAAGAAGGCGCTCTAAAAAAAACATTGGTTTGAACCATTTTTCATACAAAGTTATGCTCGTGATGTTGTGTTGAAATAATGATGATATAAAGAAATCATCAACAACTATTTAAAAACCTCTTTTGAAAATGTTTGAAAAGTGTAAGCATTTTATTAATTTTTAGAAAAATCATCTTATAAATTTGGGGCCCAAATTTATTCAGACTGGAAATATTTTACATTTTACACTTGGTTTTCATTATCTCACAAACAAATTATTTTGTGTAGCACCCTCTTTACCAAAACTGAACTACCTCTTTAAGCGATAGGAATTTAAACAAAAAGTGACAATGCTTTCCATTTACTGAAACTTATGGAAAACATACATTTCAATAACATTCAATTTGGCCTTGATCATGTTGGTAATGGCTGTCTGTTAGGATCATTCACACCCCTGCTGTATGTACATGAATTATGTGGTGCTAGTGGCGACTAATCAAACGAAAGTCCACTCTACTGCTTTCCGCTTGAGGGAAACATCATTACTGGTTGTGCCATAGCAGGTTCTTTCATGGTTTCGAATAGATGGAATCCATTTGCATACCCACTTCAGTATTGATGTCCTTTCTCTGATGCATTGGGGTGATAAACTGTGTGGTAGACCCTATATCCATCGATACCTATATATAATTATATATATAGGACAAAAGAAAGAAAATGGGCATATCAGTGGCAATTATCAATGCATAAAGATAATAAAAATGGTTGGGACTAATATTCCAATTTGTCTTTTAGACGAAAAGGATTGACCCTGATAAGCACTCTATCAACAACAAAAACATATATGCAAACTGGGAAAGGTAAGGCCGATATTAATTTAATCCTAAGAATCGTAAGGGGTTGAGGAGCAAGAGATCATCTTCAGTTGAAAATGATGACTCCGCTATCAAGCCAAAATTAACATGCACTAAATTAATCTGTAAACTCGACTTTGATGGTAATTCATCAACCAGATCCTGAGAAATCACAATTTCAAGCTATTTTAGAATGATTCCTGTGACCTTGACCTTTGACCTCATAACCCCAAGATTGTACCACTACATTGGCTTCATAAAATTCAGGTACCAGGTGTGATTAAAATCTGACATTCATTTCTTGAGTTTTTACAATTAAAGGCCATTTCGCATCTATAAATTCTGTGACCTTGAACTTTTACCTCATGACCCCAAAATGGTACGGCTACATAAGTCCTCTAAGATACATTCAGGTACCAAGTTTGATTGAAATCTGATATTTAGTTCTTGAGATTTTGCCATTATAAACAGTTTTAGCATGTATTTATAATATACCGGCAGTCATATGACCTTGATCTTTTAGACTCGTGTCCCCCAAAACTGACCAAATATTTTCCCCTTAAGAGACATACAGGTACAAAACTTGATGCTATTTTGTCTAAATAATGTGATCACAGTAAAACAATATGTTTGTAAATATATATAAGCCCTGTGACATTTTATCTAAAGGCCTCCAAAATCCAAAAGATACACATATTACTGGTAATATGTGTCAACTGGTTCTTATGATATTGTACACCTTAGCAGTTATCATAAAGCCTTGTGACCTTTTATTCCATGATCCGAATATCAATCATATCATTGTCACCCACAATGTGGAAACATACCAAGTTACAAATTGATCCATCAACAGGTGCTCTAAGATATCACAAGACTCTTCATGGGACAAAATCTCTCAAGGGTCCCGACACATGTGTTGAGATACTGTATATCTGGCAAAATCTTACCCAGCATTAAAGGATGTTTCACAGCCTCTTCACATTGACATGCATCCTGATGCTAAGCTGGTCTAAGTGCTGGTCTAGTATGTGGTTGTTCAAACTGCCTCTCGATCAAATGCTGCACAGGTATGGTACTGTAGTAAACAAATACATATAAGAAGACAATAATACAAAAATAACAAAACATACACAAAATGGCGTTCTGCATTTATGCATTGCTATCATAAACATATATTTCCTCTAAGCTATCAAGAAGTATAGGTGAGTTGTATAAAATTAAAAAACTTTTTACATCTCAAGATATTGTTTTATATTTATAACACGATTATATTAACACATTTAAATTATTGCAATGAAATATGGGGAAATACATACAAAGCTCATAAAAAATGATTCTTGCTCCAGAAACGTGCCATACGTATAATATCAAACAGTAAATTTGATACCCACTCACTTCCCCTTTTTGTAAAGTTAAAAACTCTTTCCTTGTTTCATCTGGTAAAACTAAATATATTAATTGTTATGTTTAAATTTCATAGGGGTATCCTCCCTGAAGTATTTGATAATATGTTTAAGACTAATATTTTTTTCATACATATCCCACAAATCAATCTGTCATCAACTCATCGTCAGCTCAATCGGTAAGGACAGCGTGTTACTAATAGGACCTTGGATTTGACGTGAGGGTTCGAATCTCAGTTTATTCAGTTTTTTGCCTTTATAAATAGTGGGGCAAAGCATTAAATAATCGAAGTCCAATTTTTACTTATGACCTCTTTTTATGTATGAAAATGAGTTCATACTGGAATCAGGGCTCGCTAGGGTACGAAAAAATAAGACCCGGCCTGAAACGACCTAGCCGATTGGCCTTCCTAACATCACAATTAAAGAATATGCTGAAAATGATGACATTCTGGGAGAAACAAATCACTGTGTATGGCACCAAGTGATGTGAGGATGATAAGATGCATTTCAGTGTTTTCACAAAATCAAGGAGGGGTACAATTTTTGAAAATCTTACCCTGCATTTGGAGAGGTTTCACAGCCTCTTCACATTGGCATGCATCTTGATGCTAAGCTGGTCGAAGTGCTGGTCTAGTATGTGGTTGTTCAAACAGCCTCTCGATCAAATGCTGCACAGGTTTGTTACTGTAGTAAAGAAATAAGAAGACATTTATACATAATAACACAAAAATATATACACAAAATGGCATTCTGCATTCATTGCTATCATAATATGAGCACTGGTTTCTCTTACAGCACGGAAAGATCAAGAAGTTAATTTGACACATGTTCATTGGCTATTACACTGAATTTTAGTTTTTCTAGAAGAATTAATCAAGTGTAACCATGTGTCAAATAAACCGTATACACGTCATACAGTAATTTGTTGTAAAATCTGACACAAATTATTGCTGTATTAACCAGGAAAGCAGAGTTCTTTTTCAATCAAACTTTCACACATCATACGGACATATCTAACAATAGGTGAATAGGTGAATAGGTGAACAGTTCATACCGGAATCTGGGCTCGCTGGGGTACGAAAAAATAATACGCGGCCTGGAAAGTCCTAGTCGATCGGCCTTCCTAACATCACAATAAAAGAATTTGCTGAAGACGATGACATTCTGGGAGAAACGAGTCACTGTGTATGGCACCAAGTGATGTGAGGATGATAAGATGCATTTCAGTGTTTTCACAAAATCAAGGAGGGGTACAATTTTTGAAAATCTTACCCTGCATTTGGAGAGGTTTCACAGCCTCTTCACATTGACATGCATCCTGATGCTAAGCTGGTCGAAGTGCTGGTCTAGTATGTGGTTGTTCAAACAGCCTCTCGATCAAATGCTGCACAGGTTTGTAATACTGTAGTAATCAAATAAGAAGACATACATAATAACAAAAAAATATAATACACAAAATGGCATTCTGCATTCATTGCTATCTTAATATGAGCACTGGTTTCTCTTACAGTACAGAAAGATCAAGATGTTAATTTGACACATGTTCATTGGCTATTACAATGCTGTCTTTCTATTTCAATTTAGTTTTTCGAGAAGAATTAATCATGTGTACCATGTGTCAAATAAACCGCATACACGTCATACAGTAATTTGTTGTAAAATCTGACACAAATTATTGCCGTTTTAACCAGGAAAGCAGAGTTCTTTTTCAATGAAACTTTCATACATCATTCGGACATATCTAACAATGATTTTGGCATGGGATGAAAGACTCAAATGTCATTTTGGGCGATACCTGACAATTTCCAGGTGCACCTGTAAGGGTAGCACACCACTTGAGTCAAATCTTGTCAGTATACCAGGTCTCTACTTTTAACGGAAACACCACCCGTAATCGATAATCTTACAAATGAGTTTTAGTAGTCCAGTCCATTCCACTAATAAGTTCAGAAAAAACAGTTTCCAGACTAATTGTATAATTTGAATACCCATTACAATACTACAGTAATCGTTCATGGGTCTGCAGATAGAGACTAGTCCATTGTCTAGGATGTACGCATCTACCATGCTTTGAATGTATGCAGGTAAGAATTGGCGCACACACAATGTACGTTTACTTTGGGCGCTTGCCTTTACCAAACTCTCTAGCCTTAGCTTGGCAAAGGGGTACGTGTTTCTCAAAAATGGGCCATTTTAGCTTTTTTCCATTCCCAGGGTTTTCAAGGTCCAAATTGTAATTAAGCAAACTCCCGTATAAGCTTAGATTTAGGTTTCCGAGATATCAGGGGCCATATACACCCAATTACATAATTTGTATAGTACTACTGTATGGTACTGTAGATCTATATATCCACGTCCATGGAATTGTTATAACTTAAGCGATTTACATGTTGTGTTGGGACGTATGGGATGCTGGCCTGGATCAACCTTACCTTAAAGGGCAATGAAACTGTGGCTTTCGGTTATTATTATTATTATTATTATTGTTTAGAGGGTGAACAGACATTTGATTTAATACATAACTTGGTAATTGTGGCCTCCTGGATCCAATAAATCCTTACGTGAACATAGCAACATAACCACATTTTACTAATTCTTATGGCGGCAAAAGATGATGGGAGTGGCCATGTTCTTGTAAATTACCTGACATGCTTTGCAAACTCTGACGTACATGTACTGTATGTGCCAATGGTCGAACAAAAAGCTTTTCACTGATTTCAAAGCGTCTACAAGTATTCAGATTTCAGACGATGGTTTCTTAAAGCATGTACATTGTAGTTGTACAGTGTCAGCCAAGCCCAAGGCCAAATTTTGTAATCAATTGCATGATGCGCAAAATCAGGTCTACAGTACAGGGGGGGGGGGGGGGCATGCACTCAGTCATAGATCCAGACCTAATGTAATAGTATAAGACGGGTATGTGCTACTACTGCCTGCTAGTGCAGTTAACCTTTTAGTTCTACAACCATGCGCGTAGCCAGGGGGGGCAGTCGCCCCAAAACGCCGGCCAAAAAAAAAAGAAAAAGAGAAAAAAAGAAGAAAGGAAGTGGACGTAGGAAGAAAAAGGATTAATAAGAGTCGAGAACGGTACAACAAATCGTGTTCTTTCTTTAATAATCTAATTAAAAACGTCAAAGCTTCCGCGCTATGCGCAGAGGAAGGGGAGCTTGATTCAAACAAGGATTAAGAGTTGAGGACGGTACAACCAATCTTCTTCTTTCTCTAAAAGTCTAATGAAACGTCAAAAGAAACTGAATTTAGATAAGGATTAAGAGTCGAGTACGGTCCAACGAATCGTCTTCTTTCTCTAATAATTTAATGAAACGTCAAAGCTGCACCCACCCCCTAGGGAGCCGCTACGCGCGCTCTGTGTTTCGCAGGCTTCGCGTGCTCACTAAAATTAGATCCTGGCTACGCGCTTGTCTACAACGGCTAGTGCAACACGCCGGTAACTGCAAGTTTAGCTAGACTAGATCTAGAGACTAGTAGTAGTACTAGATGGATCTAGATCTAGTCTAGTATTGTTTAGTAGTCTATTCCTGTTTTCGACGCCTTTGGCGTCGGCATCGGAGCTTCCTGGCCATGGAGTTCTATAAAGAATTTAAATTGCAAGTTAGATCGACAAATCTATCGCTTTCATATGGCCCCTCTTTCATATTTACTGCAGCAGCAGTCTTTCAGTTTGGCCGTTTCTAAATCTAATTCACCACAAAAAAAACACTAAAATAATAATATTAATAACTCATAAGACTAAGAGCCAAAAGCAAAGGCAAAGGAAAAGAGGCCATGCATTGTTAACAATACTAGATTTGTAGGCCTAGACTCGAGTCTAGTTCTAATTTATCCTCCTAGACGTCTAGTCTATGATTAAACTAACAACACAGCCGGTAAAGTACATACCAGCCTTCGTCCAGCTCGTCGAGTAAGCTGCCTCGACATCCACGTCGACAGCAATCATGTCGATCCTGCAAAAATGTGCATGCATTCACGTCACCGTTTGGCGTCCAGTCTAGTAGTAGCTAGAGCTAGCTACCCTCACGGGCCGCGAGTCGACCAGCCCGGCTGGCCGGCCCGGCTAAGGAGGCGCGCATCGCAGTCGGATATCCTGGTCGCTCGATCAGGCGAAAATCAATACTGTACGAAAATGTTAGAGTTTTCCTAACCCTAGCTAGCTAGCCCTATGGCCTAGGCAGCTAACCCTAGATTGTTCACATTTCAACGCAAGTTGGCGCTTTTTGCCTTTGAAATCGAGAGTCCGTCATGATCTTTGGGAAGATCAATACTATTTTGTAAACTTTATTTAAAAACAGGAAAATGCGTTTCCAGTAAAATTTCCAGCGGATTTAAATCACAATTTACTCCTGCTAACTTGGTTTAAAAGGGCAATCAATAAATCCAAAAATTGGAGCCGTCAGAAAGGGATTGTGTTACGGGGACATATACGAGTCCCCGTAACGCGGCAAGTCCCCGTAGCACGGGGATATACCGACAGAATGTCCGCGTAGCACTAGTTTTACATAAATATGTATATATATATATATATATATATATATATATATATATATATAATTTGTGGTGGTGGGGTGGGGGCGCTTTGTCAGAACGCAGAACATCAATTCGGCCATACACATAAGAAGGGGATGGGTTGTAATTTAATACACATGCAGAATAGTCGTACTACCACTTGAGCCATAATGCATAGCTGCCAAGAAGATTTGTTTATGTTGGGGACCGAGGTAAAGTGCAATCAAGTATTCAACATTTATTGCATTTTCTGTTTTTTATTTTATTTATGGAAACTGCCTCCTACCCTAGCCCCCACTGCGTACAGTCATGGTTCAGTTACAAAGCAATGGCCTCGTAACTGTGAGGCCCCGTGTCGATGTGCTATATTAGTGCCCTTTTGTGGGGCATTAATCCTCATTACTTGACATCTATGACTTAAGGGCGTAGGTCCCCTAGTTGATAAGCATAGTAACATACACATGCTATAGCATTCACGCAAAACGCACATTGTCAAAATATTATTAAATAAAATCTGAGAATGTATACTATTATCTAGATCTATTATTTTTAAATTATTTTTAAATAATTCGATAAATTGGGGTAAAACAAAAATATTCCAACTTTATGAGCAAGAGTGTACGTACAATGACGACAACTGGCATGTAAAATAGACGAATTACAGTCTAATCTGCTTTAGTGACCAAAGGCCACAATTGTTGTTTCCCTTGGAAATGTTTTCTCATTGAATCATGTACTAAAGTAACCTGTATATAAAGACTACCTGTCTACACATGCCACTTTTTGTGTTTCCCTTGGACGCTCGCTATCGAAAGGTTTGACTGTATGAACACATGACTCTTCTACCACAAATTGTTAATATCAATACAATAACAATTGAATAAACTGTTTTATCATTTAACCCTTTGCCTACTGCAACCGGGTGGTCCCTGTATTAAGCCTATGGGAACTACACCATTCAGACGTCGACGGGTTGAAAAACAATCATCAATATAACTTGGCCTTCCTGACCGACTAACCCAACTAAAAAGTTTTGACAAGAACAACAACAGCTGTTAGATTTAGCCGTTTACCTTGTCCAGAATCTGACCTATTTATTTTGATCTCTACCACACCAACGCTATACCTCCCTCTACTATACTTACTTGCTACCAGTCGATGATGGCGTGATCATTAAATAAGGGCGCAGGCTGCGCATAATTTTTTTTTTTTTTACACAACTGTTTAACCATTTTCGCGAAAAAAAAATCCAAGAAGTGCTCTGGTGAAAGAGTCTAAGTCGTCAGTGCACTATATATGTGCAAGCACGTACATACAGGGAGGGACGATGATAGAAAAGGGGGAAAACAAGGATAGTGGAGAGGATATGGAGAAGGAAAAAAAGGAAATACATAAGGAAAGAGAAGAGGATAAGTCAAAGGAGGAACATAGAAATATATAATTGAAGAGCTAAGCGAATCATAGATCCAGACTAAGGAAAAACAGGGAAATACATAAAGAAGGAGAAAGGGAATCTATCAGATTAAAACAAAGAAATAGATCGATGACGAAGGAGAAAAGGATAGATTGAAGGAGAAACAAAGAAATACATAAAACAAAGAGAAGAGGTTAGAATAAAGGAGAATAAAAGAAATACATCAATAACGAAGGAGAACTGGGGGACTAGTTGAAGGACTCAGAAATATATAACAAAGGAGAAAAAGGATAGATTGAAGAAAAAAGAAAGAAATACATGACAAAAGAGAAGAGGATAGATTGAAGGAGAACACAGAAATACATAATGAAAGAGAAGAGAGGATAGATTTAACCCGAAACAAATCGTCGCTGTTTTCACGAAGTGAAAAAACAATTGCATTCACTTTGCGTTACGATTTTCCTCACTACCGTCACTTCGTGAAAACAAGGACGAAATAACGAGTATGTACACATGTACAGCTCCAGCAATCCAACAAAACTGCTTAGGGTAATGCTAGACTTTGTCTCTAGTCGTTTGCACAGTATATTTGACTGATGTGGCTAAACAGTTGTGTAAACAAAATATACGCCGCCAGCGCAGGCTGGTGAGCATAATTAGGAGTTTGTTGATAACGCCATCTTCGGCGGCTTGAATCAAGTGTTTGGGGGAATTATAGAGGACTAGGCAGAATCTGGACTCCCGTTCACCTAGCTGTCTTATCAATTCATTCTCCCAGAAATATGCGAGAGAAAAAAACATCAAAGTCTTGGAAGTCATAATAGATGAAATACCTGGAAATTGTTTTTAAATGAACAACTGATGAAGTGATATGAAGAAACATCATATTTAGGATAATGACATCAACAATATTCTAAATAATTATTATTCTTTTATAACTGCCATTTCTAATACATGTACATCATTCTTCACAATAAAATCACAAAACAACAATTCTCATCTACCGCAAAGGTAAACAATGAATCAACCTTTGGAAAGAAATATACTTCTAATAATAACTCATACATCTATAAGTGAGCAACCATACACAATAATACAATACTATATCAACAGTCGTATAAAGATGGTGCCTAGCTACTTAAAACCCTTTATGAAATACATGTTTATTAATTTCCTTACAGTTCTTGACACAAAACATTTTACTTTTTCCTATGTAATTTTATCAAATTACGTTTAAAAGCAATAATTCTCTCAGTTTTTTTCAATTTGTTCTTAACTAAGTTTTAAATGAGCAAATATAGGTCTTATACTTCTAGATTTGGATATGTTTATACATAATACTTCTCAAAAGAAATTTACAATGAATATTGATATTACAGATAATGATTAGGAAAATGTACATATCTTACCTTTAATATCGACTTGTGAAATTAAAAGAAGAAATTTCAAGTGGAGAATTAACTATTTATATATTACAGGGAATGACATTGGGGTACTCAGAACTATGTACTTTTTGTGAAAAGTTCCCTGAAACAATGGAACATATGTTGGAGTAGTGTGAGCATGTAAGGCCACAATGGTCAGAGTTTCAAGCCTGTTAGAAATATATTACCAGTACTTATATAACTTTCATTTTTGTGCCTTTATTATTGAGATACAAACGAAATGACACGAATTTGTTTTACAACCTTTGTTCAATCTTAATGTAAAATATATGTATATCATAACAGCTACAGGAACTATAAACATCCACATACACATCGTGTAGATGTTTTAAACATTTATTAAAATTTAATTTTCATATTGAAAAGCAAGTGACTTTAAAGAATAATTCAACGAGCAAATTGTTTTTTAATTGGCGGGTAGTAAATGTGTTTTAGAAGATTAATATACAATGTAAGTGTTACGACATTTATTTTTTTTTATTTTTCTATGTATATTTTTTTGTTCTTCTTTCATTTTCGTGAGATAGTCAAACTATGTTTTTCTGTTTCTGTTTTGGTTAAATAATGTATTTAATTATACCTCGAAGCGAAGCGGTGAATATAAAACATCCTCATGGGAGGTTAGAATTAAAAGATATATATATATATTAACGGGCACCTCCCTGAAACATTTCAAAAGAGCGGTCTGCCCCATCCCAATAGCCCTCAGTGGTCGAAATGAAAGCTGACATCTTGTCGTCGTCGTCTCTTGATGAGGACCGCTACGATGAAGATATGAACGACCATGGCGGCGTGGATGAAGCCGATGATGATAAACACCTTCGTGAACGAATGGATGACATCAAACACATAACCTGGGAAATGAACATAACATATTTGAAAGTATTTATCAGGGATTTGCAATGTTAAATGGCAAAGCATACTTAGGTACAGTTTCGATCATAACCTATATTTGCAAGTAAAATTGCGGCATGAAAACAAATCGATCAACGTTCACGCAGCAGATATAATATACCGTACACTTTTGACACTGTATATATAATTATTGCTTCACTTTATTATAACTTAAATTTATAAATGTTATATTTGGTCGCAAAACGTATAGGTTCGAATGGTAGGTCTAATAACACTGCTTTGAACAAAAGATGACATCCTAATAATCGACAAATTACAAATTTAAAATCCATTTCCTCATAGAAGTATCATAATAAGCCTATACATTATCTTTTTATATCGGGAAAGCTGCAGTTGGTATCTAAGTCAGATTATACAACAATGATCAGTTTATTAATCAAAAAACCTGTTTATTTGTTTCCATGCTCATCATCATAACTGTTTTGCTTTTCCTTCCGCTAGAAAATATATATTAGCCAAACAAAATAACGAACATAACATAATTCCTAAACATGTACAAGAAAGATTAATGCAGGATGGCATGATGGATTAGAAAAAATAGGATAGAAAAAGAGAGATGTGAGGAGCTGTGAGAAGGAATGTCAGAGGAAAAGGGAGAGGACAAATAGAAAGGGTTGGGGAAGTTGAGTGGAAGAAGGGGCGTAGTAGATTCGATGGGGAAGGTAAAGCGAACGATGGGAAAGCGGATTATATTAAGGTTAAAGAAGGGAAGACAGAGAAGGGGGTGGGATCTTATAAAGGCAGTAGCGGAGAAGGGATGAAAAGGGAGGGGCATAGAGGAAGGGGATTAAGAAGAAATAAGAATGAGAGATGGGGGTGATTGCTATTGGTAACACGAGTTGTAAAAATGAAGACAAAATACAGTCTGGATTAGAAAAAAACTGACTAACCATAGTCCTGTCCATACAAAAGTTGTAGCGCGATGCAATGGGCCAGATGACCTTTTATCAGTCAATAACTCGAAGAAAATCATGATGGTGATACATAATAAGTGAGTTTCACTATGAATATGACTGACAAAGAAAGTGGACTAAATAAACAGTTCCTCAGGTAGACAAAGGAACATCCCTTCACTGCTATTATGTAAAAATGTGAAGAACAGGTGAATATGCATGTGGCACCTGTTCTACACATTTTTACATAATAGCAGTGAAGGGATGTTCCTTTGTCTACCTGAGGAACTGTATATTTTGTCCGCTTTCTTTGTCAGTCATGTTCATATTGTTTACAGATGGCACATGGTACAAATGACCCAAAAATATCCATAGACACGATGGATACTTCCCACCTGTGCATTTTATAATAATCACTGCCAAAGTGATGGACACTATGAATTTGATGGACAAAGAAAGCGGACAAAATATACAGTTCCTCAGGTAGACAAAGGAACATCCCTTCACTGCTATTATGTACAAATGTGTAGAACAGGTGTCACATGCATATTCACCTGTTTTACACATTTGTACATAATAGCAGTGGAGGGGGTGTTCCTTTGTCTACCTGAGGAACTGTATATTTTGTCCGCTTTCTTTGTCCATCATATTCATAGTGGGAGGTACTTCATGAATACCTTTTGTTTACCTCTTGAGAAGA
The DNA here is from genome assembly GCF_000002235.5 of Strongylocentrotus purpuratus. Classification (NCBI taxonomy): domain Eukaryota; kingdom Metazoa; phylum Echinodermata; class Echinoidea; order Camarodonta; family Strongylocentrotidae; genus Strongylocentrotus; species Strongylocentrotus purpuratus. The sequence goes on from NW_022145606.1 coordinate 29,750,441, forward strand.
ATACTTGTGTATCAGATAAATGTACTGTTGGTGCATAAATGAATACTGATTACATAACTTTCATGAGCACGATCCGAGTATTCGTCTCAATGGTTTTACAATTTAGTAACGAATGACCTTTATCTGCAATTGCGCAAATCCTAATTACGAACTCGCTTATTGTAATGGGCTATTGTCCATATGTTGATTTCACAAATGTTCTTGAGATCGTGTTTCAAATGAAAGATTGGGCTATAAATTACGAACCTGTGAACGTTCCTGCACATGTCACCCCTAATCCTCCCATGAAATTACAGAGAGCCTGGGCCATATTAAAATTCCTTTCGTCAAAGACTGCATCCTTGCACAGACTGGACATGATAGCATCATCGACGAAGAAGGAGAACCCTTGGACAAAAGCGAAGGAAGCACGCACCACATAAGCAGAACTGATGGAGTCTAACAGAAATGATCGCGTGCAGATCACACCTATAGCGATGTACAAGACAAATGCATTGATGCCTTTGCTGACGAGGATAATGAAGATGGTCTGTCCGATGATGCCACCTATGCCGCCGATTGTGGAGAGGAAGATTGCTTTGGAAGGAGGAATGTTCAGGTGTTCAGCATGGGGCACTAGAAATAGCATCCATGCATAAATGGTGTAATATACCAAGAAAGGATTCGGGAGAGCAAAGAGAAAAAGTGGTTCGTTGATTAATCCACAAGACTGTTTGCAGGTTTGAAAGACGGAACTTGTCCATGATGAGCGTGTATTTTGTAATGTTTCCTGCATGCTTATGGTACGTCTTTCGGCTGGAATCAAACTTTGTTGCTCCGAAACGCAATCTTCACTATCGTCCTTCTCCTCGTTCTCTTTCTTCGCATTATGTTCCTCCTTTTCTTCCTCTTTATTATCCTCATCTTCATAGTGGATGCCTTCTATTTGCTCTGATGATTCTTGATTCACTTTATCGTGACTTTCACCTTCATTGGTAGCGGCGTTGGATGGTGCGTTTCGTATCGTTGCACCGCACACGACAAGGTTAAGAGCGATACCTCCAAGGATAACAAACGCCCCTGCATAGCCATACGCTTCGAATGACCTTTCCATGATAACAGGGAGCACCATGGACCCGGCGATGAAGCCGTATGACGCTATTGTATTCACCAAAACGAATTGTCCTTTGAAGAAATCATTCAATGCAATGACGACGGGCATGTAGGTCATTGACAAGCCAACACCTGCCAACAAAAATGTAATGATGAGAATAACAAAGCATTAGGCCTACTACTTATGATAATGATACTACTAATTGTAGGTTGAGCGTCCTCGCAATGATTTGAAAATTATTATCCAATAAGGGAGTTTACAGATAGCAAATGGTTACAAATGACGTCAAATATCCACAGATCTATACACATGGAGAAGTTCCACTTTGAGCATATTAGAATAATAACTGCCAAATTCCTAGACACTATGAATATAACGGACAAAGAAAGCGGACAAAATATACAGTTCCTCAGGTAGACAAAGGAACATCCCGTCACTGCTATTATGTAAAAAGATGAATATGCATGTGACACCTGTTCTACAAATTTTTACATAATAGCAGTGAAGGGATGTTCGTTTGTCTACCTGAGGAACTGTATATTTTTTCCGCTTTCTTTGTCAGTCATATTCATAGTGAGATGTGCTTCATGAATACCTTTTGTTTGCCCTCTTGAAAAGAATACTTCCACTAACGTATCATAGAATGTACCGTTGGTGCATAAATGAATAATGTTACATAACTTTCATGAGCGCATATCCAGTATTCATCTCTGTGGGTTTTACCTTTTTGGTACAAATGACCTTTATCTGCCCATGCGCAGATTGTATCTGTAAACTCCCTTATTCAATTATTCTCCAATATCTTTGGGAGTGCCTAGGTAGACAAGTTTGTTTTTTCCAACGGCTGAACGACCTCTAGCACGTTTTCCCTTGTAGCCTACCTTTTTTTGAATTAATTTACCCTTGGGGGTGTTTCACAAAGATCTTAAGTCAAACTTTACTCTAGGTTGGAATTAAACATTATAGAGGCTATTTGTAACCTTATAATAAAGTTTATTCAAAAGTATATAAAATTCAAGTATTTTAGACTTTTCATAAATTCCACATTAAGAACATAACATCTCAATCATAATCGAAAATATGAATGATTTGAATCATGCCTTTTAGAATAACTTTTAAAAAATATATTTTCAAGGATGCTAACGGCTTTCCATAATAGTTAAGTCCAACTTAGAGATAAGTTAAACTTAGAATCTTTGTGAAACACCCCTCCCCTAGTTCCTCTGGCAATGACAGCTGAAAAGAGGCGGTGTTCTCTGTCTGACTTGGATTGGTATACTATCTCTCTACAACTGTATATATTTGTCTTATGGTCTGTCCAGTTGACATTCAATGCTGCTCCCGAGAGTTTTGTCTTGCAAATAATACAACTACATCAACTACTACCAATAATACTAATACTACTTACTTACTGCATATGTACTACTAGTATTGATAGTACTAATACTAATAATACTAATATAGATAATATCTAAAACAATAATAGTGGTGATAACAATTATCATGATAAGATCAGATATGGACTATATAGGTTTTGTCAAGAAAAATTTGCTAGCGACTATTGCGTTTCCGACAAAAATCTATATTTTTCTTCTTTTTTCCCTGAGTCATAATAATAATAATAATAATAATAATAATAATAATAATAGCCTAATAGTCCACTCCAAATTTCATTAAACCGAAACGGAAATTCTTTTGCCCAATTGATCGTGAGCCCGGCAGCCACTGAGCAGCGCCAGATCGACGTTGCTCTAACCCTTATTGTTGAACGCCAAACAAGGTAGCAACAACTCCCATCTTTTAACGTCTTTTGGTATGACGCGGCCGGGGTTCGAACCCACGACCTCCCGGTTGTGAGGCAGACGCTCTACTGACTGAGCCAACACTTCGGTGCATCGTGTCGTGCTTAAGAGAGTTCAGCCAACTCGGTTCGAGTTGATCACAATATGGCAAATTCTACTTTTTGGGGGCAACCACAAGACAAAAGGATGGACGCCATGTTGAGCCCAAGTGAAACTTTTTGAATGTTTAACTATGTACACCTACCAGCATGTAGGTACAGACTCACAGAATGAGCAGTAGAATAAAATAATTAATTACAAAGGTAAGCAACAAGATATTTAGCTAACCCGATAATGCGAGACAAACTCCTACAGAAACTGCGTTGTTGCAGAAAGCGCAGGCAATAATACATGATCCACACAACAATCCACCTGACATAGCAACAACACGATGGTTGGTCCCCGGCAGAACAAGTGTTACAAATGGACCTAAGATATTGACAAACAATGAAAAAAGACATTAAAATTAAAGAATAAAACACATGAGATAGGGGATTGTGTGTAACGTAAACACTTATCTGAAGCCTTCAAGAAATTTCCCCATCATCTTAATGTCAGAATTATACTAAAAAAGAAAATACGATTAAAACAGATTGCTGCCCGAATATGAGGAGACCCCCCACCGAGCTGTACGATTGATGATGATTATGATGATGATGTCTTTAATTTCTCCTAATATTTAGTAATTTCCAATGGCAAGATATCAATCAACATTTGCCAGTTAATTGCCACTAATTATCAAAGTAAAGTTAGTGGGTGCCATGTAGTCATCGAATTACAAAAATACAATCCTAAATCATTAAAACAGGCCCACTGGTTATGCACAAAAAGAACAGCAACAACAGTAACTACTACTAAACAACAGCAAGAACAACAAATACTATTTAAACTACTACTACTACTACTACTACTACTACTACTTCAACTTTTACTACTACTACTACTACTACTACTACTACTACTACCACCTCTACTACCACTAATATTACTACTACTACTACTTCTACTACTACTACTACTACTACTACTACTACTACCACTTCTACTACCACTAATATTACTACTACTACTTCTTCTAATACTACTACTATTACTACTACTACTACTACTTACTTCTATACAACATCAACTAGTACTATGATGCTACCGTTGATGTTCACCAGTGATGATTATGATGATGGTTATCATTATCATCGATAACTGTCACTGTCATTGTTATCATCATCTGTTTAGTATAGTTATCATTAATATTATTGCTATCATTATTATTGTGAAGATGATCATCATCGTCATTACAAGAAAATAATAATATCATCATTACTACTACATATACCGCTAACTACTTCTACCACTACTAATATTACTACCGATAGTTTGTATATATCACGTTTTCACTTACATAATAGGTACATCAGCGTTGCAGGCAGGCTACATATCAATCCGACGGTAGCATAATCTGACTCCCACAGCTGAAGTGTTTGAAAGTTGATTAAAGTCCCCGGGCAATCTTATACAAAATTCCTAGCGGATTATCTGACTTCTAAATTCTTAATATCCGATCAGTCGGTCTTTGATGAAGTAAAAATCGCTAGACGAAATGGAGTCCAAAATAGTATATGCACGCTGTATAAAAATCGTTATTGATATACCGGAGGCCTCGGCTCAAGAAGTAAACAATACAGCGAGAAAAAAAAGGTGGCCGCCTCTGGCGATGTGGAAAGAGAACTGAGCGAGTTGAGAAAAACCGCTGATAAATCTACAAAAGACGTTGTTAAAAGCAAGTCACGGCGATTTATAAGCGATGTAGAAATATTCTCAGTTCGCTAAATGCGAGGCAAAAAATGCTTCTTCGCTGAAGTTGATGAAATGACCTGAGTCGCGAAAAAATAGAGGATCACGCAGAAGACGGAGATAAGTTGGTATCAAGTATCAAGTAGCAAGTTTATTTGTCTTCTGAAAATCACATGTAACAAAATGTAATAGAGTATAATCATAATAATAATAATCTTTTTTAAAGCCCACTCCAAATTTGTTTTATTAAGTTAAACCGAAAATGGAAAATGTTTTGCCCAATTGATCGTGAGCCCGGCAGCCACTGAGCAGCGCCAGATCGACGTTACAATGTAGAATAAAGAAAGACGAGGAGACCTTGATTGAAGCACCGCTTGTTAAGTTAAGGTGATGCCGAAAGGTGTGGGCAAAAGAGATGCTGCAATAGCTATGTCGACGATCCTATTTGTCCATACGCTTTGATTGAGGGTGGAACAGGAAAGTCCTTATTGGACACACGGTTTGGGCAATAAGGGAGTTTACAGATACAATCTGCGCATGGGCAGATATAGGTCATTTGTACCCAAATGGTAAAACCCACAGAGATGAATACTGGATATGCGCTCATGAAAGTTATGTAACATTATTCATTTATGCTTCAACGGTACATTATATGATACGCAGGTGGAAGTATTCTTTTCAAGAGGTCAAACAAAAGGTATTCATGAAGCACATCTAGGACTTTGGCAGTTATTATTCCAAGATGCTCAAAGTGGAACTTCTTCATGTGTAAAAGATCTGTGGATATTTGGGGTCATTGCTATCTGTAAACTCCCTTAAAGAAAGTGCTTACAGCTAGTTGCTTGTATGCCACGGCCGATTACACTGCACCAGGCGCAGATCCAGGGGGGGGGGCCAAGCGGGCCTTGGCCCCCCCCCCGCAAAAAAAAAAAAAAAAAAAAAAGAGAAGAAGGAAAAGAAGGGAGAAAGGGAAAAAGGAGAAAAAGGGAAAGAAAGAGGAGGAAGAAGAAAAGTAAAGGGGGAAGAAGGAGATCGGGGGGGGGGGCCGAAAGGGCCTTGCCTCCCAGGCTGTTAACCCCCCCCCCCCCAATCAAAAAAAAATAAGAGAGAAGGAAGGAAAGGGAAAGAAAAAAAAGGAAAAGAGGAGATACTGGCGTACTGATAGAGGGGGGGGGGGGGCTTGGGGGAAATCAAATTCAAACGTGGTTTATTTCTGATTCCACAACGGTGTATTACAAAAATAATGCTGAAATGACATAATTTCCGAAATTTTTCCTCACTTTTTAGTAAATTATACGTTTGTATGTGTTTGTTGGAAAATAAAAAAATTCCTAAATTTACAACCAGGCAAAAAATATGATTCTTGAGATTCCTACATGTCAGGGCCCAAGGTACGGCGGGGATCGAGAGCCTCGAGGCATCAAAATATGCTCATCTGACCGTGATTAAATGCCTAAAACCCCTAAGCTTCCGGGGGCTTTGTCCCCTGGATTCCATCTAGGGCCCTACGGCGGGCCCTTAGATGATCATCTGACGGTAATTTAATGCCTAAAACCCCTAATTTTGTTGGGCTCCGCCCCCTGGACCCCACGCCAAATATGACTTGCCAGTGTCACAAAATAATAAGGTATACACAAAAATATGCTCATCTGACCTTAATTAAACGCCTAAAACCCCTGAGCTTCCAAGGCCGGCTCCGCCGCCTCGACCCCACCTCTTTGAAATTCAGACAAGGATTAAGAGTATAGAGAACGGTACAACGCATCGTTTTCTTTCTCTAATAATAAAATGTCAAAGCCTCGCGTAGGAGGGGAGGAGGGGGGGGGGGGACTGAATTGAGACGAGGATTCAGAGGCGAGAACGGTAATACGAATCTTTAATTATATAATGAAACGTAAAAGCTTATGCGCTTCGCGCGGGATGGAGGGGGAACTAAATTCCGATGAGGATTATTTTCGAGAACGGTACAATGAATCGTCTTCTTCTCTAATGATTAAATGAAGATTAAAAGCTTCCGCGCTTTGCGCGGGAGGGGGGAACCTGAATTCAGACGAGGATTAAGAGTCGAGAACTGTACAACAAATCTTCTTCTTTCTCTAATGATTTAATGAAACGTAGAAGCTTCCGCGCTTCGCGCAGGACGGGGAGGGGGGAGGAACTAAATTTAGACAAGGATTAGGAGTCGAGAACTGTACAACGAATCGTCTTCTTTCTCTAATGATTTAATGAAACGTAAAACCTTCCGCGCTTCGCACGGGAGGGGGGGGGGGAACTGAAATCAGACGAGGATAAAGGGTCGAGAACGGTACAACGAATCGTCTTCTTTCTCTAATGATTTAATGAAACGTAGAAGCTTCCGCGCTTCGCGCAGTAGGAGGAGGGGGGGACTGATTTTAGACGAGGATTAAGAGTCGAGAACGGTACAACGAATCGTCTTCTTTCTTTAATAGTTTAATAAAACTTCAAAGCTTCCGCGCTTCGCGCAGGAGGGGGAGGGGAGGAACTGAATTCAGACAAGGATTAAGAGTCGAGAACAGTACAACGAATCGTCTTCTTTATCTAATGATTTAATGAAAGGTAAAAGCTTCCGCGCTTCGCACGGGAGGGGGGAACTGAAATCAGACGAGGATAAAGGGTCGAGAACGGTACAACGAATCGTCTTCTTTCTTTAATAGTTTAATAAAACGTCAAAGCTTCCGCGCTTCGCGCAGGAGGGGGAGGGAACTGAATTCAGACAAGGATTAAGAGTCGAGAACTGTACAACGAATCGTTTTCTTTCTCTAATGATTTAATGAAACGTAAAAGCTTCCGCGCTTCGCACGGGAGGGGGGGAACTGAAATCAGACGAGGATAAAGGGTCGAGAACGGTACAACGAATCGTCTTCTTTCTTTAATAGTTTAATAAAACGTCAAAGCTTCCGCGCTTCGCGCAGGAGGGGGAGGGGGGGGGGACTGAATTTAGACGAGGATTAAGAGTCGAGAACTGTACAACGAATCGTCTTCTTTCTCTAATAATTTAATAAATCGTAAAATTTTCCGCGCTTCGCGCGGGAGGAGAAAAACTAAATTCAGACGAGAATTATTTTAGAGAACGGTACAACAAATCGTATTCTTTCTCTAATAATATAATGAAACGTCAAAGCCTGGGAGGGGGAAACTCGCCCCCCCCCCCCCATTACGTCACTGTTGGTCACCATAACGTACCAATATTTGGCTCGCATAATTTCAAATTTGGCCCCCCCCCCCCCCCCTAAGAAATCCTGGATCCGCGCCTGCACTGCACAGTTTGATACAATGAATTACATTAAGATTGAAGACACTATAGCTTGTGAAGGTTGCTTGGGTGTTGAAGGTTATGATTGAGAGTCCTGATCTGATTCACTTATATCAACACACAGTAGCGTACGCAGGATTTTTTTCAAAGGGGGGGGGGGGGGGTTAACATTTTTTAATCGGGCAGAAAAATTCTCAACGACTCAGCCAACCGCTGAATGGGCGGGGGGGGGGGAGATTTTTTTTAAAATTCCAAATATATAAAATGTGATGATAAAAGTTGTTATCAACGACTCAAGGATTGTTCGAATATTCTGTCTTTTCTCACTTTTGCTGATGAATCAAACCTTTTCTTTCCAAATAAAAACTACAAAACCCTCCTGAATACAATGAACCACGAAATGTTATTAACTAGATCTTTTCAAACAAGTTGTCACCTAATATAAATCAGACAAACTTCATTTTATTCAGAAATGCAAGAGAACATTTACCGTAACCAATAATACTAGACAATTCAATCCTTGCTTAAATTGAACAAAACTAAATTCCTAGGGATATGTTTTGAAAATAAATAAAATGGAAAACACACGTCATATCGAGAAATAAAGGTGTTATTTGGCAAACTTGCAATATAGACTCACCTTATCTCATTTGAAATACGGAATACTTGCGTGGGGGAAAAGTAAAAATTTCCTCATCATTCAACTCGTTCTCCTGCAGAAAGGAGCAGAATAATGAACAATAGAAGCTTTCAAACCCATACATCCCCACTCCTCTATGACTATGACTATCGAAATAATTGTATTCGTAACAGGTGAAATAATTTGTAATGAGGCACTTTGAAAAGATTTATGCATTAAATTTGGTTACATTACGAAAATTGAGGAAACAATCTCTTTAAATGTGTTTTATCCTGATACCTGTTTCACAAAGCCTTTTTTCAATGACAAATTACAAAAATCAGTGACAAATCTGATGATAACCAATCAGAAGCAAGGATATCAGTAGCTTATAGCAAGATTTTTCATTTGTCACTGATGACAAGTTTTGTGAAACACCCCTCCCCCCCCAAAAAAAAAGTTAGGATTTCCAACTCCTTGGTGTTACCTAACAGAACACATTTTTATTACATTGGTCATAAAGTGGTCCAGGAGGTTGTGGGACGCATGTTCCACGGTTTAAATCATAGCCAAACGAAAATGAAGAGTATGGGACGCTGTGGTGAAGTTGAATGAAGTTTATTCGTTTTTAATGAATAAAAAACGGAAAACCCTGCATTGTACAATAGATGAAACAAAAGCATCATAAGTACAATAATCACATTATAAAAATCATGCCAGTCATCACAATTGATTGTGATTAAATTTCTGTAGACAAATGCAGTACAGTTTAGTTCAGTTCATATACATTGAAATGCAATTAAGAAACCAAGAAATAAATACATAGTATTCAATATTATATGTAAATGCACGTACAGATATCAAACAGTCATGACTCCAATCAATATTATTGAATATATAACATAAAAATTCCTATGCAAACTCACCCTAAAATAAATGTCACACGAGTAAGAAATAATACTACGTCATCGTCTGTTGTAGCTTTGTAGCGTGGTTTTATAAAAGACACCTCAAGTTACGCCTCAGCGGCTAAAGTAGGACAAAACATGAAACATCAATTATATACTATGGACTTTTACATTTAAATCAGTATTTGTTGTAAAATCCCCACGATTAATAAACCGAGTCTGATACTTACAGACTACTCATAAATCCCGTAAATAACAGAAGAATAACATGCCTCGGTACGTTTCTACCGTACAGTGAATAAAACATCTTATTACATAATATACAATTAATGAACCGACTCGTATATTGCGGCTTCATCAACACTGGTAGCAAAGTAAAACTCAATAGCATCAAATATATTCAATTATCTCTACATATCTGTATAAATGGTGCAACACAAACAGGCTAATACATTGACGGCTTAAGCGTGTCGGTTGGCGAAAAGTAAAACAACCAGCTTCGCTTAAAGCAAGTGAACGAATGTCCATAATATAAAATGCCCATCAGGGCCTTGCCTGACATAGCGCACGTTCGTAAGGACTACTTTTCGAGCATGAATGCACATCCTTCTGAACTAAGTATAATAACCAATTTTAGGATAGAACAATAAAACATACATGAGAAAATATCATAATTTCATTACGGTACATTAACTTTACCTACAAACAATTTATAGATAAATAATCAAGGGACTACTTTATCCTTAACGTAAGTACACAGACCCACGTGACCATTAAAGTAACGATGCTTCGAGTCTGACACGTATTTTTTAAATTAGACACACCCAATATGCTGTACGGTGTTTTTAAATGAAAAACCAAGTTTTGAAAAGGTAAAAACGAGTTTGGTCACTACAAGGTAAACAAACAGTCCCTTTTCTTTAACTGGACATTGCAAAAGCTACTATTACGATTGATTCGTTCACACTCAAAAATTAAAGACTTTTGAAATTGATTTGATTCTATTTCTGTATTTTGCCAAATACAATAACTGAATTAGAAAGAACATTTAAACGTAAGGAATATTACAAATATACAAATAGTAACTGCATGTCAACATAAAAAACATATAATAACCCTTTACGTTGTATATCTAATATTGAAACATTAATATCTAAATTCACAATTAATCTTTTCAAATTAGCACATCAATAGTATTAAAAAATAAGTAATATTGTAAATTATCTCTTTGTAAGTTCTTCAATGTTTTATATATATGTTTCTGATTCATCTTCCTTTCATGATCTTAGCATACTTTATATACATGACCGAATCTTGTAAACAGACATGAAATGCGCTATAAAAGAAACAAAAGTAATATATTATTATAATTTTAACAACGAACTTAATATTTCTATAATTTAGTGCATTTGATTTAAACGACTTTTCTCACTATCTGTGGAAAAGTGCAGGAGACCGCCATTGTAAGCGGCGCTTGAATAGGATGGCGGCCTCAAAAGAAAAATCTTATATTTAAATCTAAATGAAAATGTGTTCATACCATTTTGTGTATGAGTTGTGTTTTGTTTGTGTGCGTGAGTGTGTGTGTGTGTGTGTGTGCGCGCGCGGGTGTGTGTGGGTGTGCGTGTGTTTGTGTGTGTGTGGGTAAGTGTGATTAGCGAATATCCCTTTTCAATAAAGGAACAAACAGTACGAATAGCAAAATTTAATTGCACTGTGATCGAAATTTGAGATATCAACAAACGCCTATTGAATGTTGAAGTCAATGATGTTGATATTTCAATATCATTTTTTTTTTAAAGAGATGCATTACAGGAAAATATTAATGAACATTGCCTTTTTGAGTTTTTTAAGGAGTTCCAAATAATTTGTCCATGATGTCTTACTGACTTGTGGGCCAAAATAATTGCAGGATTTTGTAAGTAATAATCTATTGAACGACTGGTGGTATGTGTGCGAACGTTTGAGTTTAAGATAAAGTTGAGTTCTGGTCATGCGATTGCATTGTGAAAGAACCATTTATTTATTTATTTATTTCTGATATTTAGACAGGGTGACTCACTATTACCAATAATGGTGGTCTTCCATGAGGCCCTGTTATGCATAATGAAGTACATTATAGTTTAAGAAATATATGTATGATAATAATATTAATAACAAAACCTTGAACATAAATTAATAACATCAATATATAATAATAAGTAAGAACATGAGTAAACATATATACAAAGTATTTGGTATCCTCATAATAAAATAATGGTTTGTTTGTTTTGTTTTGCTTTGCTTTTCGTTCAAGAAAACGTTGTTGCATAATTATAATATTTTAATTTAACATTAAAGCATAGACAGTAATTAGCTTTTAAATCCGATGAAAAGTAACTATAAACATATTTCGGTAAGTATTAGACTTTGAAAAAAGGTTACATATACTTTGAGAGTTCAATTGTTATATACATGTTAACAACAGCAAAATATATTACAGGATAGTAAATTGCTAGATAATATGACAAATTAATGCATGTAATCAAGTATAGCAATTAAATGTACACTCTTGAATAGCATTAAAGATACAAATGTATATGAAATCATTCTTTAAGTTTGAAAAGCGTTATATCGTCCTACATTCAGTGCTAAGAAAACATAGACTATAAAAACAAAATTCCTCTTGTCATTCTACCTCATTGGGAATCGATAATGCAAGATTGTTTAAACATGTATTTAAAGGTGTTCACAGAGCTTGCCATTGCCAATGGTCTGTCCAACTGATTCCATGGCATAATTGAAGAAACGAGGGGGCTATTTTTTAAAGCATTCTGTTTTATACTTTGGAACAAAAAGTACACCTTCAACTGCCTGCATCGCATTATGCTGATGAATGTCACTTATTTTAATTAAACTTTCTTGTAAAAAGGATGGCGCCAATTAATGTGTGCATTTGTACATCATACAAAAACGATGAAATTCAAAACGTTTTTCAATTGACATCCATTTCAGATTGCTAATCAATTCACTGGATGGAGTCTCGTAACTTTTGTTTGAAATTATTCTAGCACCTCGTTTTTGAACTTTCTTCAGTTTATCCGTTTGATCCTGATACCGATGTGACCACACAGAGGAACAATAATCAAAATGAGGCAATACGAGTAGATTATGCAACAACTTTAAAGATGTTACGTTGTGGAATCGATCAGAATTTTTTTTTTATCATGTAGCATATAAGTATTGGTGTGTACTGCAAGGTTCTGGAATCATCAAAATGATAAAGAATTTGGCCCAGTCTTGGTAAAGTTACAAGCACTGTACATAGAGATATGTATAGGGGACTACACGAAAATGTGGAACAAAAATCTGTCCTGATTTTTATGATGTTATATGCCATATTTACATTGAAGTGAATTGAATTGAATTTATTTATTCACCACCATTGAAAACATTGAAACAAAAGATATATACAAATGTACAATGATAATGATAATGTCAATAAAACATAAATAAATGACATGAATTATAATGATACATGTTCTACAGCGATATACATGTACATTATGACAAATATAAACAATTATTTATAAGTAATGTTAGTGTCAAGATTAAAACAATGACTATTTACAATGAGTTTGTGATCAATGGTAAAAAAAAGTAAAAAATAGCACATGTGCTAGTCGAGTCTGACACTCTAAAGTCTAAAATAAAGTTTATTGACAAAATACACGAAGGGTTTCCAAATCCTATAAACAAGATTTGTGTATAATATAACAATTAAAAAACGAGACTGGTTGCTATATACAACTACCAATTACAAGGTCATAATTCTTGGTTTTTGCCTAAGATTAATTTTGTATTTTGTTTACGAAAAGAGGTTCTTGATCTATAAATTCTTAGATCAGTAGGAAGCATATTCCAAAAATTACTTCCAACAAACGAAACAGAAAACTTTCCTTGGTCTGTTTTGAATAAAGGAAGACGTAATTGTCAAAACGAAACAGAAAATTGTCCTTGGTCTGTTTTGAATAAAGGAAGACGTAATTATCGACCTGTTTTTTTTTTTTGTCTTGTGGAATATTCATGTTGTATCATACTGCAATAATGTTTTAAGGAATGAGGTAATCATTCATTTATCAAATCAAACACAAAAGTACAAATAGATAATTTATGCAATTTAAAAACATTCAACAATTTGAGGTCATGAAACAGTGTATTAGTATAAGAACGATGTGGCTTGAAAGTTATAGCACGTACATCCATCTTTTGAGTATAAAATATACAATTCAAGTGTGATTTATAAGTACAACCCCAAACCTCGATGCCATATGTAATATGTGGCTGTATCAGAACTTTATAAAAAATCATTATGTTTAGGGGCAAAGTGCCGTAATTTAAGGAGGATACCGACCTTTCTCCGTATACAGTCATTAACAGATTTTGTAAGTGAATTCCAAGTTAAATGTATGTTAATGGTAATACCAACAAATGTCGCTTCCTCCACTTCTTTTAATTATGCCTCAGATATTTTTAATCTCCCTCTAAGCACGGTCTTTCTAATACAACTACTAATGAACATGAAATTGTTTTTAGACGCATTGATAATAAGCTTATTTGCAGTGCACCATTTCTGTATTGATTTTAAATTTTCGATTACTTCACACTCATCTATTTGATATACACCTTTGGGAAAATTATGACAAATATTAGAATCATTTGCAAATAGTCTGATATTGAAATAATTTGTCACAGTTGGCAGGTCATTTATAGAAATAAAAAAACAGAGTTGGTCCTAAGACAGAACCTTGTGGTACACCACATTTGATATATCTACTTTATGATGATGACTCCATATATTTCACAAACTGCATTCTGTCACTAAGATAGCTTTCGAGCCATTTTAGTGCATGTCCTCGGATGCTATAATAGGATAGCTTTTTAAATAATATGTTATGGTTTATTGTGTCAAAGGTCTCTTGAAAGTCAAGAAACACACCAAGCGTAACACATCATTTGTCTATACTTTTCAAAACCGTATTCATAAGATTAATTACTGATAATTTAGTACTATTCTTTTTTCTAAAAATGTACTGATGGTGATATAAAATGCTATGCGTTTCTAGGAAACTGGTCAATCGAACATTAACATTTGTTTTAATACTTTACCCAAAATTTGTAAGACAGAAATGGGTCTACAATTCACTGTTTCATGTTTATTAACTTTCTTAAACAGTGGAGTGACTTTAGCAATTTTCATTGGATCAGGGAAATTTCTTGCTTCCTATGAAAGATCGAAGATATGTGTTAATGGTTCAGCCAAAATAGATGCACCATCCTTAATCAGGCGAACTGGAATGTTCTCGTAACCACAAACTTTCTTCTCATCTAGAGCCAACGTGTAGTCATTAACTTCCTTCATTGTGACCGGTTTCCAAAAAAGGGATTGATCTACACTATTATTCTGATAATCTTCCAAAAATGTGAGTACATTTGGTATTGCTGATGCTAGATTTGGACCGATGTTTACAAAGAAAATCATTAAATACATTGGCAATTTCAGAATCAGTTGTCAGAACCTCATCATTTCCATTAATACGCCTTATCATTTTTTTCTACCTTAGAACCTTCGTTACCATTATTTCTCCAAGATAGTAATTTATTTATGATGTTCCACGTTTTACTTGTGTTATTGTTGTTCTCAGCTAACATACCACTGCAATTATTTATATTGGTATTGCGAAGAACAGTCGTTAATGCGTTTCTGTAGCTCCGATATTTGTGTACATCACTTACATCAAAATTAGATTGTATTACTTTTAAAAACAATTCCAATTTTTTCCGAATATTAAGCCATTCGAAAACCCATATTTTGTATGGAACATGTTTTACATGATGTTCTTCCACACTTGCATAATGACAATGATTACGCTCACAAGTTATTTTGCACCTCTTCCCAGAACATTCTCTTAAAAACTTTAGTTGATTATGATAATATTTATACATAAAAATGCTTGTATCAAAAAGCAAGATTAATTTCATCCCCGAATTTAAACCCTTAAGATTGATCGAAAACTTACTGTAATATATAAATCCCCTCCCCCCATTTCCGTATTCTCTATCACAAATTAGAAGAAAAAACATTTACATACAAATTGTGGAGGCATGATTCCTGATATCATACAAATAATGAAGCTTGTGATTAGGAGTACCGGTTTGTAATATTTACAAAACAGAGTTCTCGAAAGATCACAGAGTAAAGACATCCAACAACAACAAAAATGAAATAATAACAGACTTTTATAGCAGGGGCGGATGTAGAAATTTGCATAAGATTAGCGCAGACACAATTCATACAATTTTAAGATATGCAAGCATGGTCAAAAAAACACGAGTAATAAAATAAAACAATTTGTCTAGGTACTAGAGGAATTAGTATAAAAATTAATGAACAAATGCAATAAAACCAATAGCTAAAAGAAGGAGGATTAATGTTTATACTTGTGTCCAAAACGTATGCATCTTACGTTTCCAAAACAGAGGAGGTGGGTAGGTTTTACCCCCTCCTAAATCACTTGTGTTCAGACTGGAAGCTTATTTCTTATCCGTCGTCTCTTGATGAGGATCGCTACGATGAAGAGATGGACGGTCATGAGGGCTTTGATGACGCCGCCGATGATGAACACCTTCGTGAACGACTGGGTGATATCATACAGATAACCTACAAAATGATCATGATAACAGAATAATAATTATCAGTCAGGGAGTTTTAATGCTAAACGACAAAGCGTAGGAAGTGATAAAAAAATGATAAAAAACAAAGAATAACATTAGAGAAGATGATACAAAAAGAAGAAACAAAGACTAACATAAGGAAACACAGAAAGAGGAAGTGATAGAATGATAAAAAACAAAGAATAACATAAGAGAAGGTGATACAAAAGGAAGAAACAAAGAATAACATAAGGAAAGTCAGAGAGAGGAAATTTTTGCATCGAAGTGCCGCGCATGCGCATTACCTACTAAAACACGCCAAAACATCACTGAGCTTTTCAGTCGGTGATGTTTCCACACAAGTGTAAACGGGTGCGCGAAACATCGCGATTTTTCAAAATGAGGTATTTGACAGTATAAATGCGCCTGGGTGACCATGAAATTAACCTTGAGACACTGGTTTCTCCATTATTAGGCGCAGTTATACTGTCAAATACCTCATTTTGAAAAATCGCGATGTTTCTCGCACCCGTTTACACTTGTGCGGAAACATCACCGACTGAAACACTCAGTGATGTTTTGGCCTGTTAAAGTTGGTAATGCGCATGCGCGGCACTCCGATGCAAAAACTTTCCTCTTTCTGTATTTCTTTATGTTATTCATTGCTTTTTAATCATTCTATCACTTTCTCTTTTTGTCTTTCCTTATGTTATTCTTTGATTCGTCCTTCTATCACTTTCTCTTTCTGTGTTTCCTTATGTTATTCTTTGTTTCTTCCTTCTGTATCACCTTCTCTTATGTTATTCTTTGTTTGTTATCATTCTATCACTTTCTCTTTCTATGTTTCCTTATGTTATTCTTTGTTTCTTCCTTCTATCACCTTCTCTTATGTTATTCTTTGTTTCTTCTTTCTATCACTTTCTCTTTCTGTCTTTCCTTATGTTATTCTTTGTTTCTTCCTTCTATCACCTTCTCTTATGTTTTTCTTTGTTTACATCGTTCTATTATTTTCTTCAAGGACGACATCTAGCTCCGCTCCCAAAGTCACGTGACCTAACATCGCGATGTTACAACTGCGAGCGTTCATACTTGCCAAACACGCCAAAACACGCCAAAACACGCCAAAAGATCACACTTCGTTTTGGAATGTTTCGGGCTTGGCATTTTTGGCGGTAAAGCGTAGTTGCCCTTGGTAACATCGCGGTCAGGCTCCGGTTTGGCATTTTTTGCCGTGTTTGGAACACAGTGTAAATGCCCCTATTTTCTGTCATCAGCATTTCTAGTGAGCTGCTAATACGCCATTCCAGTACACTACTTAATGGTGTTAGTCATGGGACACAGCTGGCGGAGCCGGGGGCGGGGGTCAAGGCCGCTTCTAACACTTTGTCAATTGAGAAAGGTGCCCACTCATACTTAAGATTAATTCCAACTTTATTTTTTCCAATAGGTGCCCGTTTCACAGTCTTTTAAGTGCCTCTCACCACCTCTAATACATGCCCCTTCACCGATGATAATTGCCCCTATACAAATTTGAGAGGCGTCTATTTAACTTTCACAAGTGCCCTTTTCTTT
This sequence comes from Strongylocentrotus purpuratus, assembly GCF_000002235.5. Lineage (NCBI taxonomy): Eukaryota > Metazoa > Echinodermata > Echinoidea > Camarodonta > Strongylocentrotidae > Strongylocentrotus > Strongylocentrotus purpuratus. Next base: position 29,768,232 of record NW_022145606.1, read on the forward strand.
TGTTATAAGTGCCCTTTCCTCTTCTGATTGGTGCCCCTTTTCATATTTTATGATTGACCCTTGTCACCTCTCATAAGTGCCCTCTATTTTTAAACGCCTCTTTTCATTCTGATAAATGCCTCTTTTCTTTTTTCAATAAGAGCCCATTTTCCTTTGAAATAGGTGCACCATTCCGATCTCAGGTTAATTACTCCTTTTCAGGTAAAGAAATGCCTCTTACCACCTCTGATAAGTTCCCCTTTACCTAATATAATTGCCTATATTCAAATCTGAGATTCGTTGGTTTTCTTTCAGTTTTAATTGCCTCTTTTCATCTCCGGTGAGTGCCCTTAAGAAAATATGAGAGATGCCCCCTTTAACTTTTTAATGGGCTCCCGTTTTCATTTCTTATAAGTGCCCCTTTTATTTGGACACGTGCCCATATCCTTTCTAATTATGTATTGTCCTTGAGTTGATTTTCAAAAACTTCACAAGTGGACTACAATTTACGCACCTGTGAATGCTCCTGCACATGTCGCCCCTAGTCCTCCCATGAAAAAATTTAGAGCAATGGCCATGTCAGCATTTTTATCGTCATAGACTGCATCCTTGAAGAAACTGCACGGAATAGCATCCTCGATGAAAAAGGAGAACCCTTGTACAAAGGCCAAGATAGCTAGCACCTCGTAGGCAGAACTGACGAAGTCTAACAGAAAGGATATCGTGCATATGAGACATACGGCGATGTAGATAACATAGACGTTGGTCCCTTTGCGGACGAGGATGATGAAAACAGTTCGACCGACGATGCCACCTATTCCGCCGATTGTGGAGAGGAAGATTGCTTTGGAAGGAGGGATGCCAAGCTGTTCAGCGTGGGGGACCAGAAAAAGCATCCATGCATAAACGGTGTAATATTGCAAGAAAGTAATAGGCAAGGCGAAGATAATTAGACGTTCGTTTAGTAGTCCGCAAGACCCTTTACAGGTCTGAAAGAAGGGTGTGGTCCACGATGAGCGTGCATTTGTTGATGTCTCATGCTTACTTTTGCAACGGCTCTCGGTTTGAATTAAACCTCTTTGCTCCGAAATGCACTCTCCACTATCCTCCTCCTCAGGTTTATGAATCCTTTCTTCAATTTTCTCTAAGAATTTCTTTTCAGATTGGCAATTTCGTTTCTCCTTCACCTCATCATGAATTTCGCCTTCATTTGTAGCGGCGTTTCTTAATGACTTGCGTATCGTTGTACCGCACACGACAAGGTTCAGAGCGATACCGCCAAGGATAATAAACGCCCCTGCATAGCCATATGCTTCAAAAGACCTTTCCGTTACAATAGGGAGCAGCATGGATCCGGCGGTGTGGCCATATAACGTGATTGTGTTCACCAAAACGAAATTTTCCCGAAAGAAATCATTCAATGCAAGGATTGTGGGCATGTAGGCCATTGACAAGCCAGCACCTGCGGAAAAACAGTGATGATGATAATGATTTAACCATATTACTAATAATTATGAGTTTCAGTAATGTTTGTCTTCATACTTGTTCATATTTCAGTTTAACTTTTTTTTAATTATTCCAAAAAGTGAATGGTAGAAGAGAAGGGTGAAATATTGATGAAATATTGATGAACCTATGGTGAAATCAGTCATAGGCCCCGTAGGATAGTTAATTTTGTTACAGTCTTTAAAAATGGTTGGAACGAGCAATTTATGTCAATCACAGAAATATCATTCGTATTCCACCTCCCCCCCCCCCCCCAATGATGGAGTAACTTTCTTCATGGTGATGTAACGAATTTACTTTATTTTAATAAGTTTTCATTACGTGTACAAACCTGCTTTATATTTAGGTTTGGCAAAAACTGCAACAACAACAACAACATCAAAACAATCACAACAATGAAGTCATGTTTATCGGACGGGATTGAGAAGTCAGTCGTTAGTGATTTTTTTTTCTTTTAGGGAAATGCAGTAAAAGCCCACATTCCGAGCGCCCTTAACGTGCGGCGAGCATGCATGTCGGAACCCCTCGCGACCAAAGCCATCTATACACAGAGTTTGGCCAACTTGGTTTCACTGGGTCACAACATGGTGTTTATTATTTTGTTTGTGCTTGCCCAACAAAGCAGTAGTCGCCATATGTTGTCCAACGCAAACCGGGTTGGCCAAACTGTCCTGATCAATAGCACTGCTCGCGACAAGTCACCAATCAGACCAAGGAGTTTTAAGAGCTGGAGTCCAAACTACAAACACATTTTTCCATGCAGCTGCCGTTTTCTAAGGTTGCACCATGGACCCTTCTATAAATGGACTAATAATGAGAGTCTTTCTTTGATCACATCATGACCACCACCACCTGATAGTAGGGACTTTTAGATTCGCACGAAGACAATGTGGATTGCTACGGTCGACGTCCTTTTAATGCACTGCCTTGAATGGACGTCATACCTATCAGTCCACGCAAATCTAAAAGTCCCTAATATTCAAGTTGATGAGGACATTCATTTGACGCGACAATAATGATTATGTAATCACGCATCATCACAGACAAAAGACCTTTTACATTTCTTCAGATTCTTTGGGCTGACTGGCGGCGGTCGTCATGAGATCAAAGCTTGGAAGCATGTTTGGAATGTCACTATGATATTTTGACAGAGTCAAGTGCATGAATATATTATGGTACCGATCAGTTTCCATTTGTATTAGGTCCATGGTTGCACAATAGAATCTACAAGTGTGCCGTTGCCTTAATGTCCGAGTTCGAAGCCGCCAAAATAATTGGAAAGCTTGAGTAGTTGTTTTTTTAAACAGAAATATCGCTAATATTTCACTTTTTATTTGAACTAACAAGGGGAAAATCGAACAGATGATAAAATATGAATACAAATGCCTGAGTGTGTCAAGAAATTTGCTAACAATAGCCGTTTTAATTTGTGAAAAATAGTAACATTTTACATTCCTAAAACCCTGCAATGTGACACTTTTCCGACTACTTCTGGCTCACGAAAATAAAAAGTGATTTTTTTTTTGTTTTTTGTTCACGTACAGTTATTTATGATTTTATATGTCAGATTAGTGCCCACACATGCCCATTCGAGTAATTTTGATTGATATTTCAGGAAATTTTGCTAAATTTCCTTTCCTTGTCTCCTGTAAAATTAAGCACTATGTACTGCTCACGTTATCAGACGAGTGGTAGCGAAAGTAATTTTCATTACGAAATACAAGTGTATTCCTCTTGCTGTGCATTCCTGCATACATCTCATATTTTGATATGTAAACTTCTGAATTTGTTACATAGATTTTTAAATATTTTTTGAAATATTTTTTTTCTTCAAACTTGCTGCTCTACCCCAAAACCTCCAGATCTCATTCCCCTTGTGACATCACCTGTCAGTCATCAATGAGCCAACTTGACAAAGTGGCATGTTACTTTACCAAAGTTTACCACCTGTTACAATACAACAAACAATATCAACATATAAGTTGCTATGTCAGATATTTAAGACTAAACTAATATTCTAGCATAGACAATGGTATGTAATTTTCCCCAGCTTAGCACACGTTCATAATAGAATTGCAGGGAAATTTTGCTCTATTTCCTTTCGCTTGCCTCCTGTAAAATTAAGCACTGTGTACTGCTCGCGTTATAAGACGAGTGGTAGCGAAAGTAATTTTCATTACGAAATACAATACAATACATGCAGAGCGCCAATCTGACAAAATATTGAAAGGTTACAATTTAGGCCGCGGCCGAGTCTACCACTGTAAACGCACAAAATTGCGTGGCCGAGTAGGCCTGGCACTGACCCTTTTCCCACTGTAAACGGGGTCTTACTGATGGCGCATCGTCAACGAAACGGAGTTAAGTCTTTTGTTAACTTTGCTTGTTGCTACGGCAGGCAGCCAGCGAAAACGAATTCGTTTAATCAAATTATGGAAATTCAAGCATTACTTGAAACAAACAGAACTTTGTTATTCCTGACTTATTTTTCCTGATTGAGGTGTCATATGAATTAAAGGGGAGAAAATGAACCTTCTAGCAGGAAGCTGTAATGAATGGAGATCCCGTCCAAGAGGCCCCTTTGAAGTCATCCGTGGCACCGCGCGTCTTTTGTTTCCCCTACCGTAATCCCCTTAATCCCCCTCCAAAACCTTACAGCTCCCTAGTAGCACTAAGTCCTCCCTTTCCACACACAGCCCAGCCCAGCGAGCACGGCGGCTTTTGCTTTGCCGGCCCGTACTTTGGGTGAATAGTGGTGCTAACTTGACAACTTCTAGCCCTAAATCAATAAATGCGCAAACATATAACACAATTTCATTTAGTTCTTTAGGAAGATAAACCTTTGGACTACCTTCCTAGCTATGTACAAATTTCGGAAAATTTCGGAAAATGTAAATAATTAGATGAGAAAATCATGATTATGAAAATCTTTCATTCGCTCTAACTCATGATTTCCTTGGTCGATTTCGCTGGTTAAAATGGCCATGTCTTCAGTAGAGCTATCCGAGAACGGAAAACGCATTTGATGACTAATAGAAAGTTGCATTGGTCATAATGTTGTGAATTCTGCATTTTATATGTTATAGCTAAATACATCTTTCATGAACATGACTTAATTTGTCGGTGCCACGCATGGCTTCAAAGCCCAATGCTTGCATATTTTTGCAAACGAGTGAATAGAGAACTTAGGGAAGCAGATGGCGTTGCGTAACATTTCGTACTATTTGGAATGCCAGAGAGGGACTGTGCATTGATATGGACAGCTGTTGATGGAAATGATGGCTGGAGAGGGTTACATTTCTTTTTGTTAAAGGTAAAGACCAGTAATGGTAAAATTGCAGTTCAAGGGTTTTGGGTGCGAAATATCCATTCAATATTGTTTGAATATTGTCTTCAGAGGTTTAGATGGCAATACTTCAACCTAAATTCTCAAAAAAGCAGAAATATATGCCCAAATGCTCAATGTTGAAATGGCCGAATGAACGGTTCAGTCGCTTGCCGTTCGATGAACAATTTTAAAATTCAAACAGCGCCATCTATCAGGAGTAACTATACTGCGCATGCGCTAATGTCTGTCGTCTGCTTGCAATGGCGAGATTTGAGAATCGATTACAAGTTGAAATAAACATTGGGTTTGTATACTAGCAAAGTGACTGCGGTAGCTGCCAGTGATCAACCGTGTTGCGTCGGGCTCAGCTGTACATGTATGGAAGGATTGCCCGGCCCTCGCATGGGCTGTCTGCATTCACCACCACAGTTGAGATCTGAGCCGTGTCAGTTCGTTCACTAAATTGTACAACTTTACAATATTAAACCAGCAGTACTAGGCTTAGCATTTGACGAAAAGGGACTTACCTGTGTTCCGTGTATTTTTTGTCCGTGCCAAAAAAAAAAATCATAATTTAGCATTGAAAATCGGAAGGATAGGATTCCACTAGCATGACTAGTGATACCACTTTCCCAGGTCGATCCCCGTCAAAATCAAATCACAGCAAGGGGCTAACTAGGCCAACAAAGAGGTATGGAAAGACCAAACATGATGAACAAAATTCATGTAAACGTTCTGCGATCTTCAATTTCGGCGCAATTTCTCGTAAATTTCTAGATCATCGTATTTGTCGCTAAATACATTACAAATTGTCCATTACGAAATACACACGACACATTGTGTACGATGATCTCGCACCCAAATGAGTGTGTCTGGCTATTCTAGCCCGTCAACGTGCCCGTGTACCTGTTGAGTAACCCCCCTTGTATTTTTTCAATTATATTGTGCACCTATAATTTCGCGCGTTTTCCTCCTTGGCCCAACCGTCATGCCGATCGGTCGCGCCGCACTGAATATATAGGAAGGGGGGGGGGGAGGAGGGGGAGGGGAAGGGGGAGGGGGAGGGGGAGGGGGGGGGGGGGCGAGGGAAGGTGCATCATAAAACTATGTTGTCTATATTATCGTTACCATCGACTTATATCATCGAGGGTCTTTATCGGTGTTTTTCTTGTTTTCCTTCTCCTCCTCTAGCTCCTACTCTTGTACTTTCTTCTTCTAATTCAATTCTTCTAGTTCTACTTCTTCTTCTTCTTCTTCTTCTTCTTCTTCTTCTTCTTCACTTTCTTCTAAAAGGCCTATACATCTTCCTCATCTTCTTCTTCGTCTTCTTCTTCACCTCCTCCTCTTGGCTACTTATGTCAGTTCCGTCTCTTCTTCTTCTTCTTCTTCTTCTTCTTCTTCTTCTTCTATTTCTTCGTCTTCTATATAACAATACTTTTGTTCAAAGGCGATTGAAATCCAGTAGATGATAGTTTGCCCGTAATGAGGCAAAAGACCGCAGCACCAACTCATGCATTATGTATTAAATTTGTATTCATTGTTGTTCAGGTTGATTGCAATATCATTATAAAATGGAGAATTGGCCCAGGCAAAAAGACCTCAGCACATCCCCCCCCCCCCCCCCCCCCCCCCCCTTCCTCTGGATAATCCGTAATGGTACGCTTATGGTGTATATTATTATGATATTTGAGATTCAAAATATCAAATTCTGTGTGTACTAAAAACATAACGCTCTGAAAATTAACCATTGCTCCATTTTATAAAAAGGAAAAGGGAAACTACATTGAAAGGATAAACAAAGAAATTTCACACAATATCCACTTCAATTACAGTATAAAGTCGTATATTATAGGAGAGACGTGAAAGCTAAAATTTGAATTGTAAAACTATTTGCAATAATCTGTGTAAGGATCAAATGTAATTATAATTCCTCAATGAGTTAATAAAACAATAATATATATTCCTATAACCACATACAAAAAGTTTATTGCAACACCTCAAAATCTGCAGGACACATGTCATCCCGCAACGGCGTAGTGTGGGGGAGGGGGGGGGGGAACCCCCAGATAATTTCGAAAAACCAAAAGAAACCATCAGGATATATTTTTCGAAACAACAAAGAAATACATAATTTGGCGTGCCCCCTCAATCAGTCCGACCACGCTCCGCCACTGTCATCCCGCATGTCACCTTCCAAATGAGATGATTACGCCATTGGCAATAATGCATGACAGACTGAATATCGTTCAGAACACTTTTTATTCTCCCAACAAAAGGAGGATATTCTGTTGACAATATCGATGAATTTTGCAACATGTTGCGTATGACTAACTTTATACAACATATTTAGATGTAATTCCACGATAAAATATCAATGAAAAGGGGAGAAAACAAGCTTTACGAAATAACAAACTTGAATTGTGGTACCTTTGTTAGGGGTTTCTTTCCTGTTTTGGGCAAATACTGTTGATCATGGATTTTTTTTAAATTTTTTTTCTATCATGTGCTGACGTGTTCCAAGGCTCGCGTATTCCCAGTTTTTTTTTTCTTTATGTGTTTTATTGAACAATAATATTTTTTTTTAAATCACAATATTTACAAGTTATTATAAAAACATTACAAAAAATCAGTAAAACGCAGATCAAAACCTCACGAAAAGGAAATTTACACCATTTACAACATTATAAAACAGGATTATAAGACAAACTTCCATTTTTTAAAGTTTAGATCCATCTCCTACAAACAAACTTTGAAGACAGTAGTTGTATACTGGGCGTATGATAATTATAGACGAGCCCATTTTGATTATTCACTTTTTTTTTTAGTGCGTACACGGAGTCTGGCGATTATAAGGAAGTTGGGGGGGGGGGGCGTTTAGATAATTTTGACAAATTCAACGGGAATTAGAAACATGGCGGGATAAACATGACTTATGTGAGGAGAACCAACAACATGATCACAGAATTAAAAAACGCTCGAATCGTGCTGGGTTGTTACTTTATGACGTCATATTGTCGTCACCATCGAAGGTCATTATCGGGACCCATTATGCCCTCATTTTCTTTTTCTCATTTTGTTTCTTCTTCTTCTCCTCCTCCTGCTCCTACTTTTGTTCTTCTTGTTCATTTCCTCCTTCTTCTTCTTCTATATTTTGTTCAAGGCGTTTGAAATCTAGTAGACGATAATTTGCCCGTCGTAATAGAGCGCAGCACCTCCCCCCCCCCCCGACAAGCCGTAATGGTATTTTTCCTGTGTTTTTCTTTTTTTACTATAATAATTTGGAAAATAATGCTAATTATGGATGTGATGTGATGTGATTATAAATTGTGATGACGCGTTTCAAGTAGATCACCCTCTTAACAAACCAGCTATCAGGTGATATAGAGCCCATTTTTATAATTCTTTTTTTTTGGGTGCATGATTGAGCCTGTTGGTGGGGGGGGGGGGGGAGAGGTAATTTTGTCATATTCAATCGCAAATGAAAAAGTGACATGTGAGTAGCACCTTGCTCTCAGCTAGACGAACTATAACTGCATGAAAAAACGATTAAATTGTGCTGCGTTGTCACTTTGGTGTTGAAGAGTGCCGAAAACTGAAAACTGACATTATTCAGAAACAACCGCTACAAGTAGAATTTTTTTTAACGATTTACTGGCAAAACTCTTTTCTTCATGCATTATGTATTAAATTTGTATTCATTGTTGTTCAGGTTGATTGCAATATCATTATAAAATGGAGAATTGGCCCAGGCGAAAAGACCTCAGCGCAACCCCCCCCCTTCCTCTGGATAATCCGTAATGGTACGCTTATGGTGTACATTATTATGATATTTGAGATTCAAAATATCAAATTCTTTGTGTACTAAAAACATAAAGCCCGAACAAACCATTTCTCCATTTTATAAAAGCAAAAGAGGGGAATTACATTGAAAGGAAAAGCAAAGAAAGTTCACACAATATCCACTCCAATTACAGTACAAAGTACAACAGCATTTTTTATTGTCCAAACAACAGATTATTTCATTTTTTATGTAAGCTTTGCAATGATACCAACTGTGTGAACAATAATAAAGTATATAGGAGAGATGTGAAAGCTAAAATTTGAATTGCGAAAGTTTTTGCAATAATCTGTGACTTTTTTGTGTACGAGTCAAAATGTAGCGATAATTTCTCAATGAGTCAATAAAACACAAAATATTCTTATAACAACATACAAAAATGCTACTGCAACACCTCAAAATCAGAGAAAAAACACATGTCATCCCGCAGTGGCTAGCGAGAGGGACCCCCCCCCCCCCACCAATAAAAAAAAATAGAGACCATAGGGGATATTTTTGGAAAACAACAAATAAATACATAAGGTGCCCCCAATTAGTCCGACCACGCTACACCACTGTCATCCCGCATGTCATCTTCCAAATGAGATGACAGACTGAATATCGTTCAGAACACTTTATATTCTCCAAACAAAAGGAGGATATTCTGTTCACAATAATCTATGAATTTTACAACATGTTGCGTTTGACTTTACTACATAATTTATTTAGATGTAATTCTACGATAAAATATCAATGAAAAGGGGAGAAAACAAGCTGTACCAAATTAATGAACGGTTATAAAGTAATAACATTTTTAATGAACGCTCATTGCAAACTTGAATTGCGGTACTTTTTGTGAGGGGTTTCCATATATAATTTCCTGTTTAGGGCAAATACTGTTGATCATGAATTATTTTTTTTTATATTTGTTTCCATCCTGTGATGACGTGTTTCAAGACTCGCGTATTCCCAGTTTAGAACAATCTCCTACAAAGTATGAAGACAGTGGTTGTATACTGGGCGTATAATAATTATAGACGAGCCCATCTTGATTATTCTCATTTTTTGTAGTGCGTACACGGGGTCAGGCTTGTATAAGGAAGTTGGGGGGGGGGGCGGGGCGTTTAGATAATTTTGACAAATTCAACGGGAATTAGAAACATGACGGGATAAACATGTATGTGAGTAGAACAACAACATGATCACAGAATTAAAAAACGCTCGAATCGTGCTGCGTCGTTTCTTTTATGTATACATTTACAATAATATTTCAAGGGAAATGTCAACTTGTCGTCACCATCGAAGGTCTTTATCGGGACTAGTTATGCCCTCTTTTTCTTGTTCTCCTTTTGTTTTTTCTTCTTCTTCTTCTCCTCTTCCTCCTACTTTTTTCTTCTTGTTCTTTTTGTCCTCCAGCCTTCTTCTTCTACTTCTCCTAATTCTTCTTCTTGTTCATTTCCACCTTCTTCTTCATCATGTTCTGACTTTTTCCTTCTTCTTTTTCTTCTTCTTTTCCTCCTCTTTTCTCCTTCTCTCAAGTTCCTTCTTCTCTTTATTCTTCATTTGCAGCCCTTGCCGAAAAATGGCATGTTCAGACAAACTCCTAAAGAGGGATAAAACTTTGTCTTGTTTGTGATTCACACAAATATATGTATTCATGACTGTATGCATCTATTTTTGTTCAAGGCGATTGAAATCTAGTTAGAAAATGAGGAAGACGGTAATTTGTTTGGGGCTATCTGCAGCCCCTCCCCTGATAGCAGACTGACGTCTTAAAGACGTCATAAATTGGTCGTAAAGTGGTAAACACGTCGTACGTCGTATGGACGACGTAATTACGACGTCATTATGACGTCTTCAAAAGACTATTTTTTCCAAGATAATTTTTGTCGCATTGACGACGTCATTACGACGTCATAATGACGTCTTTAAAGGACTAATTTTTTCAAGATATTTTTTGTCTTCTCGACGACGTCATTATGACGTCTTTAAAAGACTATTTTTTCCAAGATAATTTTTGTCGTATTAACGACGTCATTAAGACGTCATTTTGACGTCTTTAAAAGACTATTTTTTCCAAGCTTATTTTTGTCGTATTGACGACGTGATTATGACGTCTTTAAAAGACTATTTTTTCCAAGCTAATTTTTGTCGAATCGACGACGTCATTATGACGTCTTTAAAAGACTATTTTTTCCAATGTAATGTTGTCGTATTGACGACGTGATAACGACGTCATTATGACGACTTTAAAAGACTTATTTTTCCAATGTGATGTTGTCGTATTGACGACGTGATAACGACGTCATTATGACGTCTTTAAAAGACTATTTTTTCCAAGCTAATTTTTGTCGTACCGACGACGTCATTATGACGTCTTTAAAAGACTAATTTTTCCAATGTAATGTTGTCGTATTGACGACGTGATAACGACGTCATTATGACAACTTTAAAAGACTTATTTTTCCAATGTAATGTTGTCGTATCGACGACGTGATAACGACGTCATTATGACGTCTTTAAAAGACTATTTTTTCCAAGCTGATTTTTGTCGTATCGATGACGTCATTATGACGTCTTTAAAATACTATTTTTTCCAAGATAATTGTTGTCGTATTGACGACGTAATTACGACTTCATTATGACCTCTTTTAAAGACTATTTATTCCAAGATAATTGTTGTCGTATCGACGACGTCATTACGACGTCTTTAAAAGACTATCTTTTCCAATATATTTGTTGTCGTATTGACGACGTCATTACGACGTCATTATGACCTCTTTTAAAGACTATTTTTCCAAGATATTTTTTGTCGTAAGGACGACGTTATAACGACGCCATTATGACGTCTCTAATAACCTATTTTTTTCCAAGATAATAATCGGGTAAAGACTACAACATCTAATATGAGCATAAGCCAAAGTAAATAGGGCAATTATCAGAATTGAAAATAGGGAACAACTCCCCCCCCCCCCCCCCCCCCCCCCCCTCAAATGTCATTAGTCATTATATAGTGGACCAATTTACAGATTTTGCACCATCTTAACACGCACCAAGGTCTGCAATATCGATCAAGACTAAACATGCTCGCATCTAGTACAAACGGGAGTGTGTAAGTACAAGTACGTGTGTGTGTACAGATATATGCATATACAGTTATACTCAAGGCAAGGCGTAGGGACTACATGCACTATGCATGCGATGTGTATGTAATGTATTTGAATTCAGAGTGAAAAAAGCCGTTGCATGAAGTACATCCTCCTAAATACTCTTGTTTTCTCCTGCAAATTTACAATATGGGTAAGTCCTAGAATTACCTAATTTATTTACAAAAAGTACATAAATCTATAGTTAGTGTTTTTCGTTCTGAAAAGTTGATATGTAGTCTCTATGTTACTGTAATGTACAGGCGCGTACGCAGGATTTTTTCAAGGGGGGGGTTTTAACATTTATAAATCGGTCCGAAAATTTCGCAACGACTCAGCCAGCCGCTGAATAAGCGGGGGGGGGGGGGGGGGGGGGGGGGGGGGGGGGGGGGTAAGAGGACACATTTTTTTTTTTTTTGGTCCCAAAAAAAATCGCAACGACTCAGCCGACCGCTGAATAAGCGGGGGGGGGGGGGGGGGGGGGGGGGGGGGGGGGGGGGGGGGGGGGGGGGGGGGGGGGGGGGGTAAGAGGACACTTTTTTTTTTTTTTTTTTGGTCTCGAAATTTGGAAATTTGACATTTTGCTCCGTTGGGGGGGGTAAGGTCACCTTTTTTAGGTCGGCCATGGGAATAATTTTTTTTTTTTTTTTTTTTTTTTTAATAATTAAAAAAAAAAAAACAAAAAAAAAAAAAAAAAAAAAATCCAAAAGGGGGGGATTTTAGGTTTTTTGTAGGGGGGTTTACACACAAAAAATTTCCAAAGGGGGGGGGGGTTTAACCCCCAAACCCCCCCCCCCCCCCCCCCCCCCCCCCCCCCCCCCCCCCCCCCCCCCCCCCCCCCCTGCGTACGCGCCTGGTAATGTATGATCTTATGTCAGTGATAGTGAGCTCGGACTTTCAACACTTGCTGACAAGATTTGGATGTATGATCCCATATATGTATTTTTATGTAGGGTCTTGATTGAAGGTATGCATGGCATGGGGCATCATTTAAAGCAAAAAAAATTACTCATTTGCCTACACATGGGCTGCATGGCTTTAAAGGGAAATCTAACTCGAATATACAACTGCTCTAAAACTAAAAGAAAGCAGAAAAATAAGAGAAGCAAACTGATGAAAGTTTTGGCACTAGGTCTAGAATTTACTGCCCTTCCCTTGGCTTGACCTTGTTCATAGACGCAGGCTATGTCAAGTGGAAAACACTCTGTCCCTCGGATAGGACGTTAAATGGAGGCCCCGTGTACAGGAGAGTCACCACCCTTGCACGTTAAGAACCCATTGCACTTTTCGTATAAGAGTAGGGGAAAACCCGGTGTAATGGTCCACCTGCACACCCAAATCAGGCCGAGTATACGGCATCTGTAAGAATCTTCAGTATTGAAGGAGGCAGATTATCTTGAAGAAGAAGAAGAAGAAGTCAAAGAAGGATAATACATTCAGTCACGTGTGACACAGTGTGAGAGTGTCTACTTTATTCCAAGCAATACTGTAGATCTACATGATCTACTACTAGTTCAGAATCATTTCCAGACTTTTTTACCAGTGACCCATAACTCTGGCGTGGAGATAACTCCGGGAAGCGTCTTATTTTTTCGTACCACGGCGAGGCCGGATTCCTGTTTTATCATGAATATTCATTAGGCAGGGTCGGGGAAAGTCTAGATTCTCTTAAATATTCATATCGAGGTGGGAATGCACGACGCGCGCGATACTCGCACAAAGTGAGAAGATTTAGTTCACGGAGAATGCATATGGGTGAGTAATTGATTGAAATATCAGTAGATTAAGAGAATTTAGTCATTAATTTGAAAAAGCTGTAATTCGTGATCTACTGTAATTTCTTTACATTTTGAGACTGTTCTCAACAGATTTGTGGGGAAAAGGCTAGGAAAATATTTCTCTTGAAATTGCACTTTGATTTTCATCGTCGTGAAGTAGTTTGACTGCGGTTTGCCTTCATGTCACCCTTTAGAGCCCCGGGGTTCCGGCAGGCCCACGTTGGGGAATGTCGGTGCTCATCTGCATTAAGATAAAACTTTCTGATCAGGTTTTATTCCAAATTTGATCGTCATCGTGAATCTAATTCACCAATCATCCATTGAATTTAAATCTAGATTTAACGTTACACCTTAAAATAATCTATGAAGTATGATTTCTTTAATAATCCAAGAGGGTTAATTCTTGTTTATATCTTTAGTAGATGTCGACTCTGTTGGCTATACTAGTATTACTAAGACTAAGTGCTATCCGTTCGCTCAGTTGCATCATTGGTGCGTGTCAACTTTTAGACCAAAATTGTTTGTGACCATGGATAATCAAACGGCTCCAAACCATATTTCATTTAGACGTAAACCTGGAACTTATTAATAAAAATATTCAAAAACAAACAAACTAGACCTAGGATTCATTTATTTAATGTTCAGATGTTGTGTGTGTCCAGTGTGCTTGTCAAGTTGTCATAACTTTTCTAGATCTAGGCCTATATTAAAGATTTTTTCTTCTCCAAAGTGTGCAGTTCATTTGATAAATCTATTTTTTGTTGGACGTTGTATAAGAGAAGACCCCTAGGGTAGTCGACAATTATGTTTACTTATACGCAGAGGCGGCGGAGGAGCCTTTGGGCGAAGCAACTTCCAAAGTGGGGGGGGGGGGGCACCAACAAAAAGGGCACTTTCTTAAAAAAAAAGGGCACCTTCAGAGGGAAAATATACCATTTTTTGACATTGGTATATACCCCTATTTTGTGATTACATTATCAGGGATGATTTCAATATTTGTTTCTCTTAATACAGCATTTAAGATATTGCTTAAGTATCATACTTTGCAGTTTTTGGCTTGCAGTGCGAAAAATTACATCTTATAAAGAGGAAAACCCAATCCTGATGGGGTTATATAAGCACAATCTCATAACGGAAGACTGAATAGATCTGTGATAAGTTACATAATTATAACATCTATAACTATGGGCAAGCGTGGCGAGCGAGCTTTGTGGGAAATTGCTTTTAGTCGCTTGAAATTAGGGACACGTTTAATGATGAGAGGAAAAGGGGACACTTATCGAAAGGGTTAAGACACTTATCAGAAAAGAAAAGAAGCATGTGTCAAAGTACAAAGGCTAATTATCAGAGGTGAAAATGGGGCACTTCTTACACCTAAACAAAGAGGCATGCACCAGGGATGATAAGAACATGGGCATTTGTCGACGGAAAAGAGGCACCCATCAGATTTTGATAGGGGGCATTTATAATCAGTGAAAAGGGGCATTTATGAAAAAGGGATAGGTTCTTTATAAGAAAGGAAATAGGGTACATATCATTGTTAAAAGGGTAATGAGAAGGGGAAGTGGCTCTTATTAAAAAGAAAAAGTGGCACATGTTTAAATAAACGGGGCACTTATCAAAGACGAAAAGTAATACCGGTAATTATGATAAGGGGTAAGGGTGCTTATAAGGAAAAAAGGCATTATATAGGAAGGAAAAGGAGGACGTGTCAAAATAAAAGGGGCATTTATAAGAGATGAAAAGAGTACTGACTAGGAGGGGAAGGGGTGCTTGTCAAAGTAAAACAAGTATCTCTCAGAAGTGAATAGGGTCATTTACAAGAGATGAAAAGGAACTATTTTCATAGATGAAAAGGGGCATTTATGAGAAGGGAAAGGGCCTATTTTTAAATGGGGGCACTTATTAAAAATGAAAGGGAGCACATGTGAAGATATAAGGTGCGCTTATCCAAGTTAAAAGGGGTAGTTATTAAAAAGGGAAGGGGCACTTTAAAAACTTAATAGGGGCACTTGTCAGAGTAAAAGGGGCACTTTCCTATGTAAAAAGGGGCACTTTTAGGGTACTTGACCAAATGGGAGGGCACTCTGCCCCCCCTAACGGAGCGCCGCCTCTGCTTATATGGTATGTAGTCCACCTCTTCTTGTTATAACAAACAAATTCTACTTAGTACTGCTTCGTGTTCATAGGCCATAGAAACCACTGTTTGATGCACAAGTTAAATCTTCCATTTAGTTTTACTTTGTACTGTGGTTCATTAAATAGGAATGTTGATTTCCACACCATATTAAAATTAAGGCCAACCATGACATAAAAATATCTATTGATTTGAATTATGCTAGATCTATTTTATTTTGTTAAGGAGGAAGGGATGCCTTGATTGTCGTATTGATTTTCTTCTTCTTTTTGTTCCAAAAGATTGAAACTGAAGAGCTGGAAGGAGGACATTACAACATCTCTTATATTTGCAAGATGAAGCAGAAAGTCCCATGCAGGTACAGTTATCAGGTTATTTAGCACACACATATTAAACGACCACCTATTAATTCACTCAAAAGGAAATGGAACTAAGTTGACATTGCAAGCATATATAGTGGAGGGTATATTTTATTCTAGTTCTGCACCTAGTATACAAATATTGATGTCTTTTCTTTCTATGTTTACAAAGGAAAATTTGTCCTTATTTACAGGAGGTCCTGTGTTTAGAAGAGCCATATCAAATGCACATTGTAAGCACTACATGTAGGGTATACACAGGACCCCTCATTTTTTTTTTGTAAGGGGTACTTTCACTTCTTGAGCAATGAAGATGAAGAAAAACACAAAATAAGATTGATAAAAGTCTGTTTATAGGATGTATTATGGTTGATATGTATCCATCAGTATCAATTTTTAATTGAAGTACATGTACCTACTTTGTTTTCTCTCATGTAGGATGATGCCTCTCTACAGTGGATGATGAAGGCATTCTGGTTTGCAAACTCAGGAGAGGAACAAAGAACAGATGTTGACGGGATCATATCTAGAGATGCGGGCCTACTACACTTCATACGAGCAAGTGTGCTAATATACATGAAGGTACCCCCAATAAATGTCAACTACCATCTTATAGGATGAAACTGAGGACTGGGCAGAAAGATTCTCCTTCAAATTTGATTGATAAAGGTCTATCAGTCTTTATCAAAGATTGAATTAATCAATGATATTTTGATTATAATTATACATGTTAAAATTCATTTACCTCTATGGACTTCTGTATGGGAAGTTTTGTAGATTATGAAATTATTGCTACTTCAAGTATTGTATGTAAGAAGGTTTGAAAGACAACACTCTAAATGCATTAAATATGGAAACTGCTAATCCTCATTGCCTTTCGTATCCAAACTGGTAGCTTTCATAGAATCATGTTTCGATGCTTCCCAACTAAAGAAAACAGGGAGTGGGGGGGGGGGGGGGCTTGCTATCCTCTTATCTTATCCTCTGTACAAATATGATTATATGTTTATATTAGAAGGATTTAGAAAGTGAAATTTTGAATTATAGCATTACTGTTGGTAGAAGTAATGGCAGTGTCGGGAGGGGGGGGGGGGGGTTCCTGGTGAAATTTACGGTATGCCAATGTCAAATTAATAAAAAAGAGAAAACTATTCTTAATAATAAAAATTATACAGTACATGGGCCTCCTAACAAAAACCCTGGTACCACTGTTGTGTTTTGAGTGTTTTTTTTTTGGGGGGGGGGGGGGGGCTGGCAAACCAATTACAAATTTCCAGTGTTAAATTCAAATTTTTTCTTTAACAAAATTATGTCAATATATTTTAATTAAACAATGTTTCACTTTCCTTTTTTTCAAGTTAGATATTTGAATAAAATGATTAACATACTTTCCGGTTTCTCTGGCCTCTACATTAAAAATGTTCTACTTCTAGCAAAGCTCCTGGAAAGGCTGCAAAAAGGGAGAGTGAAGAGAATGAAATTGAAATGTGGACAGTAATGGAGTGAATATGGAATGGTTGATGGTAGTTGATAACGAGTGAATGCAAATGAGTGGCAACAAGTACGACTGAAAGTGAGACAGAAAGGAATTGCAACAGGTTGCTCAGTCAAGAGAACAAACCTTGCAGAAGATAGTTTTCGAAAGACAGAGAAAGAGAGAAAAGGGGAATTATAAAAAAAGGAAAAGGGGGCATGTGTCAAAGGGGCATTTATGAGAAAGGGTTGGGGTTGGGGCTCCTATTAAACAGGGAAAGGGGCACATATCAAAAGGTAAAAGGGCACTTGTTAGAAATTTTAAGGGGACGCGTGTCAAAGTAAAAAAATGAAAGGGATTTTATCAGATATCACAAGGGGCACTTATGAAAATGGAACAGTGGCACTTATTATGAAGTTAAAGGGGCATTTGTTGTAGAAAAAGGGGCACCTGTCAGATTTGAATAGTGGGTAATTATCGCCAGGGCCGTAGCCAGAGTTTGGGGGGGGGGGGCACATACATGTAATTGATCGACGTCCTGGGGAGGGGTCAAAAAGAGTTTAACCGATCTTGGATTTTTTTCTTCTTTTTTTTCTTCAATGTATGTGAAAGAATGTGTAGTTTTCTCTCGAGTTTGTCTCATCATGCGTGGGATCTGTGGGTGCTGGGGTTCCTGCAGCAACCCTGTACATGGATTTTCTTCAGTGGGTGCATATAACTCGTGGACTTCACATTGTAAACCTTCAAATGATGAATTATCATCGAGTCCCCCACCCCCCCCCCCTTCCCTCATTATTTTAGAAAGAAACCAAAGAGAACTTTTAAGAGAAAAAGAGAAAGGAAAGGAAAAAATGGTAGCTAGGCCTAAACAAAAACAAGAGGCAAGATAAAAGAAAACAAGATTGAAGATATGGTATCAATATTATCTTGCTCCTTTCCCTTTTTCTTTTGTCTTCTTTTCATTTCAATTTTCTTGCAATTTATTTCTTTCTTCCTTGGTATCTATTCCGTATTCTTTATTTCTTCCATTCATTTATTATTTATATATATTTTACTTTAATAATTTTGTTATTCTTCTTTCTAATCCCATTTTTCTTTCTTCCTTTTCTTCCTTATGCAGTTAAGTGAGCATAGATCATAGAAATAATTTAAGTGCAATACACAAGTATTTTATTTTTGATAAATGTCTGTATGTAGGCCTATTCTTGTTATCTATTTTATACAGTTTATAATACTGTATCACATATTCAATACCATAATGCAACCTCTGCTTGTAATATTTAAAAAGCAAACCTAGAACTGATTATTTACCAATTCATGAAAAGAACTAGACTCCCATTAATCTCAGAAAAGTAGGCCTAGGCTACTCACAAATTGCCTATCAAGACTCTTACTTGAAATATATGCTATATATCTTGTCTACCGGTACTGACATTTTGGCATTTACTAGTAATTAAACACAGCATTTATGACTGTATTATCTAAATGACCATGACAGCGCTTTTCTATGTCATATTATAGGCCTGCCATTAATCCAACGTACTTGTTACACACGATATTCGATGCTGCGCATGCCTCGATCATACATGAATATTCAAGAGAATCGAGACTTTCCCCGGCCCTGCCTAATGAATATTCATGATAAAACAGGAATCCGGGCTCGCCGTGGTACGAAAAAATAAGACGCTACCGGCCCGGGCCCAGATGTCTGGAAATTGAGCATTACGTGTCGATACGTAGAGGAATAAAGCAGTGACTTGTGTCACAAACATGTAACCTTAAACAAGTCGTTTCTATAGTCTTTAGACAGCAAATTTATCTTATAGGCTACCGGATACAGAAATGTTTATCTGGAAATAATCGGTTAGACCTGTAAATGGTAAACAAAATTCTTTCCCCAAAGGCTGTTCAAAGAAGTTTGTAGTATATGTGTTGCACATGCATACATTATCAACCATTCATTTTGTTTTAATTTTATTCATTTTCTCATTTATTTGTAGGCATCCTTTTTTAACATCTTTCGTCAAAGAAGTGGATTCAAAGCACATTGTCGCCTCAGTATATTGATGTGAAACCATGCAGAAAATGCTACTCTCTCTCAACCTTGTGGATGTTCCCTACTTCCCTAAGGATCAGCAGCCTCTTGAAACAGTTGAAGCCATTATCGGTAAATGTGTACATGTACTTGTATTATTTCTGTACATTTATTTGTCATATTGTGCATGATCACTGAGACATTCACCAATTAGACACTTCATAATGGTTCATTTCATTTGAAAGGCTTATTTCAGTTATTTGTCCTAAGTTTCAAATATATTTATAATTCTATTAATTTTAGATCACTAAAACCTGCAGGTATGTTGCAATAACCGACAATATTATGTGTGTTTCAAACAGTGTTTTTTTACCCTTCAGCATAGGTCAAGGAGCTTTCATTCTACCCTCATCAGCAAACTACAGGAATGCCAGTTTTCAGGCAATAGCCTGAATTCAGGTCCTGGCGAGTTATTTTCATACCATAGTTTAGGTTTTTTGTGTACAAGCTAGCTCATTCTAGGTGATTTTTTAGGCCCTCTGATCAATTCTAACTGGCATCCCTGAAACTAGAATTGTATTGATAATTTACCAAACAAAATCCTGAATCACGTTTTGCATTGCCCACAGATGTTTAAAATCCAAAGGTGTGTTGATTTTATGTTTGTGAGCAATAAGAAATTATTTCTGATAAATCTTACCAAGCAGTATTTTTCTGACATAATTCACATTATTTAATTCATTGTTTACGTTCCAGTTTTAAAATATATAAAAGTTTGTCTTAAATTGTATTCCTTTCTTTTTGCTTTATTCATGCACTAGAATTCCTTGCGTCTATGTTCCCTGGATCTGAAAGCAGTGCATAATGCCAGAGATTCCACCCAAAAGCCAACCCATGAGTCCAAGCTGAAGAGGAATATTTCCAAATCGATGGCTCCACTAATCTGATTGGTGAGTCATGGTCCTCATCAGCAAACTACAATTGTATTGATAATTTACCAAACAAAATCCTGAATCACGTTTTGCATTGCCCACAAATGTTTAAAATCCAAAGGTGTGTTGACTTTATGTTTGTGAGCAATAAGAAATTATTTCTGATAAATCTTACCAAGCAGTATTTTTCTGACATAATTCACATTATTTAATTCATTGTTTACGTTCCAGTTTTAAAATATATAAAAGTTTGTCTTAAATTGTATTCCTTTCTTTTTGCTTTATTCATGCACTAGAATTCCTTGCGTCTATGTTCCCTGGATCTGAAAGCAGTGCATAATGCCAGAGATTCCACCCAAAAGCTAACCCATGAGTCCAAGCTGAAGAGGAATATTTCCAAGATTACATGTAGATCTACACTCACCCGATAGTTTAACTGCTAGAAAAAAGGTTATTTTTTTACTTCATTAAAATTTATAGAGTAAGAGAGATTGGGGGAGGGGAGAGGTGAGGTGTAGCCACAAACCTGAATGGCTAAGCTGTGGAACTGAAATTCCCATTCATGTCACTTACAATTTTAATGAATTACAGGGTGTACGAACTGACATAACAGTTTGAGTAAAAGATTCCAGTATTTTGCATATATTTGTAATTACTATTTATGAAGTTGACCTGTTTCATAATGCTTATGTAGTAGACTTGATATGCTCAGTCTCATGCTCACCCCCACCCCCCATCCGCTTTGTATCAGTTCTTAAAACCTGTTGCAAATTATATATACATGTAAGTTGGTAATAGAGAAAAATTGAGTAATGTAAATACAATACAAATCGATTCCATTATTAGGCAACTAAGACTTGTTCAGATACGGAACGTGAACCGCCAACAATTTTCGAAAATGATGCAGTTTGGTTTTATGTGTAAAGCGAATGGCAACAAGTCTTTGTATGTTTTGGATTGCGCATATTCAGTGAGCTCTTTTTTTAATAATATACAGAAATGTAAAGCATATTGAACTCTATGTCAACATTAAAAAAACTCTGCGATTTTGACTGTTTTGCAGCAGCATATCTGAAGGAGCCTTAAAGGGACTTGGTAACATTGTTCAGATGAGAGAAAATGGTGCTAAGGTATTGACTTCAATGCTATACTGTATGTACACTGAAAGATAATCTGAACATTTGAGTTAAACATAGACCACTATTGATGATAAAAATTGGGAAAACTGATCAGATCCATTCCTTAATTCTCCCAACTTTATTTTTATAAATTGAAGTGAGTGTAAATCATCACAAAGCAAAGAATTAGCTCCAATACCTTTTCCAAATTTAGGCGTTGAAAGATTTTTAAAGGCCTGTTTTATATCTTATTTTCATGGAAAAACGGTTGGGGAAAATTCAAAATTTGTTGGGAGAATTAACTGTTAAAGAGTGACACACAGTAGCGCTTTCAATGAAAACCATAAATATCTTGTGGTTTGAAAAACAATTGGTAGTTAAAAGTATAAAATTCTTGGATTGTATCTGTGATTTTGAAAGCACAATATGGCTTACCTACATGTATATTGAATTCGCTGTTAAAATTTAAGTTAAATTTTAATTCTTTTGTGAAACTCCTGGGACTTGCCAAATGAATGTTGTGACATTAGCAATGGAATATATCTCTTTGTGCTAAACTTTTTCAGCATGTTTGCTATTTTATCTTAAACTGGAAAATATCTTCTGAATAATTATTCCACAGTCACCTTGGAATTGCCCAACTGAGCCAATCGTACTGGCGGGAATGTTATCTGATATAAATTGTATTTTTATACTTAAACTTCAGCTTCTGTATTTGCAACAAAACTAATTTTTTGTTATTTATAAATATGAATGTTGCCACTATATTTAAGTCATGTGCCCGTAAGAAGCAGGTTTCTAGCACAGAGAATAGGTACAGTTGAGCTGATTTCTGCACAGTTTTCTAATATGCTGTATCGCCAAATGTGAACATCGTGGTTTCAACGGGCAAGCAACCATCATCAGAAAACTCTGCAGGTATCAGTGAAGCTCTCCCTGTTCCCCTTGCTGCCAACTTGTTCCTTTTGAGTGTGAGAAATAACTTAGCTAAGCCATGTGTTTATCATTTGTGCCATTTTTCTCCTGTGTGTGATTTAGATTGTATAGTTTTATACTTTATACTGAATTCTTGCCATGAACTTAGATATTCCCCATGTATGTAACAAGAATTGATCTTTCATGCACAGAAATTCTTTCCAACAACCTTTTGTTTTATATGATAGTCTTTATCTGCATTAAAGTCTTGGGGTTGTCAGGAGCGGTTTTGCAGCAAGGAGACGAGGTAGAGCTGCACTGATGAATGCCTAGCTTTCCACTATGCTGTTTTGCTGAATATGAGGAACTTCCCCAGTGTGCTGTTTGCTTGTCTACTAAAATACTGCGGGTATCAGTGTAGCTTTACCTAGTCTCTATGCTGCTAACCTGCTTCCAACAACCGTAAGACTTATAAGTTTAGCCAATATGTCATAGTTTCTTGTAGCACAATTTATAACGAAACAGATATCTTTGGGATGGCCTGTTAACTTTCTTAAATAAATTATGAGACTGACAGAAATACACTAGGTATTTATACAGCATGTTTTGGAAGAAGTGTCAGGATAGTGATGAAAAGATTTTGTACCAATGGAAGCCAAGTTAGATAGAATAAGAAGGTATAGAAATACGTATTTTATATTTTTGTTATCCATTTTCATACCATATACGTGTACATTAAAAATATGAAAATTACTTTCTGTCTGGCATGTATATATATATTATGTGATGTTTTTTCTTTTGCTTTGATTTTACTGTGTGATTGTTCAGAATGTGTACTTTGACACTTTCTTCCTTGATTAGGTGGTCTTATAGATGTTATTTAGAGGACAACAAAGACGTAAAGATCATGTAAGGATAAAAGGTACATCGAAATGACCAGTAAAATGTAAATATCACGTCAAAATTTGATGTCCATACAACGTATACAGGTCTTTCTTGGGTGAAAGTTGACGTCTTAAAGACGTCTTTATTTAACCAATAGGACCTAAAGAGAAAATATGACGTCCATACAACGTCTTTCTATGGTACAAGTTGACGTCTTAAAGACGTCTTTCTTTGACTAATAAGACGTTAAAATCACGACAAAATATGACATCCATACGACGTCTTCCTATGGTAAAAGTTGACGTCTTAAAGACGTCTTTCTTTGACTAATAAGATGTAAAAATCACGTCAAAATATGACGTCCTCATGACGACGTGCGCGGGTGCAAAATCATGTCTTTTTGACGTCGTGTTATGTCGTCTTAAAGACGTCTTTCTTTAACTAAAAGACGTGAATATGACGTCCATATGACGTCTTCCTATGGTACAAGTTGACGTCTTAAAGACGTCTTTCTTTGACTAATAAGACGTAAAAATCACGTCAAAATATGACGTCCTCATGACGACGTGCGCGGGTGCAAAATCATGTCTTTTTGACGTCGTGTTATGTCGTCTTAAAGACGTCTTTCTTTAACTAAAAGACGTGAATATGACGTCCATATGACGTCTTCCTATGGTACAAGTTGACGTCTTAAAGACGTCTTTCTTTGACTAATAAGACGTAAAAATCACGTCAAAATATGACGTCCTCATGACGACGTGCGCGGGTGCAAAATCATGTCTTTTTGACGTCGTGTTATGTCGTCTTAAAGACGTAGTACAAGACGTAAATATGACGTGATATTTACCAGTCTCTGCTATCAGGGTCCATGCCCTCCCCTGACCGATCACAAAACGTATGTATGAGGTGAAAAGATTACGAGCCCCTTCATCCAGTAATGGTATGAATGGCACAGCGGTCGTGTGTTAGATTGTTCAGGGAGATGTCATTTATACCTGTTTTTTTCCTTGTTTTTTCAACGATGACATCTAGCGTAATGTTGAAAGTATTGTATGCCCAGGAAGACCATACACTGTCATGACTGTGTACACGAATATTGCAA
Source organism: Strongylocentrotus purpuratus (assembly GCF_000002235.5). Taxonomy (NCBI): domain Eukaryota; kingdom Metazoa; phylum Echinodermata; class Echinoidea; order Camarodonta; family Strongylocentrotidae; genus Strongylocentrotus; species Strongylocentrotus purpuratus. Next base: position 29,792,743 of record NW_022145606.1, read on the forward strand.
GAACGTTCATCTGGGATGGGGTGAAACCGCGAACCCTCATTGGAGTTTCGTTACGTAACCGAGCGATTCGACCATTCGCTGAAGGTCACTTCATCGAGGGTCCATGCTTGGTGAGACTAGTCTTCTATACTTTAGTCCCCTTTTGGCTGTGTCTTTATTTTTTACTCCTAATACTGCAATAAAACGCACAATATTTATTATGTGCCATGTTGATGGTTTTATACAAATGAATACAACTAGGTGAGATCGCACTAATACATGAAATAGGCCTATAATATATAATTATATAACATATCATACGAGCAAAGTGGTGAAATGGGTCTGATGACTGAAGGGGCATGCTGACCATGAACTAGACTAGATGCCACATGTTCATCACCATCCCTTTTATCACTGACACCTGTACTTATATTATTATTGCATAATATTGCCGTTCGTTTTTACGCTAATTCACTGACATATCGTTATACTTTCTGACCCATCATGGATTCAGATTATGTATATACCTTCTCTTCAGACGAGGGAACCGACGTTGACGAGGCATACGATCGCCATGTGAGAGAGGTATAGTGTATACAACTTGAACTACATGTTGATTGCAATCATCAACGTTCATCCACTGCGCTTTAGCATCTATAATGAAATCCAATATGCTGCTTGCGCCTTTGTTGTGCCGTTCGTTCTTATATTTTGTGTCCATGAAATAGATGTCTAATTGCTCACTAATGAATGTCATCCGATGTGACTTGACTAGATGACCAATTACAAATACTAATTTACTCTTACTTCATCCCGTTGGCGTTAGCCTGTATGTTTATGATTAGAAACCTGGCGCTGTATCATTATGTAAGAAGTTATTTATTTTTGTTATCTCGAATTGGGGAACTTAATTTTACACAGTGTTTTTTGTAGTTGGATTTGGGTTATGTATTCACTTATTTCTTCTCCGCTTAGTAAGTATATGAGAGACTGCACTTGTCAGTGTTTATGAATGTACTGCTTTTTTATAGTTATGGTTTATATAGTTAAAGTTTTCCCTAATTTGAAGTGGCAGACTCTCTCGATCGTTCAACTCCAGCTATGCATGGATATATAATATCTCCATGAGTTACCAAACATCCTAAACGAGGATAAATGCATGGATATATAAGAAGAGATCTCCATGATAAATGCATGGTCAAGCAATTCATGTGAATTGTGATACGCATGTCTTCAATAAACTGAAAGTTGATTTTCCCCATATATTGACCGATCTTTGCCCGAGTAGAAATGTTGATGACGTTATATTTCATGAACAGCTTAGGTGCATTTTTACCTTTTTCAGTGCGAGTGTGATTACCATCTCTCTTGCATTTTTACTCTAGCATGCAGTCTATGGTCAATCAACAGAGCCGATCGAGGCAGTTCTGCCTACAAAAGTAATTTAGCAAAATAGCCTAATTATTGTTACCGTTGATGAGAGCGGTGGTGGTGGGGGGGGGGGGGGGGAGGGAGGCTGTGCAATCAGAGCACTGAGTCACGTACATAGAGTCTACCCCAGCAAACACAAAACGTTTTTAGAACGTTTACAGAACGTTCTTATCAGGTTCCGTACGTCTTCGTCCATATTAAACGTTTAAAAAACGTTTATATAACGTCTAAGTTGGGACTTTACATTCGCTGCGGAGCTAGATCTTTTGAAGACGTTCAGAAAACGTTTTTTGGACGTTACAAATTAAATGTTCTTGGATAGGTCCTGTAAAACGTTTACAGAACGTTTTATTCAGACGTATTTTGTTAAATTTATTTTTTATGTCCAAATAAATATTTCTTAAAAAATACCAGCTGGCGAAATTAGGCCACATGCATACGCATGGGGGGGGGGGGGGTCGAGGTATGTCAAACTGATGCACTCCTGTGGCGTAGCGATGTAGGGAGGCACGTGCCCCCAATAATTTTGAGGGAAAAAAATAGAAAACATAAGGTGAAATTATTTGAAGAAAAAAGAAATATATAAGGAGTGACCCCTCCCCCTCACATAATGTTTGTGCCCCCCCCCCCAGCCCAATCAGTCCGACCGCGCTACATCATTTATTATGCTCCATTCAACCACGTGTATACAAAGTGCGTACGCACCGTATATAATAGTCAGTGAATCGTATCCAGCGCGTTCATTTTTACACCAATGACGTGACTTCGAGATTTCAAATAATCTGTTAGACTGCGACACCGAGGTAAGCGTTATTTTAACATTTTGATATCTGTAAGGAATTTGAGCTTTGTTTGATTGATTTTGAAGCATGTAAAATGAAATAAAATATTGATTATTTGCATTAAAACTAAAAGTAAGGCAGACTCTATGTTGCATGTGCAGGTCGTTGAAACTTTCATTGCATTGACTGGTATGGTAATTGGGTAGGCTAGGGTATGTGCACACATAACTCCAGGAAGCTCCGATGCCGAACGGCGTCGGAGCTTCTTGGAGTTAGTGCATACATAGCTGCGAGTTAGTGCATACATAGCTGCATTACTATCCTGGTTGTGTGTATTAAAAGCTGTGCTATTGATACTCAACATTTCAAACACCACTGTACAAAACTCTTTCACTAAAAATCGGTACTTTAGTGACAATTGATGACACCTAAATAGCACTAGCAGTAGTCTAGTCTAATAAAATACAATTTGTTCAACTTACCGATGTTATTTTGTTAGAAAGAACAATTTAGAAATTCAAATTGTTTGTCTAGATCTACTGTCAAAATTTGCTTACAGCCGCATCGGCATGATTGTATTATGTGTATATTGACTATTCCTTTTGAGCAAATGCTGCCTAAAAGTATTAACACGTAGTGCAGTGCTAGAGGTCAATACGCATAATAGCATGGACTTTTTGCTGGAGTGGGTATGTGCGCATGGCTCGTTACATTACATGGTAATCGGATGATTAAAACAGTTGAGTTGTTAACTTTGCTGTCTGGAAAAATCATGGAAAGTTCCCATCGGGATTTAAAATGCTATTTCGTGAAGAAAATAAGTCCCTCGACTACCAGCTCATTTCGCGACTTATTTACTCTTCCCTCAATAGCATTTAAAATCCCAGTGGAACATTCCATGCTTTTCCCTCCACCACCATTTAGCAACTTTATATTATCCCACCCCCTATTACAACAGGCTCCCCAAACCACCTTTTTTGTATGGAAATTGTTTTTTTAGAAATATCGCGACCTCTTTTAAGTTCAGATGACACATTATTTAAAGAAATTGATTTCCAATAACGTAGATTAATAACTTAAGGATTGATTTGTTTTATATTTACATACAGGCAACTATGTGAAAGCGCAAAAGCATCGCCAGGAAGGCAGAGGACACGTCAAACCTGGTATCGGAAGATGATGCTGTGTAGACGCGAAAGAGACGTCTTCCCCAGAGATTTAGCAAATCTTCTAGTGATTCCGGAATTGACGCTGGTAAGTATTTGTCTCTTGATGGTTAGTAGTCCTTGGTTCGGCCAGAGACGTATAATTTACATCTTATTTCTTGTTTTCTTCAAAATCCGACAGATGAAAACCTAATATAATTTATTTGGGATAGCTAGACCTGCTTTGTGTCCCAGCCATGCAAAATGATGATTAATAGATGTGGCACCATTCCGGCAAAACTGGAAATTAATTTGTAATCTAGGCATAAATTTCGGACAAGAAGTTTGCATTACCCAAAAGTTTGTTCAGTTTATGAGAATTCTTGTCATGTCTTGATATCCCTTTTAACATCTGCAATGTGTCTCTACTTTTCAGATCTTGAATCGGTTAGGACCAAAGAAAACAACATGTACGCGGAGGAACGATTAAGGCTGTGGCAGCAGAGATACCAATGCCGAAACTGAATGCGAAGTCCAAGTCCACATCACATTTTTCAGTTCCAACCCACAACTCCAGCAAGGGCTCGGGCTTCGGAAAGTAAGTTTTTTTCAGAAATTCAGATAGCATTTCACAAACAAAAGTTTCTGAGGGTTTTTTTATCATCAGAACATATACTGTAGAGCGTATAAACTAACAAAACAACATTTGCCATTTGTACTAAGTTGCTACACTAAAATACTGTTGGATTGGATAAGAGAGGCAGATTATCTCGGCGTACATGTAATTTATTTCATCAACAAGGCATGGGTATAGTTTTCTTACAGAAGAGTCGCTTTTAAATCCTTACAGTATGTATACTTTGTTGGAAGCGCTGCACAGGTGTCGTCTTTGAAGCTGGGTGATATATTCCTGAAGTGACTAAATTTTTCAGCTATCAAACATATCTCGCCAAAATATCCTATTAATTTGCTGTCAAACTTTTTAATGACTTGATCTGTTATTATAATGTATTTTATGTGTCTGTTTTTTTCTTCTCAGGCAATTTTCAAGTGCAGGTACTGTGTACGCTGCAGAGGCTGGAGGAAGGGCAGCAGCAGCTGAAGCAGTTGGTACAAAAACTGCTTTTGTCCAAATCGGGAGCGGCCGTTGATGTGGAAGACCTGAGGGAGCCGTTTACCAAACCAGTGAACACCAAATTTTCATTCAAGGTAGATTAAGATACCTTCATTCAGGGGCAATGCAAAAATCCTAAAACTCGTATTGAAACCAAATTTGACCATTTCAGCTAATAATGGAGAAACTTTATCAGCGACATAACAGTTTTGTTGGTGCATCTTTTTTAATTGAATTGCCATCATCTTGTTGAGAATGCAAGACAAAGTTGTATAGGTCTGTAAATTTACTACTTTTTGTAAGGATGCTGAAACCGATGGCCCGAATTCACAAAGGAGGTTTGAGCTCAAACCTTGGTTTTCGTACGTCATATGACGCGTTTTACGCGTTTTTTACAAACCTGGTTTGTAAACAAGCTCAAACCTTGCTTTGTGAATTCGGGCCAATGTGTGTGCTGCCAAACTCTCTTATAACCTTGTCTTCTATATTCATAGACCCTTAAATTTGAGTATTTATATTTGCCTGTTAATAATTCATATCAACTCAATTCTATCAGTTTATTGTAAAAAGCTTTTTGTAGATTGTTCATGTGTTTTGTGTTGATTTTATATTTGAAGTAAGGCTTCTGGGAAATCTTAACCTGCCCACTAAATCTTTGGTCGATCAAAAGGACAATTTTTTACTGGGATTTAAAGGGGAAATCTACCCTAGAAATTTCACTGCTTCAATCAAAGGAGACAAATTTGAACAAAATTAAAAATAAGAAATGGGCAAACTCGGTAAGGAAACTACTCTTTTTTTTAACATTTTCTAGTAAATTACTCCCGGCTATTCAAATTGACAATGCTGATGACATCTTGAGTAGCTCTAAATTCACTTTGTGCACAAAATTTCACATTTTCTAACCCCCATAGTCAAAGCATGTTGTGTAGAAAGCTACTCGTCATTAGTAATCTGAACATACTCTGATTAAAAGCTGTGGAAATGTGTAACTTTAAGGAAAATTTAGAAAATATGAAATTTTGAGTACAAAGTTGATGGATAGCTACTCACAGTGGTGTCATCAGTGTTGCCAATTTGTAGAGCTGAAACGAGTGTAGTTTCCTTGTTTTTTTTGGCCGTACTTTCACTTGAAATGTGACTTCTCAAAATAGTCACATTTTTATCACTTGTAGAAGTTGATGAGAAAGTAAATACATGTACTCTTTTGAATAGTTATAATTTGCACCGGATGATGAAGCTAATCCTGGGTGGAGGCACATAGCTAAATCGGTTATTCACATGTATTTAATGATAATTTGTGACATTTTGTTAAAAGGTTCTGGTGAATTTGATATAGTACACAAAAAATTCAATCCACTATTTGGTTTTACCAAAGATCAAGACTTATTATAGAAAGATTTCTTAATCATTTGCTGGGGCATCTTTTTGGCATGAATTGCCAGGTTCTGTAAATAACTCAAATTGCTTTTATAAAGTGTGTTACCAAAGTTGCTATATGTGTGCTGCCAAATTATTGACACTATTCAAAGTATTCATTTTATCTTGCCTTGTTTATTCATAGAGACATAGACCCGTGAATTATATGAGTATTCATATTTGCCAGTTAATGAGGCATATCTTCAACTCATCTATCATTTTCTTATGTTTTATTTTTAGATTGTTCATGTGTTATGTATCTATAGTTTTAAAGGGATAGTTTAGTATTGGTCAAACTTAACTTTAAAACCAAAACCTGCACCATCACGGTGCAAAGTAATAATTACAAACGGCCAAGTAAAGCCCCTGTTATTATTCAAAATGACCCGTTACTTTCAGTTTCTGCATTTAATGTTTGTTAAAATAATAATTAAATAAATATCTATATCAATTGCTTTTTAAAGAACTGTTCAGATTTGTTTTCTTCAAAGTAGTCTTCAAGCATTTTTAATATTTTGAATACAAATATATTTATGGATATTTCAGCCGTTTATGAATCGATATTGATCAAATAACAATTTATTCTGAATATTAGAATTGTATGTTCTTTCGGGGGCACTTCGGGAAATACCAATACTCTTTTTCAAATATACATGATGTACTGTATTGCCAAGCCTTTGTACATATTTTGTAAATATGTTTGATAATAAATTCATAAAATCAATCAAATACATGTGTGACCTAGCGTTTATTAAAAATTCACTGTATATTGGACGTTCTCAAAAGTTTTTCTGAACGTTCTTAAAACGTTTCCAGGACATTCTAGACGTTCTTAAAAGGTTTTCTGAACGTTCTCAAAACGTTTCCAGGACGTTCTAGACGTTCGTAAAAGGTTTTCTAAACGTTTTCAAAACGTTTCCAGTACATTCTACACGTTCTTAAAAGGTTCTCTTGGACGTTATAGACGTTCTTTAAACGTTCGAGACGTTTTTAAAAGGTTTTCCGGACGTTTTTAAGGTTTTTAAAACGTTCTTAAAACGTCCCAAACGTCCGACAGGTTTTCTGCAGGTCCTTGCACTTGAAAGCAAATCTATAAAAGGTTTTTTATTGGTTCTAAAAACGTTTAGAAAACGTTCAAAAAACGTCCAGTTGGAACGTTCCAAAAGACGTCCAAAACCTACCACAAATGGACGTCTTTAGAACGTTTTCACAAAACGTTTAGGAAACCAATTTGGAACCTTTTTAGAACGTTCAGAAAACGTCCGATTGTTAGTTGGGACATTGTCTATAGATTCAATATAGGACTTATAATTATGATATACATGACTGACATTGATATACATAATAGGTCAGATACCAGTATTTCAACAATGTGACCGCAATGTGATTGCTATCGCCATCATCTATGAAATGACCAATTCATGTACTTGACCGGTTGACCACTAATTCCAAGGAGTTTATGCCTAGAGTTTATGTTCCGCCGTTCTTGGGTAGCTAGGTAAACAATGTACAGGTCGTTCTGAGAATCGCAACTTGAGCGGAGGGAGGCTAGCGGAGCGGATCGTGTTAGTGTGTGTTTGTATTGGGTTTTTACACACGTGTAGTGGTGTGTGCATATTAGCCTTCCTCGTCGCTGGAGAAGCAGGCTTCGGTCCCCGTTTCTTCCCTTCCATGTTTATATCGAAAAGTATTAGCAAAGCCAGTCGTTTAAAACCGTTAAAATGTCACTCTCTAAATAAATCGAGATAGTATAATTATGGCAAAAGTAGAACCAGAGTGCGAGCAACGACGATATAATCAATGAACAACAGCTGATGAACGCGAACGATAGGGAGGCAACAAAGTGTGTACTCTGAAATACCGTGGATCGATAATAATAATGTTGCTTGCCTGCGCATTTAGCGGCCACGAGAGGGAGGCAGAGCGGTAAATTTCAGAGCCTAAAACAATTCGAAATCTAACCGTCGGAACTCTCTCACCGGACCACGAGAGAGTTCTAATTTACCAAATATATCAATTAGTAGGCGGTTTCCCGGCAAATTTTTTATCATCATGTATTAGTCAAAACATATTCTTTCACATGATTGGTAATGAGAGCTTCCATTTCATTTTTTGAAATTGGGGCGTTACCAATACTGGTCTTTACCTTTAAGCCAGGTTAATCTTGAATAATTTTCCCTCGGAAAATTCTTTCGAGACGGTATCTCCATTCATTACAGCTTCCTGCTTCTAGGAATGTGATTTTCTCTTTGAAATTCAGATACCGTCCGCAAAATAACGTTCTGGTACCCTTCTTCATTTTTTTTAATCATTCATGCGTGAAATATGCATCATCTAAGGATCTTAGCTCTACAAATATGTGTAATTTATTAGTTATTATTGTAATAAGGTTATGATAAAACATTGATGATTTTTTTTTTTTTTTTTTTTTTTTTTTTTTTTTGGGGGGGGGGGGTGCACTGTATAACAAAATTGATTGATAAGTCATATATCAAGTTGCCGATATTATGTCGTCATGGGTCCATTGTTTCATGCATTGTACATATGAGACTATTGTCCAAGGTTAAAATATATTTCCTAGCTCAAAAAAACTTCTAAAAATGTACTTCAGGCAAGTAGGATAATGGTAGTTCACTGATCTGGGCCCTTTTACATAAAAATTACCATTGGTGGTAACTTTGCCATCAATGGCAACTACCATGGTAACAGGGCTCAACAGCCAATCAAAATCAAGGTTTCAATGATAGTTACCATTGATGGCAAAGTTACCATCAATGGTAGTTGTGTGCAACGGGGCCCTGGCTCTCTACCTACCATGTATGGCACACAATGAGCTGCATATCAATATTCAATTACATAGCTAAACTACAAGATATTTAGCTTACCTGAAACAGCGAGACAGACTCCTACAGAAACTGTGTTTTTGAAGAAAGTGCTGGCAATAATAAATGATCCACACAACACTCCACCCAACGTAGCGACAAAACGATGGTTGATCTTTGGCAAAACAAGCGTTACAACTGGACCTGATATATTGATAAAATAATAATGAGAACAAATACTATATTAAAAAAATTGATGTAACTTTTATCACAACAATTCTGAGTAAATTTAATTTGGGGCCCGTTTTCCAGAAGTGGGCGACATTTCTATACACTATAGTTTTTGTAAATATATTGTTACTATGTTTTTAATAGTGGAGCCGTATCCAATAAATAATGTTTTGATTTGCTTTATTACATTTTGATCGGATATATAGCCTACTAAATGTACAGTTACATGTACTTACTTTGTGCATTTCTCTATATTCATACTATGTACGGAAATATAACTAAATGTACGTAATTTGACAATGTGTTATTTATTTGCCTACGTATGTGTGTATTTTGTATTTTCCCAATCATCTGTAGTATAATACATCAATTATTATAATAAACATTTCCATATTTACTATTGTAATTTTCGTTTAGGAAAAGCATGCATAGCAACATTTAATACTACTACGTAAGGGGCATTCAAGAGTACTGTAACAATGCATTATTATAGACACATGTAAGTGCATATTTATCATGAAAGCCATATTTTGATTACAAGTGCTGCCGCAAAATCCCCCTAGCGCCATCTCAGGTCATCTTTAGCAATGTGGTCCAGTAACTTGCTGCTTATAGCTAACAGAACTGAAAAATAGACGTATTTTCCAGTTGTGTGTTAAAGGAAGTGTATCATGACGAGACTATGTGTCTTTCACGTGGCCCTACTCGGGACCAATCGGGTATAATAAGAAGGCAGAGAAGTAATTCGACCAATGACAATCATTTTATAATCAGCCTTAACCTTAATATTTGAAGTATCCAGATCTGCTCGCCCCAATTTAATACGTTGGCGCATTCAGATGTTATTGGCGTTTGAGCATGACCGTGCACACGTATTAACACAAAATTGGGGCATCTGACATAGACCTCTGTCGCAGAAGTGAATGCGTATAAACAACATTCAAGAACAAAAGGCAGAGGGGTTAAAAGGTCCCCATACATAATTTATACTCCTCAAAATAGCAGAAACTTTCCGCTTTCAAATGCGACTCGCCCCCAATTTCACTATGAAAATGACTGACAAAGAAAGCGGACAAAATATACAGTTCCTCAGGTAGACAAAGGAACATCCCTTCACTGCTATTATGTAAAAATGTGTAGAACAGGTGTCACATGCATATTCACCTGTTCTACACATGTTTGCATAAAAGCAGTGAAGGGATGTTCCTTTGTCTACCTGAGGAACTGTATATTTTGTCCGCTTTCTTTGTCTGTCATGTTCATAGTGTTTGATACGTATCACTTCACTCACAAACATAGCACAAATTTTCACGTCAACACACGGCATGCACCCACAGTCATGACTCCTGCATTGAGTCATTAGGGACTTTAAGATTTGCGTGGACTGATACGTGTGACGTCCATTCAAGGCAGTGCATTAAAAGGACGTCGATCGTAGCAATCCACATTGTCTTCTTGCGAATCTAAAAGTCCCTATTGTAGTGTAAGTAGGTACACAAAATTGGGGCATCTGCCATAGACTTCTGTCTCAGAAAATGAATGCGTAACGATGCGTAACAACATTCAGAACAAAATGCAGATGGGTTAACAGGTCTCCAGACATAATTTCTACTCCACAAAATAGCAGAAATATTTCGCCTTAAATGCGACTCGCCCCAATTTAAAACGTTAATGGTAACTTAAGATCTGATCGAATTGATGCAACAATGTCATAATTCGTAGTAGTAGTTTACGCGTTGGAGCGACGTACAGGAATGCGCACGCAATTTCCAAGAACAAATGACCAACAGTTTTCATTATGATCTTTATTCAGATACAAAATCACGGATGACATCATACATATTTATTTACAACAAGCAAGTCATCACATATTTGAATACGATTAAATTCTATATATCTATATTTACTTGGGAAAGCGGATTATAAATGCATTTTCTGTATGTCATTAATCAGCATCATCCACTTAGTAGTATTCAACACAAACATCTTCCTTTTCTTTATTTAAAAACTTCTTACATAACTTTTAACACAAATAATAAATATTTCCCTATTTTGTTTGTTGTTGCTACATTTGTATTTAATATATTTACCATACTCGCATTATAAATTGAAAATAAAGCATTATGAAGTAATAAAGTAATATTTTCAACATGGATTGCCTTTTAAGTAAACACTTTACAAAACTGCTTTCTAAGCTAGTGTAAATAGCATTATCCTCAATCCTTTGTGAAATACAAATCCGTTGTTGATCAATGATTCACTTTTCCAGGAGTTGAAGGTGGGGTACAATTAGTTGAAAATGAAAATAAGGCTTAACATTTGTTAGTGGCCATATGGATAAATACAATATATTTTGTTAATGCCAAAGTTAATTGCCATGCGCCCTCTCCCGGGATGACCTTTAATATCATGGGAATGTTTACGCTGCAAGATAATTATGATGATAAAAATATTATGAGGATGAGGATCGAGGGGAGGATTACGATGCTAAAACTAATGATGACTTATGATGTTGATCATAACAATGATGATGATAGTGAGAACGATGGTAAAATGGAAAAAAATGATGGTAAAAATGATGTTGGCAATGTGAAAGATAGTGACAATTTTGATGATGACAATGTTGATGATGACAATGTTGATGATGACAATGTTGATTATGACAATGTTGATGATGACAATGTTGATGTTGGCAATGTTGATGATGACAATGTTGATGATGACAATGTTGATGTTGGCAATGTTGATGATGACAATGTTGATGGTGACAATGTTGATGATGACAATGTTGATGATGACAATGTTGATGATGACAATGTTGTTGATGACAATGTTGATGGTGACAATGTTGATGACAATGATGATGATGACAATGTTGATAATGACAATTTTGATGTTGACAATGTTGATGACAATGTTGATGCTGACAATAGGCCTAAATTCATTTATATAAATGACCGCAAAAAATGAATAGAAAACAAATGAATGTATACAACATGAGACTAAATTATTCAGTCCTGTTGGGAAAGTGAACAAGCGAAGAAATAAATAAGCAAACAAAATGAGAATCAAATTCATGACAGTTAAAGGTAAAGACCAGTATTGGAAACACCCCAATTTAAAAAAAATGAAATGGAAGCTCTTTTTACCAATCATGTGAAAGAATATATTTTGAATATTACATGACGATAAAAGTTTTGACGGGAAACCGCCTACTAATTGATATATTTGGTAAATTAGTATATCTCTTGCCTGTTGACAGATACAAATGCACGTGTCACGCACGTGTGTGTAGTCCCATATAAATCTTTCTGTGTACAGTGCTTCTAACTTTATGAAGACTTGGTCAAATTTCTTATAATTTTTATGATTCCAGAACCTTGCAGTACATCTATGCTAGATGATCAACCTTTTCTGATAGATTTCACAACGTTTCTTTCACTATGCAATTGCATGACCATAACTGGTCTTTAGCTTTAAAGTGGTAGTAATTATATATTATTATTACTAATATACTTCTAATACTACTACTACTAGTAGTAGTAGTAGTAGTAGTAGTAGTAGTAATAATGATGATGATGATGAAAATGATAATAATAAAACAATATTAACAATAATAATATTGATTATAATGATAATAACTATAATATTGAATTGCATAATAATAGGAGGAATAAAAAACAATAAAGCAATATATTACAAAAAAATAGGAAGGAGTAGAAGAGTAAAAGAATAATTTCGGCTTCTACTCTACTATAGCCTTACAAAGTGGTAAAAAAGAGATATATTCAACAATCCCCCTTCCATACTTTCATCATTTTATAGTTATACATCTCAACTAATCTTTTAAAAACAATTTTTTTTTGGAGCCAGAAGCGCGTTTCCTCATATAGGGTATGCTCATATATTTTAAATATGAGAAACTGTTTTTATTTTGTTTATTTGACCTACATGTTTGAATGACCTGACTCCCTTTTTGTTTCATATTCTACTTTTGTATCATTTTATAGTTATACATCTCAACTATTCTTTTAAAAACAATTATTTTGGAGCCAGAAGCGCGTTTTCTCATATGGGGTATCATTTAACAAAGAGTTAACGCCTTTTTGACTCTGAAAAGATGAAAATTGTGGCTCTGATTGCAATTCGTTACGCTATTTTACACTTCTTTATAATGGTAAAACTATAAAATGATAAAAACGTAGAATACGAAAAAAGGGAAGTGAGGTCATACATATATGTAGGTCAAATAAACAAAATAAAAAAAGTTTCTCATATTAAAAAATATGAGAAAATATGCTTCAAAAAAAAAAAAATAACTAGCCCGCATAAAAACTAATGAAACTTCATAATTTCTGTAATGAAATCTCAACACTGAATACGTAGAGAAGACACTACAGGTTTTCAATTCTCTATCTCAAATAGCTTGTAGCTTGCATGCAGAAATGGAAAGAAATGGAATGTATTATATGCTTCTCATTTCATTTCGTTAATTTCCATTTCCAACAAAATAAAATATGATACATGGGATTGCATTTTACACAATAAAACAATGAAACTTAACAATGAAAAGTTAATTATAATTGCTCCACGGTGTACAAAAGGCATATAAAACAGGTTAGTCATGGAGCAAAGGGGACTGCTGAAAAGCAAGGGCTTGTAGATTGCAACCCCCTATAAAAACTTATATTTGCAAAAAGAGTATATCAATAATAATACTAGATAGATATATATATAACATTAGAAACTGTTCTTGTTTTGTTTATTTGACCTACATGTGTGTATGACCTGACTACCTTTTTGTTTCGCATTCTACTTTTATATCATTTTATAGTTATACATCTCAACTATTCTTTTAAAAACAATCATTTTGGAGCCAGAAGCGCGTTTTCTCATATGGGGTATCATTTAACAAAGATTTAACGCCTTTTTGACTCTGAAAAGATGAAAATTGTGGCTCTGATTGCAATTTCGTTACGCTATTTTACACTTCTTTATAATGGTAAAACTATAAAATGATAAAAACGTAGAATACGAAAAAAGGGACGTGAGGTCATACATATATGTAGGTCAAATAAACAAAATAAAAAAAGTTTCTTATATTTAAAAATATGAGAAAATATGCTTCAAAAAAAAAAAAATAACTAGCCCGCATACAAACTAATGAAACTTCTTAATTTCTGTAATGAAATCTCAAAACTGAAGACGTAAAGAAGACACTACAGGTTTTCAATTCTCTATCTTAATTAGCTTGTAGCTTGCATGCAGAAATGGAAAGAAATGGAATGTATTATATGCTTCTCATTTCATTTCGTTAATTTCCATTTCCAACAAAATAAAATATGATACATGGGATTGCATTTTACACAATAAAACAATGAAACTTAACAATGAAAAGTTAATTATAATTGCTCCACAGTTTACAAAATGCATATAAAACAGGTTGGTCATGGAGCAAAGGGGACTGCTGAAAAGCAAGGGCTTGTAGATTGCAACCCCCTATAAAAACGTATATTTGCAAAAAGAGTATATCAATAATAATACTAGATAGATATATATATATATATATATAATATTAGAAACTGTTCTTGTTTTGTTTATTTGACCTACATTTGTGTATGACCTGACTACCTTTTTGTTTCGCATTCTACTTTTATATCATGTTATAGTTACTATTCTCAACTATTCTCAACTAGTCTTTTAAAAACAATCTTTTTTGGAGCCAGAAGCGCGTTTCCTCATATAGGGTATGCTCATATATTTTAGATATAAGAAATTGTTTTTATTTTTTGTTTATTTGACCTACATGTTTGAATGACCTGACTCCCTTTTTGTTTCATATTCTACTTGTTATCATTTTGTAGTTATACATCTCAACTAGTCCTTTAAAAAACAATCATTTTGGAGCCAGAATCGCGTTTTCTCATATGGGGGTATGCTCATATACTTTAAATATGAGAAACTGTTTTTATTTTGTTTATTTGACCTATATGTTTGAATGACCTGACTCCCTTTTTGTTTCATATTCTACTTTTGTATCATTTTATAGTTATACATCTCAACTATTCTTTTAAAAAACAATCATTTTTGGAGCCAGAAGCGCGTTTTCTCATATGGGGTATCATTTAACAAAGAGTTAAATCCTTTTTGACTCTGAAAAGATGAAAATTGTGGCTCTGAATGCAATTTCGTTACGCTATTTTACACTTCTTTATAATGGTAAAAATATAAAATAATAAAAACGTAGAATACGAAAAAAAGGGAAGTGAGGTCATACATATATGTAGGTCAAATAAACAAAATAAAAAAAGTTTCTCATATTTAAAAATATGAGAAAATATGCTTCAAAAAAAAAAAAAAACTAGCCTGCATAAAAACTAATGAAACTTCTTAATTTCTGTAATGAAATCTCAACACTGAAGACGTAGAGAAGACACTACAGGATTTCAATTCTCTATCTTAATTAGCTTGTAGCTTGCATGCAGAAATGGAAAGAAATGGAATGTATTATATGCTTCTCATTTTATTCTAGGAAGAAGACAACTTTAGACTGATTTGCAGTTTGCTCGACATTTATTCCGCTCCGAAACTAGGAGTCCTTTTCCTCAAAACATGTAAAGTAGGAAAGTCAAAGTAAAACAAGTAACATGCATAAAAGCAATAACAAAATCTTATAACCACAATAAAGAGGGTCCACCATAAACAATTCGACAATAATGTATAAACGTGATATGATTCAACAATCTTAAGGGTACATGTACCATGAGTGAAACTCACAATTGTAGGGATCTCCGGTCACGTGATCAGCGGAGGGATAGTAACTCCTTCCGATCACCCCAGGTCCCTGGGGTTTACGTGACCTGCCGGTAGGATAGTATCTCCTACGGATGATCCCCACAACTTTTCAATACTCACAAAATCATCAATGCATAACTAACATAGTTATGGAAACACTATATTTGTGGGATCTCGAGTCACGCGATCAGCGGAAGGATAGTAATTCCCTCCGATCACCCCAGGTCCCTGGGGTTTACGTGACCTGCCGGTAGGATAGTATCTCCTACGGATGATCCCCACAACTTTTCAATACTCACAAAATCATCAATGCATAACTAACATAGTTATGGAAACACTATATTTGTGGGGTCTCGAGTCACGCGATCAGCGGAAGGGTAGTAACTCCCTCCGATCACCCCAGATACCTGGGGTTTACGTGACCCACCGACAGGATAGTATCTCCTGCAGTATCCCCAATGTTATCCCGGTGCTACTATACCAGCGCATATATAAGAAGTGGTGATAATCGGAACCAACCATGGAATAATCACGAGTAAAAGAAATCCTCCCCCAGTCAACCCCCGTGTTACCATGATATTAAGTACATACAATTCGTTATATCACTCAAAACAACATTGTACTTCCAATTTGTTAATCCTCAATCAACTTTAAGTAGTTTACTTCTTCAACTCTACTTAAACTAAAGAGGGGTGGGTGGGCCGGGGAAAAAGGACTTCTCCGAGCGGAGATAAAGTCGAAAGTGAGAAAATCTTGCAC
This sequence comes from Strongylocentrotus purpuratus, assembly GCF_000002235.5. Taxonomy (NCBI): domain Eukaryota; kingdom Metazoa; phylum Echinodermata; class Echinoidea; order Camarodonta; family Strongylocentrotidae; genus Strongylocentrotus; species Strongylocentrotus purpuratus. The sequence continues at coordinate 29,809,220 of NW_022145606.1, forward strand.
ACGGCGTTCCCACGCTTACTGCGCGCATAACTCCACCGTTGTAGATTCACTGGCTGTGCGCATTTTCGGTTTCTTTACAGAGGTAAATTTCACATGTCGCTGTCTCACAAAGGCACCGCTTAAACAGCTGTAAAAGGCGCGCGCTATTTCTGGCCTATGCCAGCAATTGTTTTGTCTATCCTTGACTCTCCCAGAATGACTCTGATCATTTATTATGATCACGTTATTCTAGGAAGAAGACAACTTTAGACTGATTTGCAGTTTGCTCGACATTTATTCCGCTCCGAAACTAGGAGTCCTTTTCCTCAAAACATGTAAAGTAGGAAAGTCAAAGTAAAACAAGTAACATGCATAAAAGCAATAACAAAATCTTATAACCACAATAAAGAGGGTCCACCATAAACAATTCGACAATAATGTATAAACGTGATATGATTCAACAATCTTAAGGGGACATGTACCATGAGTGAAACTCACAATTGTAGGGATCTCCGGTCACGTGATCAGCGGAGGGATAGTAACTCCTTCCGATCACCCCAGGTCCCTGGGGTTTACGTGACCTGCCGGTAGGATAGTATCTCCTACGGATGATCCCCACAACTTTTCAATACTCACAAAATCATCAATGCATAACTAACATAGTTATGGAAACACTATATTTGTGGGATCTCGAGTCACGCGATCAGCGGAAGGATAGTAATTCCCTCCGATCACCCCAGGTCCCTGGGGTTTACGTGACCTGCCGGTAGGATAGTATCTCCTACGGATGATCCCCACAACTTTTCAATACTCACAAAATCATCAATGCATAACTAACATAGTTATGGAAACACTATATTTGTGGGGTCTCGAGTCACGCGATCAGCGGAAGGGTAGTAACTCCCTCCGATCACCCCAGATACCTGGGGTTTACGTGACCCACCGACAGGATAGTATCTCCTGCAGTATCCCCAATGTTATCCCGGTGCTACTATACCAGCGCATATATAAGAAGTGGTGATAATCGGAACCAACCATGGAATAATCACGAGTAAAAGAAATCCTCCACCCACATTTTTTTTTTTTTTTTTTTTTTTTTTGTGGGGGGGGGGGGGGGGGGGTTGGGCGTGGTTTGCCATGGTTGCTTCCTAATACCATCTATGGACCCATGCTGTTTCACTAAATATTAATATGACATGTATCATACTTCATGTATTTCTCATGGATTCAATCCGTTACATATTGTAATCTTATATTATTATTCTTGCTGCTAGCCAGACAGTGATAGAGGCGAAAACCCGACAATATTGCCATTGTGGCTTAATTTAACGAGCAAAATAATTATATTTCCTTTGTCGGGGAAAATTCCCCTATGGCCCACTTTGTAGTTCTGAAGCTACTGTGCGACCGAGTGACTCTGACTCCACCCTCTGCTAGCTTACAATTATGTATGATGTATACTAGTACATCAAAATCAATCATTAATTTAAATATGGTTCTAATTTATCAGCAATTAAATAAATTTCAAATTTAATGTGAATCCCAAAAATGAAGGCGTATATATCTGAATATGTAACTCACGTTACAACACGCTATTCCTCAACTTCTTGTGTTATAATAATTCCATTATCACATCGAACCCAGTCTGTCCGAAATTCCACAAGGCTCATTAATAGCCGAATTAGTGTTATTGTCCCGTTTCCGTGAATATAAATATTCTATTCATATATACCCAAGCCCGAGTCTATTCCTTCTTGGAAATTATCGATGAAAGCGTCGGATCCTCTGTCGGACAGGTGTACCCCATCTCTTAAAAATAAACTGTAATTGGATGGATCCAACTAATGAGCAATAACTGACGCATTCGGCAGCCGGGCTATTAATCTCCTCGCGTACTTGTTGAGCGATTTCCTGACCCCATCCATGGCGTCTTGTAATGTTCGATAACCACGACTGCTATGATAGAATAGACGTGGGATGATGGTCGACCAGGCGATGTGCGTACGAGGCATGGCTGTCCGTAAAATTTGAAGAGCCATATCGATCGCGATTCTGCATTGGCAGGCATCATTCAGGCCCAAGTTATTTGTTCCTAAATGCACGATTACTAGCGCAGGTGCTCGTTGGTTGTATCTCAACCTATTCTCCACCAGGCGCGGAAGGTCTTGTAACGTCGCTCCTCCCTGACCGTGCCATTGGACCGTCCCTCTTGCTCTTCCCAAATCTTGGTGGTTGAGCATGATTGTTCGCCCTCTGCTTGGCACGTCTGACCAAGCTGTCGCCTACGATCCAGATCCTGTCGCCGGTTGTCTCTGAAACAGGATGGAAAAACTCCCCAAAGTAATGTGTTCTATATTCATATTCATATCATCATACACGTGGGCTACTTATTCTCCCACTTATAATTTACTATGAAAATATGTGATAGTAGGTTTCCATTAAAAGGAAAAAGGAAGGAATAATCGTTCCTCTGTGTTACATGTAAAACCTACCAGCGATGGGGGTTACGACAATATTAATGATTGGGGGAGCCTAATCAGGATAGTAACTCCTGGTTGATCCTCCAGTCCCATTCTGGTTATTAACATGAGCACTTCACATAATTGATCTGCACATTGTATACTTTGTGTCGTGTTCAACTTTTGTGTGTAAAGCGGCATGCCTATCTAGAGCATTGCCCTGACCGGTAATTAAATTCATAGCATTCTCCGCCACGAAAGTTTTGTGCCCGAAATGGCGCCCTTCCCTTATTCATATTGGGTGTGAACTTTATTGTGCTCGACCCCCGGGGTGTGGCCCATTCCCGCTTGGTTGCCCACGATCCCTATTGGGTTTGGGGGCGGTCTTGTATCCGCCCCTGGCAATAGCGCCTGACTGAATCGATTGCCCGACACTGCTTGCCCGTGTGGGAGGATGGGCTTCATTATCCCTCAAATTATGACTAGCTCTAGGCCTAGTGTCACTCTCGTTGTGTGTAATTTGTAATTGAAAGCCAGCGTATAGGCTACCGGTGTTTGGTACAATCGAGGGGAAGGAAACCACCAAGTTGCTTTCCCTCTCGCTTCCAAGATTGTTAAATCTATGTCTTGTTGTTTCACTAAATTGTGATATTTCTGGTAAATGTGATTGCATAGCTACGTCTACCTCACCTTGCATTGGCTGTGCATGTGAAGGCGGCTGGCTTGATGACTGGTTCGCTCCAGTTGTCTCGTTTCCACTGTATTGTGGTCCGTCAGTCTCCGGAGCCGGGTTTATGCTGGTAGTGGCTGAGCGTCCACTGTTGGGGTTACCGCTCGAGTGCCTCGCCCGTTTTGGCCGCCCCGCCCGCCGGGGAGTTGAGGTGCCGAGTACGTCTTGAGTGGTGTCGTTGCTAGACTGCCTTAATCTTGTAGACTGTCTAGGCCTAGCAATCTTTGGTTGGCGGGCCACCCGGCTCTGGCTTGATTTCCGCTTTCCCATCTTTCGATATACTGGGATTTCCTCTCGTTATTTAGACTTATCTGTATACTCAATTGTAGAGCCTTCTCGAAAAAGGACTTCTCCGAGCGGAGATAAAGTCGAAAGTGAGAAAATCTTGCACACGGCGTTCCCACGCTTACTGCGCGCATAACTCCACCGTTGTAGATTCACTGGCTGTGCGCATTTTCGGTTTCTTTACAGAGGTAAATTTCACATGTCGCTGTCTCACAAAGGCACCGCTTAAACAGCTGTAAAAGGCGCGCGCTATTTCTGGCCTATGCCAGCAATTGTTTTGTCTATCCTTGACTCTCCCAGAATGACTCTGATCATTTATTATGATCACGTTATTTCGTTAATTTCCATTTCCAACAAAATAAAATATGATACATGGGATTGCATTTTACACAATAAAACAATGAAACTTAACAATGAAAAGTTAATTATAATTGCTCCACAGTGTACAAAATGCATATAAAACAGGTTGGTCATGGAGCAAAGGGGACTGCTGAAAAGCAAGGGCTTGTAGATTGCAACCCCCTATAAAAACGTATATTTGCAAAAAGAGTATATCAATAATAATACTAGATAGATATATATATATATAGATAATATTAGAAACTGTTCTTGTTTTGTTTATTTGACCTACATGTGTGTATGACCTGACTACCTTTTTGTTTCGCATTCTACTTTTATATCATGTTATAGTTACTATTCTCAACTATTCTCAACTAGTCTTTTAAAAACAATCTTTTTTGGAGCCAGAAGCGCGTTTCCTCATATAGGGTATGCTCATATATTTTAGATATGAGAAACTGTTTTTATTTTGTTTATTTGACCTACATGTTTGAATGACCTGACTCCCTTTTTGTTTCATATTCTACTTGTTATCATTTTGTAGTTATACATCTCAACTAGTCTTTTAAAAAACAATCATTTTGGAGCCAGAAGCGCGTTTTCTCATATGGGGGTATGCTCATATATTTTAAATATGAGAAACTGTTTTTATTTTGTTTATTTGACCTACATGTTTGAATGACCTGACTCCCTTTTTGTTTCATATTCTACTTTTGTATCATTTTATAGTTATATATCTCAACTATTCTTTTAAAAACAATCATTTTGGAGCCAGAAGCGCGTTTTCTCATATGGGGTATCATTTAACAAAGAGTTAACGCCTTTTTGACTCTGAAAAGATGAAAATTGTGGCTCTGATTGCAATTTCGTTATGCTATTTTACACTTCTTTATAATTGTAAAAATATAAAATAATAAAAACGTAGAATACGAAAAAAAGGGAAGTGAGGTCATACATATATGTAGGTCAAATAAACAAAATAAAAAAAGTTTCTCATATTTAAAAATATGAGAAAATATGCTTCAAAAAAAAATAATAACTAGCCTGCATAAAAACTAATGAAACTTCTTAATTTCTGTAATGAAATCTCAACACTGAAGACGTAGAGAAGACACTACAGGATTTCAATTCTCTATCTTAATTAGCTTGTAGCTTGCATGCAGAAATGGAAAGAAATGGAATGTATTATATGCTTCTCATTTCATTTCGTTAATTTCCATTTCCAACAAAATAAAATATGATACATGGGATTGCATTGTACACAATACAACAATGAAACTTAACAATGAAAAGTTAATTATAATTGCTTATATTTGCAAAAAGAGTATATCAATAATAATAATAGATAGATATATAATAATAATAATAATAATAATAATAATAATAATAATAATAATAGCCTAATAGTCCACTCCAAATTTTATTAAACCGAAACGGAAATTCTTTTTGCCCAATTGATCGTGAGCCCGGCAGCCACTGAGCAGCGCCAGATCGACGTTGCTCTATCCCTTATTGTTGAACGCCAAACAAGGTAGCAACAACTCCCATCTTTTAACGTCTTTTGGTATGACGCGGCCGGGGTTCGAACCCACGACCTCCCGGTTGTGAGGCGGACGCTCTACTGACTGAGCCAACACTAGTATTATACACTTATATATACATAATATTAGAAACTGTTCTTGTTTTGTTTATTTGACCTACATGAGTGTATGACCTGACTACCTTTTTGTTTCGCATTCTACTTTATATCATTTTATAGTTACTATTCTCAACTATTCTTTAAAAAAAAACTTTTTAGAGCCAGAAGCGCGTTTCCTCATATGGGGTATCTTCTAACAAAGAGTTAACGCCTTTTTTACTCTGAAAAAGATGAAAAATTGTGGCTCTGATCGCAATTTCGTTATGCTATTTTACACTTCTTTATAATGGTAGAACTATAAAATGATTTTTTTTTTTAAATTAGAATGCAAAAACAAAAAGGGAGTGAGGTCATATATACATGTAGGTCAAATAAACAAAATAAAAACAGTTGTTCATACTTAAGAATATGAGAAAACATGTTTTACCAACACCTTTTCTGTACGCAGTGTACTATTATTTATTGATTTTTCTTTTTAATTTACAGTCAAACCTGTCTTTGTGGCCACCTCTCAAAAGTGGCCACTTTTTTAGTTTGCCTTAGGTGGCCTTAAAGTTATAGACCAGTTTTGGAAACGCCCCCCTGTCATAAAATGAAATGGAAGCTCGTATTACCAATCATGTGAAAGAATATGTTTTGAATATTACATGACGATAAAAGTTTTAACGGGAAACCGCCTACTAATTGATATATTTGGTAAATTAGTATATCTCTTGCCTGTTGAGAGATACAAATGCACGTGTCACGCACGTGTGTGTAGTCCCATAAACATCTTTCTGTGTACAGTGCTTCTAACTTTATAAAGACTTGGTCAAATTTCTTATAATTTTTATGATTCCAGAACCTTGCAGTACATCTATGCTAGATGATAAACCTTTTCTGATCGATTTCACAACGTTTCTTTCACTATGCAATTGCATGACCATAACTGGTCTTCAGCTTTAAAGTGGTAGTAATTATATATTATTATTACTAATATACTTCTAATACTACTACTAGTAGTAGTAGTAGTAGTAGTAGTAATAATGATGATGATGATGAAAATGATAATAATAAAACAATATTAACAATAATAATATTGATTATAATGATAATAACTATAATATTGAATTGCATAATAATAGGAGGAATAAAAAACAATAAAGCAATATATTACAAAAAATAGGAAGGAGTAGAAGAGTAACAGAATAATTCCGGCCTTTACTCTACTATAGTCTTACAAAGTGGTAAAAAAGAGATATATTCAACAATCCCCCTTCCATACTTTCATCATTTTATAGTTATACATCTCAACTAATCTTTTAAAAACAATTTTTTTTTGGAGCCAGAAGCGCGTTCCCTCATATAGGGTATGCTCATATATTTTAAATATGAGAAACTGTTTTTATTTTGTTTATTTGACCTACATGTTTGAATGACCTGACTCCCTTTTTGTTTCGCATTCTACTTTTGTATAATTTTATAGTTATACATCTCAACTATTCTTTTAAAAACAATCATTTTGGAGCCAGAAGCGCGTTTTCTCATATGGGGTATCATTTAACAAAGAGTTAACGCCTTTTTGACTCTGAAAAGATGAAAATTGTGGCTCTGATTGCAATTTCGTTACGCTATTTTACACTTCTTTATAATTGTAAAAATATAAAATAATAAAAACGTAGAATACGAAAAAGAGGAAGTGAGGTCATACATATATGTAGGTCAAATAAACAAAATAAAAAAAGTTTCTCATTATTTAAAAATATGAGAAAATATGCTTCAAAAAAAAAAAAAAATAACTAGACCGCATAAAAACTAATGAAACTTCTTAATTTCTGTAATGAAATCTCAACACTGAAGACGTAGAGAAGACACTACAGGATTTCAATTCTCTATCTTAATTAGCTTGTAGCTTGCATGCAGAAATGGAAAGAAATGGAATGTATTATATGCTTCTCATTTCATTTCGTTAATTTCCATTTCCAACAAAATAAAATATGATACATGGGATTGCATTGTACACAATACAACACTGAAACTTAACAATGAAAAGTTAATTATAATTGCTTATATTTGCAAAAAGAGTATATCAATAATAATAATAGATATATAATAATAATAATAATAATAATAATAATAATAATAATAATAGCCTAATAGTCCACTCCAAATTTTATTAAACCGAAACGGAAATTCTTTTTGCCCAATTGATCGTGAGCCCGGCAGCCACTGAGCAGCGCCAGATCGACGTTGCTCTATCCCTTATTGTTGAACGCCAAACAAGGTAGCAACAACTCCCATCTTTTAACGTCTTTTGGTATGACGCGGCCGGGGTTCGAACCCACGACCTCCCGGTTGTGAGGCGGACGCTCTACTGACTGAGCCAACACTATTATTATACGCTTATATATACATAATATTAGAAACTGTTCTTGTTTTGTTTATTTGACCTACATGAGTGTATGACCTGACTACCTTTTTGTTTCATATTCTACTTTTGTATCATTTTATAGTTATACATCTCAACTATTCTTTTAAAAAACAATCATTTTGGAGCCAGAAGCGCGTTTTCTCATATGGGGTATCATTTAACAAAGAGTTAACGCCTTTTTGACTCTGAAAAGATGAAAATTGTGGCTCTGATTGCAATTTCGTTACGCTATTTTACACTTCTTTATAATGGTAAAACTATAAAATGATAAAAACGTAGAATACGAAAAAGGGAAGTGAGGTCATACATATATGTAGGTCAAATAAACAAAATAAAAAAAGTTTCTCATATTTAAAAATATGAGAAAATATGCTTCAAAAAAAAATAATAACTAGCCCGCATAAAAACTAATGAAACTTCTTAATGTCTGTAATGAAATCTCAACACTGAAGACGTAGAGAAGACACTACAGGTTTTCAATTCTCTATCTTAATTAGCTTGTAGCTTGCATGCAGAAATGGAAAGAAATGGAATGTATTATATGCTTCTCATTTCATTTCGTTAATTTCCATTTCCAACAAAATAAAATATGATACATGGGATTGCATTGTACACAATACAACAATGAAACTTAACAATGAAAAGTTAATTATAATTGCTCCACAGTGTACAAAGGGCATATAAAACAGGTTGGCCATGGAGCAAAGGGGACTGCTGAAAAGCAAGGGCTTGTAGATTGCAACCCTCTATACAAACTTATATTTGCAAAAAGAGTATATCAATAATAATACTAGATATATATATATATATGTATATATATATATATATATACTATTAGAAACTGTTCTTGTTTTGTTTATTTGACCTACATGTGTGTATGACCTGACTATCTTTTTGTTTCGCATTCTTCTTTTATATCATTTTATAGTTACTATTCTCAACTATTCTTTAAAAAAAAAAACTTTTTGGAGCCAGAAGCGCGTTTCCTCATATGGGGTATCTTTTAACAAAGAGTAAACGCCTTTTTTACTCTGAAAAAGATGAAAAATTGTGGCTCTGATTGCAATTTCGTTATGCTATTTTACATTTCTTTATAATGGTAGAACCTTAAAATTATTTCTTTTTTAAAATTAGAATGCAAAACAAAAAGGGAGTGAGGTCATATATACATGTAGGTCAAATAAACAACAAAAAAAACAGTTGTTCCTACTTAAGAATATGAGAAAACATGTTTTACCAACACCTTTTCTGTACGCAGTGTACTATTATTTATTGATTTTTCTTTTAATTTACAGTCAAACCTGTCTTTGTGGCCACCTCTCAAAAGTGGCCACTTTTTTAGTTTGCCTTAGGTGGCCTTAAAGTTATAGACCAGTTTTGGAAACGCCCCCCTCTCATAAAATGAAATGGAAGCTCGTATTACCAATCATGTGAAATTATAGGTTTTGACTAATTCGTGATGATACAAATTTTGCCGGGAAACCGCCTACTAATTGATATACAGTGCGTCCCAGAAAAAACGAAAACGAGAATTATCGATGGTTTACCATTACTTCAGCAAGATTATAATTAATAAATGGCACATATTTGTAAAGCTTAGATACTCCTCTTTTTTGTGATGCAACTCATATGATGCATATTTCCCCCATGAGTGATTAAAAGTAATTTGAAGAGAGGAAACTAAAAGAGTCATTTGGTGGACGGTATCTGAATTTCAAAGAGAAAATCACATTTCTAGAAAGTTCATTTTCTGCCCTTTGATATGACACCTCAATCAGCAAAAATGAGCTAGATTTAACAAAGTTCTGTTTGTTTTAATAAAGTGACGCTTGCATATCCATAATTCGGTTAAACTAATTTGTTTTCATTGGCTGCCTGCACGTACGAACAAACAAACAGAGTTGACGAAAGACCGTTCCGTTCACGACCAGCCATGCACAAAAAAGACGAAAGACTTGATGCATGGCTGATCGTCAACGAAACGGAGAAAATTGCAGCATATGAGTTGCATCAAATGAAAGAGGAGGATCTTAGTTTTACAGATATGTGTAATTCATTAATTATAATTGTGATTAAGTTATAATAAAACATCGATAATTCTCGGTTTCGTTTTTTGGGGACGCACTGTATATTTAGTCAATTATCACATCTATCCGGCCTGGATGCGTCTTATTTGTTCGTACCACGGCGAGCCCTGATTGAGCTCGCGAGGGAAACCTGCGCATGCGCACTACTACTACTACTACTACTACTCTACTACTACTACTACTACTACCTCTACTTCTACTACTTACTTCTATACAACATCAACCAATACTATGATGCTACCGTTGATGTTCACCAATGATGATGCCAATGATTGTTATTATTATCATCAATAACGATGATTGTTATCACTATGATCAATAATTGTCGCTGTTATTTTGTTTTATATGTATAGTATTATTATCATTATTGTTATTATTGTTATCATTAGTATTAACATCATCATCATCATTACTACTACATATACCGCTAACTACTTCTACCACTACTAATATTACTACCGATAGTTTGTATATATCACGTTTTCACTTACATAATAGGTACATCAGCGTTGCAGGCAGGCTACATATCAATCCGACGGTAGCATAATCTGACTCCAGACGCTCAACCATTGTAGGAATAAGAACACCGAAAGATTTCGCGATGCCACTATCAAGAAAAACTACCACGAATTTGCTAACAACAATCACCCAGCCCCAAGACCACCCACTAGAACTTTCTTTGGCCATTTTACACCCAAAACAGAAGTATAATGTATGATTAATCTAATCCAATCAACAACAGGTATTTGAATGAGGCTGCAGAAATCGCGCCACGTGATACAGCCACCAAATCAAATGTCAGATGTCATTTCAAAAGACTAGTAGAGCCATATCAGCCATTGTTCGCTATCGAAAAAAAGTACTCCTGAGGCGTGTTTGAACCAGAAGTCAAATGAAATTGTCTTAATATATAAAATGATCACGGTGCCATGACATTAATTAATTAAGGGAAATTTTAATACCCCATTGTATATCCCGTAGATATCGTGTTCAGAGTAGGCAATAGACCAGTTCACCGATAGCACATGTCCCAAATGACCGCGAATATCCACAGATCTTCAGAACATGAAGAGGTCTCACCTTGTACATTTTGAAATAAATTGGCTTGGCCTCACTCGCAATTTCAGTACCTAAGGAGCTTGGTGACCAGGTGACAGTTAACACAGCTCGCAAACAAAGCCTGTTATTGAACTAAGGTTGACGTTAATTCAGCACAAACACCCTCATCAACCAATTGTCTATTTAAACAAAGGAGTCCTGCCAATGCCGAGTTATGATACCACGACGTTTAATGCACAAAGCGCGAAGCAATGCACAATGACTGAACTTCTGAAGCAAAGTGACGTGAAGTAAACATCAAGTGTGGTTCAATCTGTTTATGAACAAATAAAACATAAACAATAATAAATACCTTCATAGGCGCCGGAAGTGGGGTGGTAGGGGGTGCAGTTGCCCCCCCCCCCCCCCCCAACCAAAAACATCCCTCTTCCTTAAAAAAAACAAACAGTAGTGGAGTAAAGATGGTTTGTATTTTTAACCCAAAAGAACATAACAATAATAAAAACTATTTCAGCTTATTAATTGTGTACATGTCTGTAGGAGAACCTACTGAGCATAACCTCTCGAGCTGTTCAAGCCGACTTAATTCTGATCCGTTTTTATTGTATATTGAGAACTAGCAACACCCACATTTCACTATCCCCTCAAGCGGCCAAATCCTAACCCTTTCTATAAAGCGACACTTGTGACATCACAATCACCTGCTTCAAGCAGAACTTCATCCTGTCACTATGAATATGACGGACAAAGAAAGAGGACAAAAAATACAGTTCCTCATTCTACCCTCAACAATTGCTGTGGTAGACAAAGGAACATATTCACTGTTATTGTGTAAAAATGTGTAGAACAGGTGAATATGCATGTTACACCTAATCTACACATGTTTACATAATAGCAGTGAAGGGACGTTCCTTTGTCTACCACAGCAATTGTTGAGGGTAGAATGAGGAACTGTATATTTTGTCCTCTTTCTTTGTCCTTCATGTTCATAGTGAGAGCCTTTGTTTCCTCTTTTCAAAGAATACTTTCACCTGTTTATCATGGAATGCACTGCTTGGGCATAAATGAATAATGATTATATAACGTTAATGAGCACGTATCAAGTATTTTATCTCCGTGTATTTCACAATTTTTCTTCAATTACTGTTATGAGATTGAAACTATAACCTGGCTTATTGTCATGTTCAAAAGGTGAAGGAAGAGGGAAAAACAGTTTTTTTGAGAGACATGGTGTTGTAAAAGTTTGTTCACTGTCTTCTTCCTTCCCTTTCTCCTCGTATTCCTTCTCCTCCTCCTTCTTGTCCTCCTATTCCTGGGACCCGTTTCACAAAGCCTTTTTTCAATGACAAATGACAACAATCAGTGACAAATGTGTTGATAACCAATCCGAAGCAAGGATTTCAGTAGCTATTGTAATTAATGATATGTACCCGCTGTCTATTTTACAATTGTACTTCGTTATCTTTATGATGTAATCGCAGACACATAGAGCCAAATTGATGTAACTTTCTCTTTATAAGTGAACATGCCTACCTATACTTAATTCTCTCCTCTCTTCCTTTCACTATTTTTTCTTTCCTATCAACGTTCTGTTATATACAATGTAATTTTCATAATAATATCTAATAAGTTCTTTCGGTAACTGTGTTAATTTATTATGGGCGTTCCCAACTCAAGCTATGCTTTCCGGGTTTTCGCCTCCTTCCGTATCTGAATTATTTACTGTATACTCTATGTTAAAATAATTGTTACATATATCATGTATATATACATTGTGTTTTATATTGTGCTGTTGAGAAGGAAATAAATGTTAATACAAAGACAAATACAAATCTGTCATTTGTCACTGATGACAAGTTTTGTGAAACGCCCCCCTGTTGGTAGAACCTGTCTTCCCGTTTCTCTAATAGGGACTTTTAGATTTGCGTGGACTGATACGTGTGACGTCCATTCAAGGCAGTGCATTACAAGGACGTCGATCGTAACAATCCACGTTGTCCTTGTGTAAATCTAAAAGTCTCTAATGATTCCTCCCCAGAGTGACACCGTTTGCCCTTCACTTCAAATCAATTTTGCTCTCATTAGTACCGCCGTTAGTTGGTGCATTGACCTACTAGTAGGACCATGGTCGGTGCCCTGCGAACCGCTACACCGCACACGATTAAAGATAAACTTTAGTACTGGTAATGCGATTGTATTGTGAAAGAAAAGGTGTGGAATGGATCAGAAAAGTTGATCATATAGGAAGTAAGTAATGGTGGGTAATGCAAGGTTCTGGAGTCAACAACATCATCATAAATTTGGCAGAGTCTTGGTAAAGTAACAATCACTTACACAGAAAGATGTATATGGGACAACACACATGGTGTCGGGGCTAGTACTACCCTGATTTCCTTATTTTTCTATGCTCATTGCTCAGCCAGTAAACATTTTCTTCCAAAATTGTTTGGCACATGACATTTATTTGTAATCTTGAACATTCAGTGTAAGCTTCGTTAGATTCTGTGAGAATTCATTTTCTTTTTTTACCAGAACTCAAGTTTATCTTTAAGAGCCATACCACCTAGGATGATACATGCTCCTGCAGTGCATGTCCACATGCTCGGAGAGATGACCTCTCAATGAGCAGCATGCATCCGGTAGTGTAGCCGTATATGTCGCGATTGTGTTCATCAAAGCAAGGTTTTCATTGAAGAAATAATTTATTTTAATGTTCAAAGACTGTGGGCATGTAGGTCATTGACAAGCCAACATATGTGAAAGAAAATGAAAACTGATAGTTTACTAAATGCAAGCCAATAAGTTATTTACAACAATAAATAACAATGAGGTGATATTCGATGCGGCGTACACGTGTCAATCAATAAAGCTAGTTCACGGTTGCAGTCTGAGCCTGAGCAGATAAAGGTCGTGTGTGTGTGTGTGTGTGTGTGTATTGGGTTTTTTACAGACGTGTATCAATCAGATATGATTATTTACGTCTGGGACCGACCTTTAAACGTCACCATCCGAAAGACGTGACTCAGTTTCGAACCTGCGTCCTCGGCTGAATCAGTTTGTAACTTCCACTTTTTAGCTGGATTACAGGCGCACGCCACAACGCCTAGATAAAGGCCATTGCAGAACAAACTTTATATACACGGAAACGAAATACTGGATACGTGCTCATGAAAGATATGTAAACACTATTCATTCATGTACAAACAGTGCGTAGCATGATATACAGGTGCATGGAAGTATTGTTTGAAAAAGGGAAACAAAAGCTATTATTTCAAAATGTACATAGTGGGACCTTTTCATGTTTTGATATTCGAGGTCATCGCAGAGATATGCTAACCGTGAACTGGTCTGTTGGTATAGTCAGTAACGGGTCTGATAAATTAAAGAAAACTGAATTTGAAACCGGGCAATATACTACCCCTCTCTCTCTCTCTCTCTCTCTCCGTCTCTCTTTCTCTCTCTCTCTCTCTCTCTCTCTTCTTCATCGCCTTACTTGTCCCTCTCTTACTTCACTGTGCATTTGCATTCCTCGTAATTACAGAAAATAAACAATAATACCGCTGAATTGATTTATCCTTTCCCATCCGTGTTCTTCCTAGTACATGTAGTGGGAGTAGTATTAGCAGCAGTATCATTATAACACTAATAATAATAAAGAGGGATAAATATTACAACCAAAGATATAGAAGTTCAGAGGGTTAGTGAAGTAAAGATAACACAATTCGCAGATGATACCACATTATTTGTTAATTCAATGGAATCAGTAGATAATGTTATGAAAGAGTTAGACGATTTTGAATATTTTGCAGGCCCAAAGATTAATTGGAATAAAACAAAAGTAATGAAAATGAAAGAATTAGATACGACAAAATATGATATTGAATTTACAGAAGAACCAATTAAACATTTAGGTGTTTACGTTGGTAAAAATGATAAATATGTTAGCAGTATGAATTGGGAGGGGAAAGTTGAAAAATTAATAATATTCTTAAGACGTGGAAAATGAGACGACTGACCTGTTATGGAAAAATAATAATTATAAAATGTTTGATAATTCCTCAGCTCGTCTATTTAGGCACAGCTGTCTCAATGCCTATTCATATATGCAAGGCTTTACATAGGACTATATATACATTTATATGGAATTCTAAACGTGAAAAAGTAAAACGGAATGTTTGTATCAAGTCAGAAAGAGAAGGGGGGCTTGGTATGGTTGATTTGATTTTGAAAGCTAATTCACTTAGATTATCTTGGATATATAAGTTTTTTAATGCAGATGATGCAATATGGAAGACATTATTTTCATTTTGGACTGAAAGAGTTGGCGGGATGCCGTTATGTTTATAGTATAATTGTCATATTAAACACATGAAAATGATATGTAAAAAAAGAAATTTACCAATGTTTTATATGGATTTGCTTTGCACATGGTCAGAAATTCGATATGTAAATAAATTTGAAGTAAAAGATATTCCCAATGAAATACTGTGGAATAATAGTAATATTGTAATTGATAATAAACCTCTGTATTTCCCGTCGTGGATAAAAAAAGGAATTTGTCTAATCAAACATGTTATAAATCAAGGTACATGGATAGATAACTCTCTATTCAATAACCATTTTGATGTAAAGAATCTGTTGTTTTTATTTAAAATGTCAAAATTAAAAAAAGCATTCCCAAAATATTGGTCACAAAATTTACGTTTAAACAAAGCTCCAAGTCTCAATGAAACAATGTGCATTGAGACAACTTTAGATGTTATAAACGTTGAATTTACTATGGCGAAAAGTTATTATAATTTAATGCTAGAAAGGAAAAAAGAAAAAATTGGTTTCTATTTTTGGCAAAATATTTTAGGCCTACCAGAAACATTTGTTTGGAAAGATGTATTTCAGTTCAAATTTAATAACATAAGAGACAATAAGATCAAACAATATAATTTTAAATTAATTCATAGAATATTGCCATCTAAAGACAATCTCTTTATATGGAAAATCGTACAGTCTAACGAATGTGAAATTTGTCGTGAAAAAGAAACTATTGAACATTTTATATTTCGTTGCAAGAAATTAAGAGTTTTCTGGAAAGTTATCTCAAGAATTATATATTTCATTTTTAAAATAGAAATTGAAATTGATATGAAAATGTTATTGATTGGATATAAAATAGATAACAGAAAATATACTTTACTTAATTTTTGGATAAATTATGCTCAACTAGTTATATACAAAGACTACGTAAAGCGGAACTTTGGAGAAGTACCAACCAATCCAAAGAGGTTAATAAATAATTTTATTTCATTATTAAAATGTTATTTGAAATACAAAGAAAATATAAAATACTTCGATATTGAGGAAGTTAAGAAAGTATTAGAAATGTTAAAATGATTATTTTAAGATATTATGTTGATCTTGTATATAATTCATGTTTCATTTTACTTGTTTTGTAAATAATATATATGTATTTTGAAATGGAACAATAAAGTCCCTCTGAAGAGGTAAAGAGAAAAAAAAAAACACTAATAATTATTATTATGAATATTATTATTGTTCGTGGTGTTTAATACTAATGTTATTTTTGTAATTATTATAACTGTTATTGTTAACATGATCATTACTTTTATAATCGTCATTTTCATCATTATCATTAGCATTATTATAATCGTTAATATTATTAACATTATTTTCATTATTATTATTATCGTTATGATGAATATGAACATCATGGTTATGATGATGATTAATATTAATAGTATTATTACAATTATTATTACATCATTACTATCAGCATCAGCATCGTCATTAATGGCAGTAGTGTAGTATGCTACATGTAGAAGTAGGCCTAGTAGTAGCGGTATCATTCTGATCCTTATTATCCTGATTATCTTCTGCAATACATTTAGAGATTGACAATTTTTCATGACTAATTGTATTTAAGCTTACCATTATATGCATCTGGCTCGAATTTGTTTTGCTTGTGTATTTTGGTACTGGATGATTAATATGGTAAGAAGGACTTGTTTCTTATTTATTCTAGTCTTATTTTTATTTGCATTATGTTTTATTCATTGTAGTTCTAATGTTTTCTGACTGTTTTCAAAACAATATCTTTTGTGTCGACCCTATTTCTATGTAGCTCGATATCTCACGGTGATTTTGAGGAAAAAGCAATCTAAGCAACAATTTTTCAACTGTAGCGACAGTCATTGGCCTTTGCTGCTCTTAAATACTGATATGACAGGCAGTATTAATTAATTTTTTCAGGACTCATTATAGATTCGTTTACAGTTGATTCCCCTCGGTTGATTCTTTTGTTTGGATTATTTTGCGGGGAGAGATAGAAGTGAACGGTCTCATGCTTAACGACTTTGTATTATTATTATTTTGTGTTCATTGTCTCTACGAAGCTCTTTAAATCAAACACAGCTTTTATTATTAGGCTTCCTGAACGGAATTCCAACTGTTGGTTGCACTCTGTATATTAGGATGATGTGTTTGATCTTGTTTTCAATAACAAAGTCCATGCCAATAAATATGAGGTGCCGGGTCTAATAAATTAAAGCAAACTGAATTTGAACCCGGGCCATAGGCTAGAATTCTGTTAATGGTGACCTAAAAAATTTCGGGACAAAAAAAAAATTGAACCCCCCCCCCCCCCCCCCCCCTTGACAAATTCCTTTTTTAAGCCACCTTGTACATGTAATGAGCATCTGTATGCCTGGTTCCCACAAAATTATAACAGCTATGACGTCATTTTTCAGAACGCCATTCACCCCCTTTGTGTCTCTTTTTTCCCCTTGAAATCTTGCAGTGCGATTCCGAGTGAGCCAGATTGTTAAAACCTGTCAAGATGGCTATTTTAGACGCCATTTTATACTCTGCATGATTTGTTTTCTTCAATGTTTTTTTTTATTGATTTCAAACAATACAAATCAATCTTAGAAATAAAATACATGGCATGCCATCCAACCAAACACACTACTACTCGATCCCTCCCCCCCCCCCCATCCCTCCCTACCATGCGACACACACACACACACACACACACCGCCCGACTGCACTTCCACCACACACTGTTCCTAGCCTCCTCAGAATACCCCCAAATTAATTGGAGCGACAGACAAACATAAACAATCTATTTAAACATTTGTTTAAAATCGTTTAAACGAGGCTACAATAGACACAAAAGCCCAGTGTTAAAAGTTCATTCAAACTTCACTTGTTCCCACTTCTGTGTTTGTGTTTGTATGAGCGGATGTGATTGTGTTAGTACGTACGGCTGTTTGTTCCACAGCACGCGTCATGACGTGTTCATCATGCACCCAAATCCCATTGCATGGTTTGGCACGCAGTGCCTGTGAGCCCTTCGTAGGTCCCTCATTTCTTTCAAACTTCGTAGGCGTAGTCTCAAGCATCATTTTAAGGTCACTGATTTCTTCGTTTTCGTCCATGCGCTATTTTTTAGGTTTCTCGTCTGTTTTAAGGCATTTATTTCTTTCTTCCTTCCTATCTCCACTATCCTAGATCGCACAGACTTCTAACACAGTCCTCTAAATCTTAACTCCTATTCCGTCAAAAATCTACAATTCTTGAAAAATTTACCCCTAAAATTCTAAAACAGCCATAACTTTCTCATATAATTTCCATTTTGTCTCAATTTCTGGAAGTATCTTTATCTTATAATTGCACAAAGCCATGCTGAATTAAACGCTCTAATGTCTATGCAAAAAAATAAAATAGCGCCCTCTGAAGTTCTGGGAATTGACTTTCTTTCAGAGGCCGTATCTTCATCGTTTCTGGCCAAACCCGTACCCTTTTTTGGATATAGAGGCTAACAGATATTCCCCTTTTCAACCCGCAAACAAATAATATACCTAACTCTGACCGACATTGCGAAAATTGTCCTCCAAATATGCAGATTTCAAGACAATTGCGAAATGACTTCAACTTGCCCTCAAATGAGGATCCTTATACCTACGTCAATGAAACTTTGCAGACACATGTATCCATACAGGTGACAACAGTGTCTGCAAAGTTTGGTAAGCAAGCAGTGTTAATTAATTTTTCCAGGAGTCGTGATAAATTCGTTTAACAGTTGATTCCCCTCGATTGATTCTTTTGATTATTTTTGCGGGAAGAGATAGAAGTGAACGGTCTCATGCTTAACGATTTTGTATTATTAATCTTATGTGTTCATTGTCTCTACGAAGCTCTTAAAATCAAAAACAGCTTTTATTGTTAGGCTTCCTGAACGGAATTTCAACTGTTGTTAAGAAATTTTTGATCGCGCTCTGTATATTATGATGACGTGTTTGATCTTGTTTTCAATAACAAAGTCCATGCCAATAAGTTGTGCCCCCCCCCCCCTCCCAACTCCGTGAACGGAGGGATACCATGCGTGTTCCCAAAATGTCCAGTAAAGGGGTACTTTTCACGCACCACAGTCTAGCTCGTAGTATACAAACAATCCGGCCCGTACTGACTTTACACTTAGGGGGATGTTTTCAAAAGGAGGGAACATCAGAAGCGGCGGACCCGGGGGGGGGGGGGGGGGGGCAAGGGGGGCACAGTGCCCCCCTCCCACTTTTTCAAGTACCCCAAAAAGTGCCCCTTTAACTTTGTAAGAAGCGCCCCTTTTTACATAAAAGTGCCCCTATTACTTTGATTTGTGCCCCTGTTAATTTTCAAAGTACCCCCTCTCCTTTCCACCTCTGATATGTGCCCCTTTTATTTTGACACGTACCTCTTTTCCCAGACCAGTTCCCAGTTTCCTTTGCAATAAGTGTCTAATTTCCCTTTTTAATCTTTAGTAAGTGCCTCTTTTCGAATATGAGAAGCGCCCCTTTTCACTTTTGTTAAGCGCTTCCTTCACCTCTGATAACTGCCCTATTCAAATCTTAGAGGATCCCCTTTTACTTTGACAATTGCCCCTTTTCCTTTGACAATTGCCCCTTTTCCTTTGTAAGAAGTGCCCCTTTCCCTTTTAATAACTATTTATTTTTCAACTCGGATAAGCGCACCTTATATTTTCACATGTGCCCCCTTTCCTTTATAATAAGTGTCCCTTTTCCTTATGATAAGTGCCCCCATTTAACAAAGAGCCCTTCGCCTTTTCATAAATGCTCCTTTTCACCGATGAAAATAGTCCTTTTTCATTCTCCTACTAGTGCTCCTTTTCATGTTTCGTAAATGACCCTATTCAATTCTGAGAGACAATCGTTTTATTTTGATAAGTGTCCCCTCTTCCTCCTAATATTAGTGCTCTTTTCATCTCTAATAACACCCCTTTTATTTTGACACGTGCCCCTTTTCCTTCCTTATAAGTGCTCTTTTTCCTTCATAATTTCCGCTTTTCATAACAGCCCCCTTTCACCTCCAATAAATGCCCCTATCAAAATCTGATCGGTGCTCCTTTTCTTTCAACAAATGCACATTTCCCTTTATTATTAGTGCCCCTTTTTCATTCTCATAAGTGCCTCTTTCATATATGGTGTTTGCTCCTTTTCACCTCTGATAATTAACCTTGTTTAACAATGATACGTGCCCCTTTTCATTTCTTATGAGGAACCTATCCCTTTTTCATAAATGCCCCTATCAAAATCTGATGGCTGCCTCTTTTCCGTCGACAAATGCCCAATTTCCATGCTCATAAGTGCCTTTTCATCCCTGGTGAGTGCCCCATTTTCACCTCTGATAATAACCCTTTGTACTTTGACACGTGCTCCTTTTATTTTCTAATAAGTGTCTTATCCCTTCGATAAGTGTCCCCCTTTCCTCTCATCATTAAACGTGCCCCTAATTTCAAGCGACTAAGAGCAATCTCTCCCAAAGCTCGCTCGCTACGCTCGCTCACATTTATAGATGTTATAATTATGTTACTTATCAAAGGTCTTTTCAGTTTGCTGTCATGAAAATGTGCTTATTTATAACCCGAAGAGGATTGGTTTTTTCCTCTTTATAAGATGTAGTTTTCGCACTGTGACCTCACAAATCTTATATTTTTCCTCGCTCGCAAATGATTTTTTCGACCATCACACCCAACTGCAAGGTATGATGCTTTAAAAAGCAATATTTTATACGATATATAAAGAGAAACAAATATTGAAATCATCCCTGATAATGTAATCGAATTTGAGGGGTAAATACTAATGTCTAAAAATTGTTTATTTTCGCTTTGAGATTTCCTTTTGTAGGTGCCCTTTTTTCCCAGAAAGTGCCCTTTTTTGTTTTTGTTGGTGTCCCCCCACTTTGGAAGTCGCTCTGCAGCCTCTGGGGAACATGCATATGCGTACCCTAAATAACACCGAGTAGGGGGCCGGGGAATATTGGCGTGAACAATACAAAAGTAAGGCGTAATTATGGCATAAGTATGACGTCAGTATGTCGTAAACGTGACGGGACAATACATGTCATTCATGATGTTAAACATTGCACGAACGATGCACGGTATTCGTGCAACTAAATAGGGGCTTTTAGATTTACACGACGAGAGCGTGGACTGCCGCGTGTGACATTGTGTTAAGGAAGGATGTCACATTACAGGATGGCACACGTGGCGGTCCACGTTTTCGCCGTGTAAATCTAAAAGTCTCTAATGTCAAGCACTGGCACGCCTCAATGCGGTGCAATGCGGGAACAATTCGCGCAAGTGTCAGGGCATGGCTTTACTGTTAGTGGCCACTAAGGCCCATTAGTGACTTAAAAAAAAACATATGCTCTTCCAGGCTGTTTGGGAATGTGTCAGTTTGCAACAGAAATTAAGAAACGCGCATTTTGTTAAGAATCGTGTGATATCACGAAAATGTATAAGTCATTTGTTTTTAATTGAAAATAAGTCATGGTTTAATTTTATTTGCCCCCCCCCCCCCCCACCAGTTTTCCAGTGTGTTCATCCATGTAACAATGATAACGCTTTCAAATTATTTTTCATCTCTTCCCAGAATTCAACCTTCTCTTGAAAACTTTAGTTGATTATGATAATATTTGTACATAGAAATGCTTGTATACAAAAGTAAGATCTCTGATACGTGGTTGTTCCGCTGAGATTGAGACTGGCCCCTCTGACCGCCTCTATACATAGACTGAAGATCATCCTATTGGGACTGTACGGGAGGAAGGGTTCGGTTCGGCCGGACCACGATGAATGAGAAATGCAACGAGTTATTCACTCTGTACGTCTTCATATGTCCACTTTGGCTCCAATATTACACTGATTCTTATTTAAGATTAAAAAATAACACAGAAATATCTACTGTGACTTACGATAGCTTGCTCATGATTCACAAAAGTTGTCCAATAAATGCATTCAAGCATTATGTTTCTTTTTGCATTTCGTTGACGTTACGGTAAAACTAGGCACACTTTATACTACGCTCTGCACGGCAAGTTCACCATCCTTTCCGCAATAAGGCCTACCGCTTTATACTTCGGGGCTGATTTAGTACAAATGTCGTTTTCTTTTATTCACCTTCCTGCTAATGTTCTTTTATATTTATACTTCAATTTGTTTAGTATTGATTTAGAGGAACATGTATATATTTCATGTAGGCCTGCTTGAAGGGAAGCTGATGAAATATTAAAGAACTACTTTGCAAAGAGACTGTGTGCTGTGAAAATACATCTGAAGAACCGTCGTAATGATAATGTCAGACTTCTCTCCTGCTTACTATGTTAACCAGATTTTGAAAATAATTATCGGTTCGATAATCATTTTTGGCGGACGTTTGTACGCAGGAGAATTTGATCTCGGTTGCTGCAAAGTTGTGGAATGAACTACAGTGCGTCCCAAAAAAAACTATACACTTTTGAAATGGCTGCCGAATAAAAAAATATATGATTCTGGGGGAAGATTTTGATATGTATGGAAAGCTCATAAACTCAACTTTCATATGACACCAAAAAGTCTGAACATAATTTATGCTTGAGTGAGCACTGGTCACTTTTGTAAATGATATGAAAACTAGGTTGCGCAGGAATTGGCCTTCCAATTTGTGAGAGGTAAATCCTTTGGAGCTTACGGAATTGAGGATGATATGACCAATTTATGATCAACTGTGGTGATTTTGGGTTTGGGTGAAATTTGTGGTTAATGGGATTAACATTTTATGCATGAGTGAACAGGAATTGCATTTGTTATTACCGTAGACTCAGTGGTGTGTTAATGGGAGTCAGGACGGGGTGATGGTACATGGTGCAGGGGAGGTGAAATGTAGGGTAGGACTTTGTTGGGTAGATGGGATAAGGGTCAAGAGGACACGTTTGCCCCTACCCCTCTCTCTCTCTCTCTCTCTGCCTGGGTGTGCTTTTGCATATCTTGATAATTCATTAGACAATCAACATTCAGCTTACATCACTTAATCAACAATGTACGGTATCAGTCAATCGGTCAATCCATTAATCAATCAAGCATTCAATCACCGTTCAGTATTTCAATCAATTTAATCATTCAATAAATCAATCATAATTAATCAATAACTCAGTCAATCACTCAATCTATCAACCAACCAACCAGTCATTTTAGCACTTGAGTTTCTGTAAATGGTAAATGGGTAACCTGAAGAATAAGTAGCCAACATCTGTGATATTCCTTTTTCAACAAACCGTATTTGAATAATCAATTTACATAATCCCCAGCTGGTTATTAGGTAAATCAATGAGATGTTCAACTAATCTTACAATAACTGAAATGTGGGTTGAAGGTTTTTATTCAAAGCCACAGATGTAAAAAAAAAAATAAGAGTGTGTAAGATGGAAATTACAACATGTACCATCACCCCATCCTGACTCCCATGAACACACCACTGAGTCTACCAGAGAAAGTTACAATGCTACAATAAAAAAATGAAATTCCTGTTCACTCGTGCATAAAATTTTGGTTTAATAAACCATGAAATTCACTCAGCAAATCATGAATGTATCATATCACCCTCCATTTTGTAAGCACCAAAGGATTGAGCTCTCACAAATTGGAAGGCTAATTCCTGCGCAACCAAATTTTCATACACTTTACAAAAGTGAGCAGTGCTCACTCAAGCATGAATTATTTTCGGACTTTTTGGTGTCATATGAAAGTTGAGTTTATGAGCTTTCCATACATATAAAACTTCCCCCCCCCCCAGAATTATATATTTTTTTATTCAGCAGCCATTTCAAAAGTGTATAGTTTTTTTTGGGACGCACTGTATATACCTCTTTGTAAGTCAGCTTCAACTGCCTAGTTCAAGGAGCTTCTGAAGTCCTACTCATTTTGCCAAAAAACAATGGATTGTATTTGCTGAACTGGTGCTTTTAAAGCGACATCTTGTGTTAGTGGCCCAAGCATGTGAAGCGATATTTGCAGCGCTTTGTAATTACAAAAAAAGGGCACTAGGCCTAAATCAAATACTTTTTTGGATTGGATTGGATTGGATTAATCATACTTCTGCATTGAAGGTAAAATTGTTATAGCTAGCTTCAGGATGTGGTCTTGGGGCTATGTTATTGTTGTTAGCAAATTCTTCAGCTTTCTGAACCTTCGATTTGGGTATACTTTTAAGTATGTTATTTCTGAGGTCGAATACTACTTGAAACCGTTACAAAAAACCTTTGATGCAAATTTATGATCTGACTATTCAATAAATGGGGCCTTACAATGATGAAGCCAATAGTGTATATCATTTGACCGATATGCTTTCATGCATCCTCTTTGTATTGACTTGTATTTGCATGTTGTTGATATTGCAAGTTCATCGTCAATTTTCGCAATACAGGCGTATACTGCTTGTAACTTTGAAACACTTGAAATCACACTTCTGCATTGAGGGTACAATAGTCATAGAAAGATTCAGTATGTGGTCTTCAGGCTACGGGATTGTTGTTGGCAAATTCGTTGTACTTTTTATTGAAACTGGCATCGCGAAATCTTTCGGTGTTTTTATTCCGACAATGGTCGAGCGTCTTGAGTCAGATTATGCTACTGTCGGATTGATATGTAGCTTGCCTGCTGCATTGATGTATCTCGGATGTAAGTAAAATGTTATATATATACACATTGTTGGTAGTAGTAGTACGAGTGGTAGATGTAGAAGTAATGGTATTAACGATAATTGTACTTCTACGTAACTATCATGATAATGATCATCATCATCTCCATAATTTTAGTATCAGTATTAATTAAACAATAATGATAATAATAGTAATGATAATAAGGATAATAAGGGTAATAAAATGATACAAACGATGGCAATACTAACAACAACTTCAACAACTCAAATGATAATCGTAATAATATCAACATCATAAACATCATAATCATCACAGGTCAACTCAACAGTAGTAGTATTTTTTATTGCTGTTCCTGTTGTTCCCTGATTTCTGGTTGGACTGTAATTATAGACCTAATGGTTAAGTCAAGTAAAATAAAACATGACGAAAAATTTTGTTCTTCTAATTCTCAAACTACAGGGTACCCAATAACTTTACCTGCTTAGAAAGTGGCGAATGTAAATTGATATCTTGCCAAAAACATAACCGGGGTAATGCAGGGGGTCGGAGCTGCAACCACCCACCTCCCCTCCCCCACATGCCTCTCATTTTTTGTCCTCGTCGTCCTCGTCGTCCTCGTCGTATCCCTTCTCCTCCACCTTGATATTACTCCTGATTTGTTTGGGTAATCGTCGCCCTAATTTTCGGGCAGCACTAGAATATAATCGTGTTTCATGTAAGTATAACTCTGACATTTCAATAATGGGGAATTCGTAAACGTTTCTGAAAACAGTGTTTACTTTTACACGTGATTACCTGATGTGTTTTCTTATTTGTCAATTTTAATTTAGTATCTTATCTCGTTATTTGTCAATATATTAGGTCCTGTTGTAGCACTCTTCTTGCCGAAGATTAACCATCGTGTTGTCGCTATGTTAGGCGGAGTGTTGTGTGGATCAGGTATTATTGCATGCGCTTTCATCAAAAACAGAGTAACTGTTGGATTCTGTCTCGCATTATCAGGTAAGCTAAATATCTTGTAGTTTAGCTATGCAGCTCATGTTGTGTCCTGAAGGGTGTAGGTAGAGAGCCATACATACGGTAGCTTTTGAATATGTCATGTTTGCCCTATCTGTTAAATTTAAACGTTAGCAGTGTCCTAATATCCAAATTATGCAAGGAAAACCGTTTATTTGCAAGACTTCACTATCAGACACTATTGAGTGACTGACTGGCTTTTTTCTACTTTGATAATAACATACATAAAATGAGCGGTAAAGGGTACATGAGCATTTTTCTACATCAATAATCCACTTTTTGTAATGGCCAAAATTAAACAG
Source organism: Strongylocentrotus purpuratus (assembly GCF_000002235.5). Classification (NCBI taxonomy): domain Eukaryota; kingdom Metazoa; phylum Echinodermata; class Echinoidea; order Camarodonta; family Strongylocentrotidae; genus Strongylocentrotus; species Strongylocentrotus purpuratus. The sequence continues at coordinate 29,835,509 of NW_022145606.1, forward strand.
ATTGAATCGCAGCGTACAACGTACGACCATTCGGTACAATGGTCTGAGCAAATCAGACTTTTACTTACTGGCTATTTAGCTCGTAAGTTCATTCGGCAACTAATACTCCGCACTTAAAGACATTTTCAAGCCCCCCTTTTTAAGGAAGTTCTAAATTAGTATTATCTTTCGAATGCCGTTGGAACTTAACTTTTTCATTTTTTGACCTGCAAATGGGACAAAGGACCTTTAATGTACACATTTCCAGTAGCCTCATACACGGACACTTCCCAAAAGAGAAAAAATGGAATTTACAAATCAGTTCGGTTCCAAAGTGTACTATATCCATTCAAGTTCTGCATTGTAAGTTACAAACAGTATGCATGAGTTCCGGTTCCAAAAGGTACTACCTCCACAACAATTAACAAACTCATAACTTCATAACAAATATCTGTGCAGATTTAGATTTGTTAAAAGAGTGGTTTCAAATTTGTTCATACAATAGTAAAATCAGCCAAAGTTTGATTGCAAACTGACATGGCTAACTTTGATAATTAAATAATGGTGTTTTTCTCTGAAGTTGGATTTATGGATGAAGTACCTTTTAAAACGGAGTTCTTCAAATGCTCTTCTGGAAGCCTTCAACGGACAAACGTGCCAGAGGTTGAACAGCACTTAGAAACAGACATAAACTTGTATACCCAGGGCAGGAAACTCCTAAAGATCATGGACACAAAAATTTAATGGAAATGGGGCAGTGCCGTCCTACGCTTCTTGTGCAGTAGTAATCAATATCTTTGTCATCATTTTTCTTTTCACAGGTGTTGGCTTGTCAATGTCCTTCATGCCAACCATCCTTGCACTGAATGATTTCTTTGGAGAACAATTCGTTTTGATGAACACAATCGCGTCATATGGCTACACCGCCGGGTCAATGCTGCTCCCTGTTGTAATGGAATGGTCCTTCGAAGCGTATGGCTATGCAGGGGCGTTTCTTATCCTTGGAGGTATCGCTCTTAACCTTGTCGCGTGCGGTGCAACGATACGCAAGACACTATTAAACGCCGCTACAAATAAAGACAACATTCATGATAAAGTGAAAGAGAAACAAAAGTGTCTTCCTAAAGGAGAGTCCGCAAAACAAACAGAAGGTAACCGTTATCGTGAGGAGGAGGAAGATGAGGAAAAAGAGGAGCAGGAGGAACAAGAAGAGGATATTGAAGAGTGCGTCTCGGAGGAAAGGCGTTTGATTCAAACCGAGAGACGTAATGTAATTAAGCAGGAGACATCACGGAATGTGCGCTCATCTTCGACAAGCGCCGTTTTTCAAACCAGCAAACGGTTCTGTGGATTATTAAACGAACCACTTTATCTCTTCACCATCCCGATTCATTTCTTGATAATTTTCTCCATTTATTCGTGGATGCTGTTTCTGGTCCCCCATGCTGAACATCTGGGAATCCCTTCTTCCAAAGCAATCTTCCTATCTACAATTGGCGGCACAGGTGGCATCATCGGTCGGACCATCTTCATCATCCTAGTCGGTAAAGGCATCAATGTCTATGTCGTCTACATCGTTATAGGCCTCATCGGCACGGCATCATTTCTACTGGACTTTATCAGTGCTGCTTACGCGGTGCGTGTTACCTTGGCTTTTGTCCAAGGTTTCTCCTTCTTCATCGAGGATGCTATCATGTCCAGCTTATACAAAGATGCAGTCTTTGATGATCGGAATTTCAACATGGCCGTGGCTCTCAGTGTTTTCGCGGGAGGACTAGGGGCGATATGTGCCGGAACATTTACAGGTGCGTAATTCATAGCCAGCTTTTTCTTTTCAAACATAATGAACATTTGATAAATCAACTTAAGTTAAATACCCCATTGTATGTATTGCCGTTATAAATTATTGTTAGACAATAGACTGAGAAAGATGCGTCAATGGAAGTTGCTCCTACTTAGTCAGGCATATCATAAAGCCTTAAATAGTTACAGAGTTTCATGATATAAGTTATGATCACGACCCCATACGAATGTTTACATCGGTAATGATCTAAACTGTATCAAATCCTAGACAAATGCCTCTTATAATGTTATGATCATTTCCTAGGTTATCTGTTTGATGTCACCAAGTCGTTCACAAGGGTGTTCATCATCATCGGCTTCATTCACGCCGTTATGGTCGTTCATCTCTTCATCGTAGCGATCCTCATCAAGAAACGACGACAAGATACCATCTGTGATGTTGACGACTGAGGATTTAGAGGAGGCAGAAACGTCTCCCTAACTTTCCTTTTGAAATCTTTCAGTGAGATACAAAAGTGGAAACAAGTGAATCATTTAATGAATTGTTAACACTGTAGTTAAATATTATAGCCTCGTTTTAATTATTTATTCATTTTTTTTAATAGATTATTTCTATTATTCTGTCGCTCCAATTTGGGGTATTCTGGGGTGGCTAGGAACAGTGTGTGGTATATGTGTGGAAGTGTGGTCGGGTGGTGTGTGTTTCAATTCAGTTCAATGCATTTATTTGTTCAACCATCAATATATATATATATATATATATATATATATACAGGGTGAGTGAGAAAGAATGTCCCATTTTTTAAAAGTTGTATTGTTTGAAGTATGAATATTTATTTAGGGATTTAATGATATGTCTTGATAGAGTTATCCTCCAAGTACATTTAGGTACCATTTTCATTTGAATCCGTAGCTAAGTTAATAATTTACACTTAAATTTTGCGGGTAATTTAATATGTTGTTATAAATGCAAAACTGGTGCCTGGCCTCCGAAATTCCCCGCAGTGGAAGCGCGGTCTGGTGCAAGGAACTTCAAAGCCAGGTGGAATGTTACACAACCCATTGTTACGCTTTCAAACTCACGAATGCGTTTGAATAGTTTCCACTTCTTTCTTTCACTTCCCTGGTTCAAGTGATGAAGCCAGATAGGACCACGTAACGAAAACCGTACATAATATATTTGCAGCTACGGAGCGGATAGGTTGAAAATTCTCAATCTCTTTTGTCGATCATATTTCTATGTAGCTTGATATCTCATGGTAATTTTGAAGAAAAGGCAAACCAAGCAACGATTTCTGAATAGTAGCAACAATCGTTCGCCTTTGCTGCTATTCAATAATAATATGAGAAGCAGTATTAATTAATTTTTCAAGGACTCATGATAAAATCTTATAACAGTTGATTATCCTCGGTTAGAGATAGAAGGAAACGGTCTCACGCTTAACGTTGTATTACTGTTCCTATTTGTTCGTCGTCTCTACGATGCTCTGTGAATCAAAAACAGCTTTTGTTGTTAGGCTCCCTGAACGGAATTTCAATTGTTGTTATTTAAAGAAATGTTTTGTTGCGCTCTGTAAATTATGATGATGGGTTTTATCTTGCCTTAGGGATCTCTGGCAGCAGGCGTGCGTGGGTTACAATGCATGTTGTAAACTGAGTTGTGTCTGGCCTGCTATTATTGTATACATTACTGTATCATGATTGTTCATGTCTACAGTCTCGTTCGAGTGACCTCCGAGTCGTTCAATGACCTCAATATTTTAAAGTGACTATCGCGTCATATTTCTTTGTTAACAAATAATTTGTTTGCTCTATTTGCTATTTTTGCTATTTTTGCTCGTTTCACGTTGTACAGTGCGTCCCAGAAAAAACGAAACCGAGAAATATCGATGTTTTATCATAACTTAATCACAACCATAATTAATGAATGATACATCTTTGGAAAGCTTAGAGTCTCTTCTTTCAGTTGATGCTACTCAGATGATGCATATTTTACGCATGAATGATTAAAAGCAATTTGAAGGAAGGAAACCAAAAAGACATTTGGCGGGCGGTATCTGAATTTCGAAGAAAAATTCACATATTTTTTTTTGCTGCAAAAGATAATAAGGATAAAAATGATCAGAAAAAATGCACCACACTAGTCAAGTGTGGATTTTAATTCATTTGATTCCTCGATTGTCTTGTTTGTGCATGGCTAATCGTCAACGAAACGGAGTTAAGTGTTTTGTCAACTCCGTTTGTTGCTACGGCAGGGAGCCAGTGAAAACGAACTCGTTTAACCAAATTATTGAAAGGCAAGCATTACTTTAAACAAACAGAACTTTGTTATTCTTGGCCCATTTTTCCTGATTGAGGTGTCATATGAAAGGCGAGAAATTGAATCTTATACAAATGTGATTTTCTTTTCGAAATGCAGATACCGTCCGCCATATGACTTTTTGGTTTCCTCTCTTCAAATTGTTTGTAATCACTCATGCGTCAAAGAAATGCATCAAATGAAAGAGGAGTTTTTTCAAATATGTGTCATTTGTTATTTATAATTGTGATTAAGTTATGATAAAACATCGATAATTCTCGGTTTTGTTTTTTCTGGGACGCACTGTTTGAAGAAGCTATGAAGAAAATCGAGCGGTGGAAGCTGGCTCCCCTAATGTCACGCAAAGAAAGAAGTCCAGCTAGATATACTGAGGGATCGCAGCAATATGTTTCAGAATCACAAGAAGAAAAGTATCGTGTAGAGTTCTTCAAGCTAATAGACAGTGCCTTTCCAATTTCAGGATCTACTTCACCTCAACTGACATAGAAGAAAAAAACAAGACTGGCATCGATTCTACTATGTGGATCAATAGAGGATGATCTAATTGACAAGTTTGAATTGTGGGATGGTCTTAGGTATGAAATGGTCTTCCTCCAACATCAGTTCAAATATTCTTCTGTGGAAGAATGCAGGAAGGAATTTCAGGGCATGATTCCGGAAGTTAGGGGGATGTTCCCAAATGTTGAGCAACTTCTGAGACTCCTGCTTGTTTTACCAGCAAGTTCTTGCCAAGCAGAGAGATCTTTCAGTGCCCTAAGAGAAGTGTAAAAACATGGCTCAGAAATACCATGAAGCAGGAGAGATTGAACCAAGTCATGTTGTGCCAGGTCCATATAGGGAGCGACTTGCACATGCCAAAGCCAGGGACACAGCTGTTGCATTTGTTAAAAACTCAGAAAGCAGAGAATGTTTATTTGGCAGAATGAAATGAAACTTTCAGAATCAATAGAACAAAATACTTGATCTAAGCTTAACACAAATAGCTAAATGTGGGACAATAATTACGGAAATGTGTATCAGAAGAGTATTCGCGACTTCGAAATTCGACCAGCGATATACAGAATATTCTTCTATGTTTCAAGACACATTCATTCCAGAAACAACCAAAACATATTTTTAGTTTTGTATAAAGCATACGCAATGAAGCGAAAATACGATCGAAAGTGAATATTTTTTCCACTTACTCTGCTCATAATCACAAAGATCACAGACAAGTGCTAGGGCTTGCGAATTGCTCTTAAAATTGAGAAATCGTTAGGCTCGGCCATCCAGTCTTTTTCATGAAAAAAAATAACGCCAATCAGTTTGCTTCTTGCAACAGAAAGATGCGTTTGATAAATCAGTTGCAAAATTTGCAACTGATAATATTTGCAATCGATTGAAACTCAACTTTCTTGCAACGCCTCACCATAAAAAAATAACACTTCAAACATTAAAACATACAAATATTGCGAGAAACATTTTAATTTAAGGTTTTCTGAAAATGATTGTCAATATTAAAATTGAGTGGACACTATTCGCCAATCGAAGACTCATCTCGCCGATCTAGGAGACACATATCACCGGTGGAGACGCGATTTCGCTAAGGCACATAACGCCACGACACCAGTTGCGAAAGCTCCCTAAAGCAAATTAGATCGCGACGGTAGCCAGTACGGAGACGGTCACATCTCATTTAAGTACCCCGTAGTAGAACTTGCGTCGCCGTGCAAAAAGTCCCTAATGTCATAAATTGAGAGGGATTCCAGATGAAAGTGTCTTTTATTGTTTGTTTAGTTTTCTACTAATATTCTTTCATATTTATACTTCAATTTGTTTAGTAATGATTTAAAGGAACATGAGGATATTTCATGTAGGCCTGTTTGAAGGGTAGCTCATGAAATATTTAGGAACTAATTTGCCACGAGACTGTGTGCTCTGAAAATACATCTGAAGAACCGTCCAAATTATACTATTACACTTCTCTCCTGCCTACTACTATTTCGAAAGAGGAACGCGTCTCTTTTCTTTGTAAAAACTGAATAACGTTAAATCAACGCAAACCTAATTTCGGAAATTATCATCGGTTCGATAATCATTTTAAGGGAAGTTTGAACGCAGGAGAATATGCCGGGTGCTGCGAAGTTGCGGAATGAGCTATATACCTCTTTGCAAGTCAGCTTCAACTGCCTAGTTCAAGGAATTCTGAAAACAGTGTTTAATTTTACACGTGAATACCTGATATGTTTTCTTATTTGTAATTCTTAGTTAAGTACCTTCTATCATTATTTGTCAACATATAAGGTCCTGTTGAAACACTCGTTCTGCCGAAGATCAACCATCGTGTTGTCGCTTTGTTGTATTTACTTATCATTATATAGGCCTATGCACCATCCCATAGAACTATCATTCAGCACCCTATCAAAACTTAAGTCACTGGACAGTGCCTCTTTTATTTTTAGCAAAATATGTTCTAAGGAGAATGACGGGAAAACACGTCTATCGTTACATTCATCTCCATTCTGCTAAAAGTACCACATATTTTGCCAAGCTTGACTGGTATAATACGACAAAAATATGTGTTTCAAGTAAAACAAACCAATTACAATTAATAATGAATTACTTTCGTTTTTCATATTTAAAGAAGTAAATTTACTGTTATTTTCATTTCGTTTTCTTTATAAAATCAATGGGTCGGGCGACTTTGTACAATGTGATTTTAACAATCATATTAAAAATGGCAGCTGCTTAGTCATAAAGTATCATTTAACAGGAAAGATACTATGTCCCTTTTACAGCCAACATCAAAATATGTAGAACTTTGCAGGTATTTTGAATTTGTCATGTATGTCCTATCTGTGAAATTTAAACATTAGCAGTGTCCTAATATCCAAATTATGCAAGGGAAACCGTTTATTTGCAAGACGTCATTGTCAGACACTATTGAGTGACTGACTGGCCTATTTTCTTCTTTGATAATAACATACATAAAATGAGCTGTGAAGGGTACATGAACATTTTTCTACATCAATAAACCACTTTTTGTAATGGCCAAAATCATATTGATTGAATCGCAGCAAACAACGTACGACCATTCGGTACAATGGTCTGAAAAAAATCATACTATTACTTTCTGGGTATTTAGCTCTTAAGTCGACAACTAATACTCGTTATTTTCGCACTTTAACCCTAATAAGGCCGGGGGGGGGCATTGAGACCCCTCCCCCCCCCCTCCACGATTTTTTCGATTGCTCGGGAACGCATATGGATGGCGCCCCGCCGCTCGCTGACTTTTTTTCTTTCGAGTCTTGCGCAACTTTAGATTTTTTTGTTTTGAAAATCGGACCTACGGTTACAAGGTCACGTGACCTTTTGTCTTTGCATGTCAGCTCGAAAATCGCTCATTTTCGTGATTTGTGTACAAAACATATGGAAAAGTCGTTTTTCCTAAAAACAGATCAAACATGGGTTATTGGGTCTTGTTTAAAGTTAAGGTGGCTGTTATGGGAGTCAAAATAATTGAATTGTAGTAAGAAATTAAAAAAAAATAAAAAAAAACAAACAATGAAATGCATAAGTTAAAAAAAACAATGAAATACATAGGAGTTACATGATATAAGTTATGATCACGCCCCCATACGAATGTTTACATCGGTAATGATCTAAACTGTATCAAATCCTTGACAAATGCCTCTTATAATGTTATGATCATTTCTTAGGTTATCTGTTTAATGTCACCAAGTCATTCACGAAAGTGTTCATCATCGTCGGCTGCATTCACGCCGTCATGGTCGTTCATCTCTTCATCGTATGGATCCTCATCAAGAAACGACGACAAGATGTCAGCTCTCATTTTGACCATTCAGGATTTAGAGGAGGAGGCAGAAACATCTCCCTAACTTTCCTTTGAAATCTTTCAGGGAGGTACAGAAGTGGGAACAACTGAATATTTTAATGGATTATTAACACTGCAGTTACATATTACAGCCTCGTTTTATTATTATTTGTTTTAATAGATTATTTATATTATTCTGTCGCTCCAATTTGGGGGTATTCTGGGGTGGCTAGCAACAGTGCCACGTATATGTGTAGGAGTGTGGTCGGGTGGTGTGTGTTTCAATTCAGTTCAATTCATTTATTTGTTCAACCATCAATATATATATATATATATATACAATCAAAATAAGTTACATTAATACTTGAGAAAAACACATTAATGGTTTGGTGACCCCGGAGAAAGCAGAGCTTATAAAAAGGGGCCCCCAAATTGAAATACCAAATTGTGTTTGTGTGTGTCGTGTGTCGCATGGTGGCGGTAGTATTGTTATTGGTTGGATGTGGTTATTGTTTTATGTTACAACTGATTTCATTTATTTTGTTCATCGATCGTACAATCTATGTGTTGAAAATGTATTGAATCATGTCAATATGAAAAACAACTTTATTTCTAAAAAATGATTTGTATTGTTTTGGAATCAATTTACAACAACTATTGACCAAAAACAAAAACAAAAGTGTGTACGCGAGAGCGTGACAGAAGGAGAGAATTTTTCAGAGCATAGATGAGACTTACTTCTGCTCACGGCTCTGAGTTGCTATAACTTATAACTCGAGAGCGTCATGGAACTTCTCCCCCCCCCCCCTGGACCTCAACAGGGGTTCTAAAGCAACCCCATCCAAGACAACCCTTTGTTATATCAGATTATTTTCAGGAGGGAGAGTGCGTGTGTTGGAGAGTATTGATTTCTCACGAAATAATGCAATGGGGGCAGTGCAAATTTCAATGGCATGTATAAGAGGTGTTACCGCTCAGAAAGGCTTCCTGAGGGTTCTGAACTGTTACAGCTTGAGACCGTCTAGAGGTTTCGCCCCATGGAACCCCGACGATGGGGCGCAAGCTTACGCCGTCGCCAAGAGGGCCTTGTGGCTCTTGAGAGAAACAAAAAGCTACTCTAATTCTGGCATAAAAGTTATTTAGTCATTAATATGAACTAAATTTAACATCTGAAATGTTATATGTGGTCATGTCATTGACAGAAATCATCCCGATTTATCAATTTGTGAGAAGTGAAGTAAACGAGGGTAAAAGGAAGATACTTTCTGTAGTAAAATAATAATAAAAAAAAGATACTTTCTGTAGTATGAATTTCGTCTCGATGTTAAAACAATGACACAATGATAAATGTATTATGTGTAAAAGAAACATTGTTATCGGAGACATTTACTAACCACCCCGAGCCGATCCTAATAAATTTCTAGATTTACTGGAAAGTATATTATCTGCACCTTCTCTTGTAAATAAAACTGGTTTCATTATGGGAGACTACAACCTAAATATTTGAAAATGTAATACGTGTAATATATGTCAATAATTTCATGCTCTATTGCTCTCAAAAACATTTGTACCCCCCCCCCCCAAAAAAAAAAAAACAAAAAAAAAACGACCCAATATTCACTGATTAATCAACCCTTATTGACAATATTTTCACCAACTTCCTTGAACAAAAGGTTAACTCAGGGATAATATTATGTGATATGTATGTTCACTTCTACCCCTCCTATAGAACGCTCTGCCTGAACAAAGACCCGCCAATTTTCAGAAAACAATGTCGATAGTTTCAGAGAATGCTTAGCACATACTGACTGGTGCCAGGGGTACAACAATGTCAGTAATAGTGCTAATGTAGCATTCAATATACTATATATGTATACTATCCTCATCCCTTAACAATCTACTCGAACAAATTACAAAAAAAGTCTTTACATCTCCAAGGATTACAAATTCTTTATTGCGAATCTCAAACAAACGGAATCCGAATGAAAACAAAAATACTCTATTTACCGTAACACCGTTACATCCCTCTTACGAGCAGCTAAAAGACTGTCTGTGATGATAAATGTTTTCATCAACGACTCAAGGTTGTTCGAAAAATCTGTCTTTTTCCTTTTTTTTCCGGTGAATCAAACCTTTTCTTTCCAAATAAAAAACACAAAAACGTTCTGAATACAGTAAAACTAGATCCATTCAAACAATTTGTCACTTAATCAGAACCAGACAAACTTCATTTTAATCAGTAATACAAAAGAACATTTACCGGAAACAGTATTACTAGACACTTTGATTCTCGCTCAAATTGAACAAAACTAAATTCCATGATATATATCGAGAAAAAAAATAAAGTGGAAAATAACCATAAATTATACAATGCCTATTGATGGTGGTGGTTATTATTTTTTTTTTTTGGTCTCGAAATTTGAAAATTTGACATTATGCTACGTAGGGAAAGGTAAGGTCACTTTTGTTTAGGTCAGCCATTGGCATAATTTTGTTTACTCTTTTGAACAAAAAAAAAATCCACAAGGGGGGGGGGGGGGTGCTAAAACATACACACATAATACACACATAAACAAACTTAAGGGGGGGTGGTTAATCCCAAAGTGTAAATACCCCTCCCGCCATTTCCGTATTCTCTATCACAAATGAGAAGGAAAAAACCAACATTCAGGTACAAATGTTGGAGGCATGATTCCTGATATCATTACAGATACTCAAGATTGTGATTAGGGGTACCGGTTTCCAACATCTACACTAAATGACGAATAGAAAATGCACTTTCGAAATTATATACAATACAAAGAGTGCCAGGACAAAAGAGTAAATAAAATGAAATTAAGATTTGTTTGGAAGATGACAGAGTAAAGATTGTTCATCCAACAAAAAAAGCAAATTACATTTTAAAAAGACGTTTAAAGCAGAGGCGGATGTAGGATTTTGCAAAAGATCGGCGCAGACGAATTGAAACAACTTGAAGACATGCAAGCAAAGCCAACCAAAAAGAATAATAAAAAAATACAATTGTCTAGGTACTAGAGTAATCAATATAAAAATGAATAAATAAAAAAAGAATAAAAACAAATACCTAGAAGGAAACAAATTAATGTTTAAACTTGTGTCCTAAATCGTGGGTTTCCAAAACGGGGAAGGTGGGGAGGTTGAACCCCCTCCCCTAAATCGCACTTGTTTTTAAACTGAAAGCTTATTTCTTATCCGTCGTCTCTTGATGAGGATCGCTACGATGAAGAGATGGACGGTCATGACGGCGTGGATGAAGCCGACGATGATGAACACCTTCGTAAACGACTGGGTGACATCAAACAGATAACCTAGAAAACGATCATAACATAGAATGATCAGTCAGGGAGTTGTAGACAAAGCGTACTAAGTTACAGTTAGATAATAACCTATGAAAGCATGCGTATAGGGGTGCGTATATACCTGTACACTGTCGCTCATATTGTTGGAATATTTTTGTTTAACCTCAATTCATGGAAATATTTTGACAATGATTTATTGAATAATAATTTGCCAGTGTTTGTTTTGCGTGACTGCTAAAGCATGTGTATGCTACTATGCTTATCAACTAGGGGACTTACGCCCTTAAGTCGTGAATGACAGTAATGAGGATTATTGCCCCACAAAAGGGCACTAATATAGCACATCGACACGGTTTTGATCCTGCCTTGAGCCATAATGCATGGTCGTACAGATGATTTATAAGTGACATTTTCAAGTGCCTCTCTCGATCTACGGTGAGTGCCCTCATTATATATTTGAGAGGTGACACATTCAACGTTGTAATGAGCTCCTTTTTTCATATCTAATAAGTGCCCCTTCTATATTAACACTTGCCCTTCTCCTTTCTAATGGTGTATTGTCCTTAAGTTCTTTTTGCAAAGGTTCTTGCGATCATGTTTGAAAATAACAAGTGGACTGAAATTTACGCACCTGTAAATGTTCCTGCGCATGTTGCCCCTAGTCCTCCCATGAAGGAACTGAGAGCAATGGCCATATTAACATTTCTATCGTCAAAGACTGCTTCCTTGAATAAAGTCGCCGAAATTGCATCCTCGATGAAAAAGGAGAACCCTTGGACAAAGGCCAATGTAGCACGCACCTCGTATACAGAACTGGTGAAGTCTAACAGAAAGGATATTGTGCATATGACACCTATGGCAATGTAGACAACAAAGACGTTGATCCCTTTGTATACGAGGATGATGAACATGGTTCGACTGATGATGCCCCCTATACCGCCGATTGTAGAGAGGAAGATTGCTTTGGAAGGAGGGATGCCAATATGTTCAGCGTGGGGGACCAGAAAAAGCATCCATGCATACATGGTGTAATATTCCAAAAAGTTAATAGGCAATGAGAAAAGAAAGATACCTTCGTTCAGTATTCCGCCAGATCCTTTACAGGTCTGAAAGAAGGGTGTGGTCAAGGTTGAGCGTGCATTCGTTGATGTTTCATGCTTACTTTTGCAACGGCTCTCGTTTTGAATCAAACCTGTTTGCTCCGAAATGCACTCTCCACTATCGTCCTCCTCCTATTCATCTCCTTTCTCCTCCACCTCCTCCTTCTCTTCCCCCTCCTCCTGAATATAAATCCTGTCTTCCTTTCTCTCTAATAATTCCTTTTCACAATGGCACTTTCCTTTATCCTTCACTTCATCATGAATTTCGCCTTCATTCGTAGCGCCGTTTCTTGATGACTTGCGTATCGTTGCACCGCCCACGACGAGGTTCAGAGCGATACCACCAAGGATAATAAACGCCCCTACATAGCCATATGCCTCAAAGGAGCTTTTCGTTACAATAGGGAGCAGCATGGATCCGGCGGTGAAGCCATATAACGTGAATGTGTTCACAAAAACGAATTTTTCCCGGAATATATCATTCAGTGCAAAAACGATGGGCAGGTAGGTCATTGACAAGCCAGCACCTGCGGAAAAATAGTGATGATGATAATGATATTAACAATACTTTTAATAATTATTAGTTTTAGTAATGTTTGTCTTCATAATTTTCATACATCATTTTAACATTTGTTCATGATTCCACAAAGTAGATGGTAAAAAAATAAGAGTGAAATATTCAAGGACATATGGTGGAAGCCATGCTTGTCAGCCTAAGGCCCCGTAGGGTAGTGAATTGTGTAGCAGTCTTTAAACATAGTAGGATGGAGCTATTGATGTCAATCACAGAAATAGCAATCGTATTCCACCACTCCCCTCCTCCCCCCCCCCCGAACAAAATAAACTATGATAGCGTAACTTTCTTCGTGATAATGTAACGAACTTAATTTATTTAAATACATTTTCATTACCTGTATAAACATGTATTACGTGCAGGCTTTGCAAAACTACAACAACAACAAAGAAGTCACGCTGAAGTCTGACGGGATTGAAAAGTCAGTCAATAGTGTTTAATACAAATGTAATGGGCCCGTAATTGGTCGGTGACGACAAGTTCAGAAACAAAATGAAAACGAAAGAAGCTCGGATATACAGTGTGAGTACAAAACAAAAGTTTACACCTAGAAAATTGCTAATTATTTTAATAATCATCTATGAACAGTAAATTATTATAAATCTTATGAAAAAATGTTTTATCCCAAATCATTTGGTATCGTTTTTGTGAGGTATGTGTTTAAGCTTGGATGAATAGGGGGCATTGTTTGCGATTGTGCAAAAATCGACTTGCGCCAAAGTTGCTTATGTGATGTGTAAATAAAACAATTGGGATTTGGTTATTAAATCGGTTTTTGCCGATCCAAATAACATCCCTTACAAAATTAATCATGCCACACATAATTAAATATCAAATATCAACGATCACGTGTGTGCGTGTGTGTGTGCGTATGTGACTCTGCTTCTACAAAAAGCATATGCAATGCATTTCTTTTGATACATTCAATTCATTCTCTCACTCCGCTAATCCCAACATAATACATGCAGTAGGCATCACTTTGGCGAAAGTCGATTTTTGCACTCTTGCAAACAATGCCTCCTGCGCATCCAAGCGTGAACACATATCACACACAAATTATACCAAATGATTTGGGATAAAACATTCTTTCATAAGACTAATAATAATTTACTGTTCATAGATGATTTTAGAAATAATTAGCAATTTATCTAGGTGTAAACTTTTTTTTGACTCACACGGTACAGTTGAAGTCCAGTCAGCCGAAGCTCCACTAGTTTAAACGAAGATTATTTATTTAAGGACATTTTAAAATAGCTTTTTCTCTCAGAGGCTGGGCCACCCTTTAGATTGAGTGAAACTTACAGCACATCCTTAATATAGTATCATAACTCAACTACAGAATTCCGCACATGGCATTTAAATACTCCGGCACCCGACGAGGCTTAAAGATAAAGGTGAGTTCTGGTCATCCGATTGCATTGTGAAAAGAAAGGTGGGAATGGATCAGAAAAAGTTGATAATGTAGTATGTAAGTATTGGTGTGTACTGCAAAGTCCTGGAGTCATCAAATTCATAATAAATTTGGCCCAGTCTTGGTAAAGTAACAAGCACTGTACACAGAAAGATGTATATGGCACTACACAAATGGTGTCGGGGCTACCAATCTTGATTTCCTAATCTTTCTATGCTCATTACTCAGCCAGTATACATTTTCTACCAAAATTTTTTTGCAAATTACATTTATTTGCAATCTTGAACATTCAGTGTAAGTTTCGCTTGGTTCTCTGAGATTTAAAAAAAAAAACAGAACTCACCTTTATCTTTAAATATCATATGATATTATTAGCCAATCAGGAGGACCCTTACGAAGACAACCAATTACAAGATAGGATATATAACAAGACCTTTAGGTCATCCGACCTCTAGATCAGTTCCATCCACCAGTTAAGAGAGGAGTTATACATTTAATTAAATATAACCAATGACAAAGCATAATAGATAGAGTGACTTGGACTAGGCATCGACGAAAATGGGAGGAGTCTATAGCTTCTCGAGAATGTGAGGTCCCCGGAAAAACTGTCTATTGTCTAACGTATTTATCGGAAATGAACACCTGTTGTGTAATGCAGGAATTCAGGACCAGGAGTTGTTTACCCATTCCCGACATAATATCGGGAACATAATTAATGCTATTCAACTTTTAGATGTATACAAAGTCTAACTAATAACCGTACAATTATTGATCAACTCAACCCAAATCCTCTATTGCTATAGCGCCCCCTTTAGGTCAATGTGTTGCCCAAAATCAGTGTAACCCTACAAAAAGGAATAATTAGGGAAACGCACAATGTTGAAGCGCGCGACGATCATGGTGAACGGAACCCCTCGCGACTAGTCACTAATCAGACTCCAGACGCTCAACCCTTGTATGAATGAGAACACCGCCATTTTTGTGATGCCAGTGTCAATCAAAAGTACCACCAATTTATAATAACAATAACAAAGCCCAAGACCACACACTAGAACTTGCTAAGTCAATCTTATGATTAATCCAATCCAATTCCAAAAAGGGTTTTGATTTAGGCCTAGCCCCCTGAATATACAGAATTTGTAACAGGCGACAACGTTCCATTACGCCATTGAACCCTTATAACATCAGCTTCACCTAATTTGTTTACATTAAAGTGGGGGCCGGAGTTGGTCAGATAGGTTAGACAAACAGGACATATAATGGAAACTGTACGTAATACAGGGAGCGGATCGGAATATCAAACTCCACGAGACAAACTCCTACAGTAACTATGTTTTTGAAGAAAGCGCTGGCAATAATACATGATCCACACAACACTCCGCCTAACATAGCGACAAAACGATGGTTGATCTTCGTCAGAACGAGTGTTACAACTGGACCTGATATTGACAAATAATGAGAACAAATACTAAATTACAAAATACTAAATTTAAAAATACAAATATGAAAACAAATAAGGTAAGCACTTGTAAAAGTAAACAATATTTTCAGAAACGTTAACGAATTCCCCATCATCTAAATGTCAGAAGTATGCTTACATGAAAATACGATTACACCTCATTGTTGCCCGAATATAAGGTAACGATTACCCAAGTAAATTATTGGAAATTTACGGTGGAGGAAAATGAGGGCAGGGAAGAGGAGGGCCAGGAAAAGGAGAATAAGGTGGAGGATGTTATGCCGTCATTGTAACTTCGGCAAATTCGACCCCTGTTGACCCTTACTTTGGAGGGGTGCGGAAAAAGAGGTTCTAATTTAATTGTGTGAAATAATAAAAGGGTAAATACTTGTTATACCTTGATATTTATATTCTACATTCATTCAGTTTTACATTTATATCAAGTTGGATATTTATCGAGTGATCGAGTGATTTTTCGAGTAATTCGCTCTCTGGATGTAAATACATGTACGGTTTCGTGACATAACTTGACTTGCACTCCCATTCATCCATTGTATAATATGACCTACTTGTTGCCTGTTAAGGCCCGGTCACACACAGACGACGCATGGGGGACGCACGGCCGGCGCATTGAAAATTTGCAATTTTGGAGAGTGCGTTGTCGTTCGCTAGGCGTGCGTTATCACTCGTTACTCGTTCGTCGAGCGCGCTGGACCAACGCTATGCGTTCACCGTCATTCGCTGTTGTGCGTCGGGATTTTCATATTTCAATAACTAATCAACCAAATTGCGCCCACATTTCGTTTAGATGTTAGTCATGACCATGCAGACAAGCACATTTTTATAATAACACGAAGTTTATGGGAATTCTTCTTCATTATGCAAATGACGTTCTAAGTTCATGTCTGTTACGATCAACTTTAACCAGACGTTTTTTTTTTCTTCAAAGATTATTCCATGACTTTTAATGAGAGACGCCTTTTAGGGCACCATTTGTTAGAGCTGAGAGCTGACAAGTATGAGCTCAAATATTCGATCTTACGTGAGATGCCATATGGGGGTGTTTCACAAAACTTGTCATCAGTGACAAATAACAAACCTAGGTTTGTCGACAAGCCAGTCCTACTGTATACTACGCTATGAACGGCACGGCCAAAGTTTTTTTTTTTTTTTTTTTTGGGGGGGGGGGGTGATAAATGCTTTAGGATTAATCTTAGAACGAATGTAGTTTTCTGTAATTTAGTTTCCTGCAACTTCAAAATTCCGATAACTCTTTCGATTGTATTGCAATGCAGTCGTATATAAACGATCTTTGAATAGATGGGGCCTTACATAGGTAATGATGAAGCCAGGACTACGCATTATGTGTCCCATAGGCATTCATGCATCCTATTTATATTGACTTGTATTTGCATGTTGTTGATATTGCAAGTTCGTCGTCAATTTTCGCAATACAGACCTACTGCTTTTAACTTTAAAATCGATTGTAGCCCAAATGTCGGTTTCTTGTTTAGGTTCCTCCCAAGTTGTTGATATTTATACGACTATTTTCTAATGTTCATTTAGATCCACATTAATGAAAACCTGTTTGAAGAGAAGCTGATGGGAATTTTAAGGAACAACCTGCACTTTGCCACGAGACGGTGTGCTGTAAGAATACAGTAGAAGAACCGTCCAGTTCCGTTTGAATAACCTTATTTGACTTCTCCCCCGCTCACGGCTGTTTCAAAAGAGGAACGCGTCACTATTCTTTGTACACACTGAATAACGTAAACTCAACGTGAACCTAATTTTGAAATAATCATCGGCTCAAAAAGCAACTTTGGCGGACGTTTGTTCGCAGGAGAATGATCTCTCGTTTGCTGCAAAGTTGTGAAACGAGCTTTATACCTGTTTGGAAGTCAGCTTCAACTGTCCAGTTCAATGAATTTCTGATACCCTATCTAGTTTGCTATACAACACCGGATTTTTTTGGCCTAATTGGCCCTGTTTTTAAGTGAAATCTTGTTTTGGTGACCATATCATGTGAATCGATATGTGCAGCGCTTTGTTAACGTGACGTAAAAAGGGTGCCAGGCCCAAATCAAATACTTTTTGGATTTGATTGGATTGGATTAATCATACTTATGCATTTAGGGTACAAATAGTAATATCAAGCTTCAGTATGTGGTATTGGGGATATGGGATTGTTGTTTGCAAATTCGTCGTACTTTTTCTTGAAAATGGCATCGCGAAGTCTTTCGGTGTTTTTATTCCTACAATGGTCGAGCGTCTGGAGTCAGATTATGCTACTGTCGGATTGATATGTAGCTTGCCTGGAACAGTTATGTACCTCTTAAGTAAGTAAAATGTGTTTGTACAAACTGTTGATATTGGTAGGTAGCAGTAGATGTAGAAGTAATGATGGAAACGATAAGAATACTTCTACGTATGATGATGATCATCATCATCACCATCATCATCATCTTCATAATTAAAATAGTATTATTACTATTAATAACAATAATAATAATAGTAAAATTGATGATGATATTTAGGAGAATAAAATGATAACAAACTATGAAAATACTAACAGCAACATCAACAAGTTAAATATTTATCGTGATAATAACAGTCATCACGATAATCATCATCGTCATTATTGGTGAAAAGTATTATTACTTGTTATTGCTCTTCTTGTTGAACATTAGTGGTCGGCCTGTAATAATGAATTAAAATGGCGATTGCAAGTAAGACAAAGCATGACGAATTGCACTTGTTCGAATTCCCTAACAGGGTACCCACTAACATTACCTGCGTAGAACGTGGCAAATGTAAATTGATATCTTGCCAAAGGACATTACCGGGGACAATGCAAGAGGTAGGATATACGCCCACCCACCCCATCCCCATTCCTCTTGCTCTTCGTCCTAGTAGTCATCCTTCTCCTCCACCTTGAATGGAATTCCTTATTTATCTGTTTAATCGTCACCTCATATTCGGGCAGCAATATGGTATAATCATTTTTTTCATGTAAGTAATACTGTGACATTTGGATGATGGGGAATTCGTAAACGTTTCTAAAAACAGTGTTTACTGTTGCACGTAATTACCTCATGTGTTTGCATATGTGTAACTTTAATTAAGTATCTTTCTCCTTATTTGTGAACATATTAGGTCCTTTTGTAACACTCGTTCTGCAAAAGATCAACCATCGTCTTGTCGCTATGTTAGGCGGAGTGTTGTGTGGATCATGTATTATTGCCAGCGCTTTCTTCAAAAACCCAGTAACTGTAGGAGTCTGTCTCGCTTTATCAGGTAAGCTAAATATCTGTTAGTTTAGCTATTTAATCGAATATTTCATTATGTAGCTCATTTTGCGTCCTACACTGTACATAGAGAACCATACATACGGAAACTTATGAAGGCGCAAATGCAAACCAATGGACAGTGGGAGTTATACTAATGTAGCAGTCCCACATGTACTTACTCATCAATTTCGTAAGTAAATACGCGCCATTTCGTAAATTTATCTTTCATTATTTTCGCGCCACCATGGCACCAGCATAATACCAACATATTATAAGGAACTGTATATGACTTTAAAGTATGAAATATCCATAAATATACCGATGTATAATACTTGTGTACCACCACAAATATTACATAATTTGAAAAAGCCGATATAAAAAAAAAATAAACAGCGCTTCTTACGTCGTATTTCAGCCAATGCCGATGTTGGCTTTTTTGTTGGCATTTTCGTGTTGGTTATGTTCCAGCCTAGCAACAACCCCGTCCAGCCTAGCACCAACTCCATCCATCTAGCACCAACTCCCATTAAGCCTTTATTTATTTCCATATCCATTCCTTCGCGCTCCTATTGGGAGATCAACCGACCCGCGCGCATTTTATATGACATATTGTAAAATTCTCGACATCTTTTTACACTTTTCTTTACCATTAAAAATCGAAATTGGGTATAATATCCTCAATCGAGATATGAGAAGAAGGAAACATTTCCTTTACATTCCATGTAAAACCATGCCCTTACTTGAAAAAAAAACCTCCGTCATTTTGACGTTGAACTTTACAATCCATTTATTTTTTTTTACTTTCTCATACATAATGTCCATTGATCGGTCGCACTGTGCTCGATTGCCTTTCAATATACCAATCTTTAACTTTGCAGCAACGCGTTTTGCGTCAAATTTGTAAATCCTCAATCCCAGACAATGACGTATGATACGTAAGCTTTTATTGTAAAGCTCATTTTGATTGATTCATTTTTAGCCCCGTCAATTTTCATGTCAAATCATGCTTCATGTCCCATTTTTTTAGAAGCCCGACCCAGGGTTTTGTGCCAGCTAGCCGTGTATGCATATCATGTACGTAATGCTATGCATATACTGAGCATAAGTACAGTACATGTACACACGCAGCGCAGCGCGTACTCGTGAGCGCACTGCACATTTCATTGGGTCAGTACCATTATGAAAATAGGGGAACAATGAGTGGGATGGGTTTGGTGCCGTCACAATAAACTTGCGCATTACACGCGTATGTATAATTAGAGCAATTTATGCACCCCCAAGAAATAATGAATACGGCCCGACCTCTCGATCTACACACAGAACTGCACAGATACCGCACAGTCCGGTCAAGGCGGTACGCGTAGCGTTAAACTGCCAAATTTACAGACATTGTGAGGAGCGCTTTTGCTATGAAAGGAATTGATATGATATGAAACCAAGTGTGATCTGTTTTTAAGCTTGCACCAACTCCATCCAGCCTAGCACCAAACTCCATCCAGCCTAGGAACAAAGTCCATCCAGCCTAGCACCAACCCCGTCCAGCCTAGCACCAACTCCATCCATCTAGCACCAACTCCCATTAAGCCTTTATTTATTTCATATGAAACCAATTGTGATCTCTATTTAAGCTTGCACCAACTCCATCCAGCCTAGCACCAAACTCCATCCAGCCTAGCACCAACGTCTATCCAGCCTAGCACCAAATTCCATTCAGCCTAGCACCAAAGTCCATCCAGCCTAGCACCAACCCCGTCCAGCCTAGCACCAACTCCATCCATCTAGCACCAACTCCCATTAAGCCTTTATTTATTTCATATGAAACCAATTGTGATCTCTATTTAAGCTTGCACCAACTCCATCCAGCCTAGCACCAAACTCCATCCAGCCTAGCACCAAACTCCATCCAGCCTAGCACCAACGTCTATCCAGCCTAGCACCAAATTCCATTCAGCCTAGCACCAACTTAAATAAGCCTTACATGAGCCCCATATATCGCTGGATGGAGTTGGTGCAAGCTTAAATAGAGATTGGTCGGGGCGATATATATATAGAGTTAATGTAAGGCTTAATGGTGGTAGGCCTAATGGAGTTGTGGAGTTGGTACTTTATAGGATGTTTGGAGCTGGTGCTATAATTTGGATGGAGTTGATGCTAGGCTGTATGGAGTTGGTACTGTATAGGATGGTTGGAGCTGGGACGGTATTCTGAACCCTGTGTTATCTCTAATATTGTTGTATCTTTGGAGATAAGATCAAGTTGGTATTCTGAACACTGTTGTATCTTTTGTGTTATCTTTTGTTGTATCTTTTCTCTTATCTCTTCAGCCGCGCCTGCGCTTATACTTTGGTGCGCTTGTAATTGTGCGTATTATTAATAAAATGGCGTTTAATCCTCATTTGCATATGCGCACGAGATAATAATATGTCGAGATAATTGGTATTCTGAAAGTTGTTGTATCTTTTATCTTATCTTATCTTATCTTGCGTGGTATTTACAACAATATTTACAACAGGTAGGGGGTTGTTGTATCTTTTATGGTGATATAATGGCGGCAATCTTTCTTGCCCAGAACCAACTCAGTGCCAATAGACGAGTTAGAAGAAGGTATGTGTTGACTGGATTTATCACAGATGAGAAATTTCTAAGAAATTACATGCTAGGATATGATGAATTTAATGCTCTCATCTCTGTGATGTTTCTTGAAAGCGTGACTTGTATTCATGATCCACGTGCCACATGCACAGCGCATGATGAGGACGCGCATATATTACAAGCGCTCAATTAACTAATTACGCCAAGATTAGTATGCGCTGGGCGCATCTTCAGTATGGCATAAAGTACTCCTATTGGTTGACCTACTTATCATGCTTATATAAAACAGATTTTGATTGGTAGGGTCTATACAAATGGGTGTGTCAACAGTGGTCAAAGATAAGAAAGAGGCGGTCCTTCAAGAGATAACACAGGGATAAAATGATGTTCAGAATACCAACTTACAACAATATTAGCGCTGTGTTATCTCTGGAAGATACAACAAAAGATAACACAAAACTTACAACAATGTTCAGAATACCACCCCTGGTGCTATAATTTGGATGGAGTTGATGCTAGGCTGTATGGAGTTGGTACTATATAGGATGGTTGGAGCTGGTGCTATAATTTGGATGGAGTTGATGCTAGGCAGTATGTAGTTGGTACTGTATAGGATGGATGGAGTTGATGCAGGTTTGGACAGGGATTGTGCTAGGCTATTTACATGGAGTTAAAGGGGAAGTCTACCCTTAATATCAGGGTGAACTGAAAGTGTGAGCATAATCGATTTAAAAGAAGCAAGTTATAAAAGGTGCAATAAATAAAACACACATTCAACTCGTTGAAGTATCTTGCGAGCACCTGTGACATTTGCCTATTATAACAAAATAAGAACATTTTATTTTCCCTCAAAAACATTATATATGCAACCTAAATACAAGAACTGCAAATATGATTCTATACAACCCCTGTATGGATTTTTTTTTTATTCCATTGTCAATAACAAAAAATAGAAATTTCAAGACATTAAATGGGAGAGAAGCTCGCAAGATACGTCATATCAGTGCCAACTAAACTCATAACATTTTTCTTTTTTATTGGATCATGCTCAAACTTTCACTGAGCTGCTCCTTTTATGAAGAAACCAACTACATATTCATTAGGCTGGACTTCTCCTTCAATGGAGTTGGTCCTAATTAGCTGGGGGAGTTATTGATAGGATTGATACATCATATAATTTCCGTGGTCTTAGGCAATTATATTGCACAGCGTAAGTTGAGCGATGAAGATGACGTATCATGACGACATAGATCATAATTAGTCATGGCCGCCAAGCCTGGCACCTTCAAACGCAAGACCCGAATTCACAAAGGAGGTTTGTCGACAACATTATGTGCGTCAAATGACGCGTTTTGACGCGTTTCAAACCAAGGTTTGTACAACAAAGTTTGTATAACATTAGTTTAAAACGCGTCGAACCGCGTCATTTAGTGCACATAAACCTAGGTTTGTCGACAAACCTCCTGCCCAGCAAATGCCGTATTATCTATATTGATCCCAACGGAAGACTCGCCGAATCAGTAGATATTGCAAACAGCACCATATATGAACAAATTTCGGGCATCTGCTAAACGCGGACTCGCTCCGCGGTCTACAACACGTGAATTCTTCTTTGAAAATGCGCTAAGTGTGCAAAGAAATGCTCATACAATGAAAAGAAACTTTGATTTCACATCAGCTCGGGTGGAAATCACATATTCAATTACTGTTCTTTCCATTGAAACCAATTTCGAAGTGATTTGTTCACTGGAAATTAGGGCCTTTTCGTCTTCAAAAGGGGACAACAATCATTTACTTTGTGAATTCTCTATGGAGGTCACGTGAAAATCCGCCCTTTTATTAATTCACTGGGGTTGTGTTGGGCGCCAAAACAGAGGATATGTAATCACCTACCGTCTGATGTAACACATAATTTGATTGGTTGTCGAGAAATTAGGGCCAATTTCAATCCAATAAAAAGAAGCTTTCTGAAATTTACGCATCGACCTCCGTAATTTATGCATTGTGCGTAGCGAAGTTTTTACACAGCGGACAATGAGGCTTACACACCGTGCTCGCAGCCGTGCGTATTTCGACCACCACATTTGACTCAGCTCCGCGGCGATGGAAAAGACACATTTTATGTTGATTTCAGCAATTTACTGAAGGGAATTTAGATATTATGGACGATCTTTTACAAAAAAGGTGTGTAGGGATTAGATTATATCTTCCACGAGACACTGAATTCTTTAGTTTTCCTGAAATTTAGCAAATTAATGACACTCTGAACTCGCTTTATGAGCAGAGATCTAAATATTCATGGTCGATCTGGTAGTGAAGGAATCGCGTATTCATATTGCAGGGTGATCCCGCCCATCTTAGACGGAGGGATTACAATGGACTCATGCATTAATGTGCATCTGCATCTACTAGACTAACATATATACTTTCCTGATTTTTTTTTTTTTTTTTTCGGGAGAAGAAGAGGGAAGAGAGAGACAGAGCATGGACATGGACAGAGAGAGAGAGAGTTGACAAGTCACGCTCGCACAGCGGTGTTGACATTCACACTCTCACCAGTTTTCTACGATAAACCCCTATTTCATAAAAATCGACGAGTCAGGCACCTTGGTGTTTCGCTCTAGTGCACTCGATTGTTCGTCGTCTGTGTGGGAGATACACAAAATGCCTCATTGATCTTTTGGCCGAATGTGGGTCAAATTTGTTCATATGAGTGCTCACGACATGATTACTCAGCTACAAGAACAACAGATTTTGAAAAGGTTGGACGAAAAATGTAATAATCGCCATTAAATTTTGAACAAAAAAAAAGCTTGGTATTCCTACTCTAGTCTTATCATGATAATAGTTTTTAACATTATTATTGTTTTATTACTATATAATAGAAATAGTAGTAGTAATAGTAGTAGTGGTAGTAGTTGTAGTAGTAGAAGTAGTGGTAGGTGTAGCCTTTTAAATACTACAAGACAAGACTCTGGGGGGGGGGGGAGCATATTATATACAAGATAGAGTTGTATAGAGAGACAACGCGCACGGGACTGGCAAAACGCCGCCTTCATTTCGGTTGTCATTGCTGGAGAAGCAAGAGTGAAATGATTTAACAAATGCTCTTCTGGCAGCCTTCAAAAAACAAACGGGCTAGAGGTTAAACAGCAGTTAAAACAAAAAAAAAAGAACTTGTCTTTCGAGGGCAGGCCACTCCTAAAGATCATGGAGACTAGAACTGAATTGAAATGGAGCAGTGCGAGTCCGTTTCATTTTCTAGTAATAGTCATTATTTTCATCCTTTCATTTTTTCCCCGCAGGTGTTGGCCTGTCAATGACCTACATGCCCACAACTATTGCACTGAATGATTTCTTCAGAGAAAAGTTTGTTTTGGTGAACACAATCACGCTGTACGGCTACACCGCTGGATCCATGCTGCTCCCTATTGTAATGGAAAGGTCATTCGAAGCGTATGGCTATGTAGGTGCGTTTATTATCCTTGGCGGTATCGCTTTTAACCTTGTCGCGTGCGGTGCAACAATAAACAAGGCACCAAGAAACGCAGCTACAGATGGAGGCAACAGTTATAACGAAGTGAATGAGAAACAGAAGTGTCTCTCTGAAGGAGAATCCTCGAAGCAAACAGAAAGCATCCATTATCAGGAGGAGGATGAGGAAGAAGAAAAAGAGGAGGAGGAGGAGGAGGAAGAGGATAGTGAAGAGTGCGTCTTGGAGGAAAGACGTTTGATTCAAAACGAGAGACGTAATATCAATAAACAGGACACATCATCGAATGCGCGCTCATCTTGGACAAGCTCCGTCTTTCAAACCGGCAAACCTTCCTGTGGACTATTAAACGAACCACTCTTTCTCTTCGCCATCCCGATTCATTTCTTGTTAATATTCTCCACTTATGCGTGGATGCTGTTTCTGGTCCCCCACGCTGTACACCTGGGAATCCCTCCTTCCAAAGCAATCTTCCTCTCCACAATTGGCGGCATAGGTGGCATCATCGGTCGGACCATGTTAATCATCCTCGTCGGCAAAGGCATCAATGTTTATGTCGTCTACATCGCCATAGGTCTCATCGGCACGGCATCATTTCTGCTGGACTTCATCAGTTCTGCTTACGCGGTGCGTGCTACCTTGGCTTTTGTCCAGGGTTTCTCCTTCTTCATCGAGGATGCTATTTTGTCCAGTTTATTCAAAGATGCAGTCTTTGACAATCGGAATTTTAACATGGCCGTGGCTCTCGGTTTATTCGCGGGAGGACTGGGGGCGACATGTGCAGGAACAGTTTCAGGTGAGTAATTCATAGCCAGCTTCTTTTTATTAAACATGATGAACCTTTGAGAAATCAACTTAAGTTCAATACCTCATTGTATATATTGCCATTATAAATCATTTTCGGATTATGGACTGACAGCATCAATGCTTTGGACTGGATTGCTGTTTGAGCAGCTAAATAGAAAATTTGAAGACAGAAAGTTATAGAGAAACCAGTGTCTCAAGTTCAATTTCCTTGTCGCTCTGCGGCCTCTATTAAGTTAAGAGACGTAGGTAGATTATCTAGTCAGGCCTAATCATACATTTCAAAAGATGACGCACGAGTCTAGTTTAAATTGCCTTAGCTTGATTTTCTCAAAGCTCTTGGTAATCATGTTTAGTAGTACTATTCCGTCACTATCAGTAAACATTTAAAATTATGTGTGGTATTGTGAATGGAAATTGTAAAGCGTGTTCACTGGTCACACAACATAACTCTCTTTTAATTTAGCTACGAGGAAGCAAGGTCACACTGGCAATAAAATACATGATAACAAGAATTTCCTTTTCGTTATTTTATTGAGGTACTGACCTGTACACTAAACACTTGCAAGGTGTTGTCATGCTAGTGAATAAATGATTCAGAATACGAATCACATAAATGAGAATCAAAGATAATGCACGGAGTTTAAATGGTCATGTAATGAGATGGACATGGATAAATGGAATGACATGAATAAAAGCTTACGACTGATAGAAATGGCGTCGAAAGTCCAATGAAGATTATGACGGGTAACACGAAGGAAGGTGCTCACGCGATGATGGTGCGGAGGCTTGATGGCGGAGATGTTGCTTCGTTGTCGTGGCTGAAGAGCCGTGAAGAATCTCAACGCTGACGCTCGTGATGATGATGATGATTATGAAGCTCACAGGCGAGAAGGCAGCTAGTCGCTCGATGTCGGA
Organism: Strongylocentrotus purpuratus; assembly: GCF_000002235.5. Lineage (NCBI taxonomy): Eukaryota > Metazoa > Echinodermata > Echinoidea > Camarodonta > Strongylocentrotidae > Strongylocentrotus > Strongylocentrotus purpuratus. Next base: position 29,862,386 of record NW_022145606.1, read on the forward strand.
GGCCAATGTTGAAATGTGGACATCAAAGCCGGTGGTGATGAAGGGCAGAGGGTTGCTCGATGGATTAATGAGCCGGCCTTTGAAGTGAAATCATCAGAGTTGCAGTGAGTCGAACTCGTTGATGAAGGTTCAGACGAGCTACAGTGAATCGAGCTCGTGTGTGAAAAGAGCTACCGGAACGAACAAACTGGCAGCTCCCGGCGAATATCAAGAGCCATGTCGGGTCCTGATTTAAACGTTCCACTGCAGGACTGCCAACCCGTTGAAGACGGCAGAGAAAGGGTTTGCGTGCCGTAAAAGAGGTTATAGGCACGAAAGAGAATCTGCCCGGAGAGAAAATCATCAGACGTCTTGCTTGGCTCGACTGAGTTGTAAGCAGGAGTTGTTGACTCGACCGAGGATGTAATAAGCGGGAGTGAATAAAAAAATCGTGTTGTTGAAAATACGCGGGCTGAACGAGTGCACGGAACCACGATGCTCGATTGGAAGTTTAAACACACGTGCTACGAATAATAAATATAAATAAGTACCGTGATAGAAAATTATTATGTACAATATGAATGTATAATAAAAGTAAGGCGAATGAATGAGTCGCTACAAACAGGCAAAGACTTTCGTGAGTTTTAGGTGAAGAGAGTTAGCTATCGACGGCGCTTCTGTATACGAGTCATATATAGTTGAGAGAGAAAGATGCGTCTATGGAAATTGCTCTTGCTCGGTCAGGCAATTCATGTAGCCTCAAATAGTTCGAACTCTGTCACAAAGATCTACCTGGTAGGATACTAATAGGAGTTTTAAAAGGCTATGGTCGAAATTGTATTTTAGCACGCTTTGCAATTTTAATATTACAATTCCTTGACAAATACTTATGATTATGTTATGATCATTTCCTAGGTTATCTGTTTGATGTCACCCAGTCATTCACGATGGTGTTCATCATCGTCGGCTTCATTCACGCCGTCATGGTCGTTAATCTCTTCATCGTATGGATGCTCATCAAGAGGCGACGACAAGATGTCAGCTCTTATTTTGACCATTGAGGATTTAGAGGAGGAGGCAGAAACTTCTACCTATCCTCCTTCCTTTTAACATAAATAAAGGAGGTGCCCTTAACAAGTTGATACCGAACAACCGATTAATATTATAATAACTAGCTGTTTTTTTTCCATGATTATAAACTATCTGTTTTAATTGGTTTTAGTTTACATATTTAAAATGATAATGGTTATTGGTTATCTATGAGTCGGGGGTATACCCTGTAATTACTTCCGAACTTTTACTCAAGGTTTATATACTTCGCCATGTTATTGGGACATTTTGTATGTTAACTTCGGTTTCATTGACAAGACTGATAACCTTTAACGGAAAAAGAAGAAGTTTGGAACCGATTGTGACTGGCTGCCTGCCTGACACAGCAGTGGACTGATATTTTTTTCAGGTCGTTCAGGGTATTGTCAGGTTGACCTTACGCCTGGGCGCAGCTTAGTGGTTGGTTAGTAACGATTTATAATGGCTAACTGTATTCCCATGAATCTATACCATATGTTTTGTTTTTCTAGTTTACTCATTGAAAATGGCCCTGGATAATGACATGGTTAATATGCATGCATTTATCAAAACAGGGTTTTGGAAACGACACAAATATTATGATTATTCCAAACTATTTGATAAGTAACTTCTAAATTGTCTGGGTTAATAAAACTGAAATAAGCTTTCAACATTCCTTTATTCAACATACCACGCCTCAAAAACATGGTTTTTCCCAAGGTCACTTATTGAAATGTGTGAACATAACATTGACGTAATTCAAACTCGATGTCTATAGGACAAACAGGCCCGAATTCACAAAGGGGGCCTGTTGACAAACCTAGGTTTATGTGCGTCATATGACGTTTTTCGATAAGTTTCAGACCAAGGTTCAGACAAATCTTCAGACGCATCAAAACGCGTCATATAACGCACAGGTTTGTCGACAAACCTCTTTCGTGAATTCGGGCCAATGTGCAGGGCTTCTCAGAGTCCAGACCACCCGGGAGGCTTTTTTTTCCCTTCTTTTTAATCCTGAAAGGGCTGGGGCAGGATCCACCGCCCGGCCACCTATCTTTTGATACCAAGTTGATATAATTTCTACCAAAGTAAAGGCAAAATTCGATGCGTAGAATGCAGCACAAATGAACATTTCGCTATTAACATAATGAACTGTACACAATGCAGAATTGTCAATTTGTGGATATTTGTAAAGTTCATTAGTAATCTTTTGACATCTAGATATTAAATTTTATGAACTCATTCTTTGTGAGATATTCTATATTTGCTAAGTTAGATTATTTACCTGTTTTCCATGGCCGAGATTTTAAGAGTGCACCCCCCCCCCCCCCCCCTCTCTACCTGTCCCGGCTGAGAGAGTACCAACATAACCCTGCACTTTTAGGCTTAACCTGTAACAAGTCACCTTATATCGGATATAGACCCACACGTTTAAAGCAAGCCTTTTCCCTTCAGTACCGGTATATCAGTTCCAGTGGCTGATGCAGGGGGCCCAGGGCCCACCCCCCCGGAAAATATTGTTTCCCTTTTTTATGGAGATGCCCCCCGCCCCCTCCTGGCGCTCAAGTGCAGAGGGGGGGGGGTGCAATTTTTCAGATTTTCAAAGGCATCCCAACAAAAAATTGTGAACATTACCCCCCCCCCCCCCCCCCCCCCCCCCCCCTGAGCGAAATATCGGCCGGCACGATTTTCATATTTCAGTACACTAAATTCCAAATCGATTTCAAATTTGGGCCCCCACCCCTAAGAAATCCTGGATCCGCGCCTGATAAGTTCCATTACAGCAATTTTCGAGGAGTACATCATCTGAACATGTTGCCTCGATATCTTCGTCTTGCAATCACGCCATGCATACTGTATTATTTTCCTTTTTTACCAGAACTCAAGACTTTAAGGCAGCTTACTGCCGGAAAAAATGTACAACTTTTACCAACTTTTTGTCCATTTGTCAACTGCTAAATGTTATTATTCTTAAATAAATGAGCTACAATTGTTCCCCTTTATTAATATATGGCACCAAATATAACTTCATCACAAAGAAGACGAAATACCTGATGCATGGCTGATCTTCAAAGAAACGGAGTTAAGTCTTTTGTCAACTCTGTTTGTTTCTACGGCAGGCAGCCAGTAAAAAAGAACTCGTTTGATCAAATTATGGAAATGCAAGCATTTTTTAAAACAAACAGAACTTTGTTATTCCTTGCTCATTTTTCCTAATTGAGGTGTCATATGAAAGGGCAGAAATTGAACCTTCTAGAAATGTGATTTTCTTTTCGAAATGCAGATACCGCCCGTCAAATTGGTTTCCTCTCTTCAATTTTTTTTTTAATCACTCATGCGTGAAATATGCATCATAAGAGTTGCATCAAATCAAAGAGGGGGATCTAAGCTTTCGAAATATGTGTCACTTATTAATTATAATTGTGATGAAGTTATGGTAAAGCATCGATAGTTCTCGGTTTCGTTTTTTCTGGGACGCACTGTACAGTTTAGCTTACGTTGTGCCTTCTCTATCGTTTATTCTACCCGTACAATATATTGTAAAGCTTTGCATGAAATCTATTTTATAATAACTGTTGTTTTGAATTAGACAGTGCCATTTTTTTTTTTTTTTTTTTTTTTTTTTTTTTTGTAATATTCTTTATTGAATTCACTCAATAAATAATATTAATTCATACAAATTGTAATATATAACATATTGAAACCAATTACAGAGTACAAAATACAGTAATCTCAATTATATTGAATGAATTAATATTGTTATAACCCCCCCCCCCTCTATATTTTGTTCTGTGCTACTAGTATCCCTATTACATATTATAATTTATAACATATTGGAACAAAGTACAGACTATAATCAACTTAGTTATATCGAATGAATAAAGTTTGTTAAATCCCCTACCCCCGTTAAAAACAAAACCAACAACAACGAACACAAAAAAAAAAAAAAAAAAAAAAAAAAAAACGATACAAGAAGACGTGGGCAGTCTATGGCAGTCGAGACCGGTCAATCACACACAGCTGTGAACCGGGCAGGCCCCCCCCCTTTCCTCATCCCTTGCATTTTCTTGCATATTATCCATGTTTACCTTGAGATGTTTCCATTTTTTATAGTGGAGCGTCAACGTATTTCGTTCAGTAGCACTCTTTCTTTCTTCCTGTTTACTTTTGAATATTTTCTCTCTTATTTCTTCAATACTTGGAGGCTTCTTTTTTTCCCTACTAATAAATATCAAATATTTAATTAATAAAACCACGTGATTAATCATTTGCCTATCTTCGGTTATTTCGTCTAATCCAATGTGAACTTCCTTCCAGCTCATATCTTTAAGGATTGGAATATCCAAACTATCACTACATTGATCCCATAATTTTCTCACCATTTCGCATTCAAAAAATATGTGCCTATATGTTTCCTCTTCTTTTCCACAAAATGAGCATTTATCACTTAATATGAATTGAAACCTGTATAAATAACGATTGACATAAACAATTTTATAAAGCAATTTGAATTGAAATTCTCTTAGTTTATTATCTAAAGTACTAATTCTTGGTCGGACAAAAACCTTTTCAATTTCTTTAACCGACAGATTGTATGATGAATGTAAATTCTGAAAACTGACAGGGACGTCTTGCATTTTTTGTATGCATGCCCTGTACAGATTTTTCGAACAAACCGATTCAAATTGGAATGTTTTTTGTGTGAACATAAATTCTATTTTTAGATCATGAAATGAAATTTGCCTCTTTGTTAATTCGATTTTCCATTCCTTTGGTATATTACCATAGATTTCTTTAAGCATTGATATTTCCTCTTCCTCTAGTCCCATACATCTGAAATAAGTTTCCGACTTTAATGTTCCTTTTCCATCTATAATATGGTACAATCTATAAGTATTTTTTAAGAAAAGATTTTCATTGAAGTATGTTTTTCCACTATTGTGTATAAACCTATTATTTAAAAAAATTTCATTCCCTTTGTGAGTTGTATCTTTTTTAATAAAATCATTCATATCTAACCAAATGTTTATTAAATCCCGATAGTATTTTGGTAATTGTATATCGATCTTGTTAGGTAAATAGTTACAGTAAAAAATAAGATTTCCTCCGAAAGGTCTCATTAAAAATTTGAAATACTTTTTCCATTTAACTCTCTGGTTTCCTGTTACAAGTCTTTTAATCCACATCACTTTTTGTACTTTCACAAAAAGTTGAAAGTTGAGCATTTTTAATCCTCCTTGCTTGTAATCAAAAATACATCGTACTTTTTTTAATTTTGTCTTTACCTCGCCATAGAAAATTAAAACAGATCTCATCAATTTCTTTTATAACCCATTCAGGCACTGGAGTCAAAGAGCTTACATTGATTAGTTTTGAATATGCGTATGTTTTCAGTAAATGAATTTTTCCTATCAAAGTAAGATCTCTTTGTTTCCACCAATTTAACAATTTCTTTATTTTGCTTAATATTTCTTTGTAATTCATCTCTTCCGCCACATTGGGATCTAATGTAAAATATATACCGAGTATTTTTAAAATGTGTGCCTCCTTTCCAAAAGGATACACAGTCGCAGAGCCAACAGAAGATCCTAAGGGTAAAATGAATGTTTTATTTCCATTAATCTTTAGTCCTGATATTTTCCTAAAATTTTCCATGATTACCTCTATTCTATTAATCGAGTTTATGTCTCGTACAAAAATTGACATGTCATCTGCATATAAGATCATCTTTATTTCTGTTTCTCCAAAACAAATACCTTTTACCAACTTATCATTTCTAATGCAGTGAGTTAAGCATTCTATGCATAAAATAAATAAATATGGAGATAACGGATCTCCTTGTCTTACACCCCTTTGAACTTTAAAATATCCGGTTGATTTACCCCCATTAAAAACACAACTTTGAGCATTGGTAAGTAAAATTGTAACCCATCCACAAAACATTGGCCCAAACCCGAAAGAAATGAGCACTTTCTGAAGAAAACTATGTGAAATCGAGTCGAAAGCTTTTTCATAATCTATTGCCAATAGGTACCCTGGTTTGTTAAAACAAGAAGTATGAAAAATCATATCATTGATTAATCTGATTGCATCACCGATGTTTCTATCTTTTAAATAACCTACTTGATCGACCGACACAATTTCATTCAAAACTTTTTTTATTCTTTTAGAAAGTATTTTGGTAATAATCTTATAGTCTACGTTGAGTAAGGAGATAGGTCTATAATTACTAATGAAATTGGGGTCTTTACCATCCTTATGTATAAGCGTTATGATTGCTTGTTTTTGAGAAGGCGACAATTCCTTGAATTTCATGGTATCGTTAAATGCCTTAAGAACTAAGTCACCAACTACATGCCAGAATGTAATATAAAATTCTACATTTAATCCGTCATTTCCTGGGGATTTATTTAACTGCATTTCTTTTAAGATTTCAATACACTCTCCCTGGTTAATTTTTCCTTCACATAGCTTCCTCTGATTTTCTGTTAATTTGGGTAAGGTTTTGGGGAAAAAATTAATATTTTCGCATAATCCTTCTTCTGATTTAGCATACAGTTTAGAATAAAATCTTCTAATTTCTTGTATGATATCTTTTTCATCATCAGTTATATTTCCATCTACTTGTAATTCTTTAATAGCACTTTTTTTCTCTTTGAAATCTATTAGTTGCTTAAAATATGCCGTTTCTCTTTCTCCACTTTCAAACCATTGGGCTCGAGATCTGATTTTTACCCCTTCACTTATATAACCGTAAAGACTTTTCAATTCCCTTCTTTTCTTTTCCAAATCGTTAATCAAAGAATTGTCATTCAACTTCGCTGGTATTTGTAATTCTTCCTCTAACTTTGAAATTTCTTTTTCCAAACCAACAATCTTATCCTTTCTTTCTTTGGCTTTTTTCTTACAGTATTTTCTTGTAAAACTTCGTATCTCCATTTTAACATAATCCCATAATATTCTATTATCTATTATCTCTTTGGATAGATTGAGTTTCAACCGTGTTATTTCTTCTTTCATACTTTTCACATAATCTGCATCGTTACATAAACTGTTATTAAATTTCCAATATCCTGCTTTTATTTATAATTACAGGATTAGTAGAAGAATGTAGTTTAATAATCAGTTCTACTGCTGAGTGGTCCGGTGAAATTGAAGTTAATATTTTGCAGCTAAATACCATATCTTCTATGCTCTCCGAAATAACCCAGTAGTCCAATCTACTATGCATTTTAGGATTCTGTTGGTGATATGTAAATTGTTTCTTTAAATTATTTTTGACACGCCATATGTCTGTGGCATTATAGTCAATTAAAAACTTTTCAAATTCATAGCTAAGCTTAGACTGTTTTTTATTAACATTATGTCCACTGTAATCTAAATGTACATCTCTAACCATATTAAAATCCCCTCCAATAATGAGAGGTTTATTTTTGAATTCATCTTTTTCCAAAATATTTCTAACTTTGCCCAGAAACTCCAATTGTTCCAACTCTTTGCTCCCAACAGGGAAGTAAACATTTCCGAATATTACCTTCTTATTCTGCAGAAAACCAACTGCAAAAATGTATCTGCCATTTTCATCGATAACTGTGTGTCGTATCTTAATATTTACTCCACTATCAAATAGTATCATAACCCCTTTACCATGATTAGTACCGTGGCTGTATATACATTCGCCTTCCCACATCGAATTCCAAGTATTAACTATATCTTGTGTGCTAAAGGTTTCCTGTAAAAAAATAATATTCCCACCTTTTTCTTTGCACCATTTGAAAATGCTTCTTCTTTTATTTTTCTCCCGAATACCTTTTACATTTAAGGATATCAAATTGCAGACGGAAATTTTAGTGTTACTCATCATGTGCGTGTTGAGTATATAATATAGGTGGATGAGAGATGGAAAGGTTGTTGCCCACATTCAAGCCATATAAAACTAACCAGATCAAAGGCTGCCACAAACTGTCCCTATTGAAAAAAAAAGAAGAATACATTAAACATTTACGTAACATATAACACACACAATAAAACCTATGTAGAAAAGACATGTCTACAAATAAAGTTGCACCTATTTCTCCTCCGCTTACAACCACCGCCTCACCCCCCCCCCCCCCCCCAGCTTCTATCCTTTCTACTACCTTCTTTATACAATCATTCCAATACCGGCTACATGCATGCGCTTCATTAAACCTAAACATCTTTGTATGCAGTAACCACTTCTGTAAATGAATGTCAATGAGCATCTATGTGTTTGACCAGCACAATGAACTCTTTCCTTTTTCTCTATATGAAGAAACCAAAACAATCATTAAAACATCTAGTATGGAGTAACCAATTCTATAAATGAATGTCAATGCATGCGTGCACTTCATTAAACCTAAACATCTTAGACTAAACTATCCTATTCCATCCCGGGCATTCTTTAATCGTCTAAAGAATCATTAGACCTTGGCATTCTTTAATCGTCTAAAGAATCATTAGATCTTGGTATGAAGTAACCACACCTATGAATGTATGTCACTATGCCTACTAGTACTTCGACCATCACAATGAACTCTTTTTTCTTCTTCTTGTAAATGAATATATTTAAATGGCAATATTTCTTCAAACTACTCAAGATTCCTATGAATCAAAAGACCAAACTGTACTATTCAATCCAGGGCATTCTTTTTTTTTCTCGTTTAAACATAAGACATGCTCTTAATATAAAAGAACTCAAGATGTCTATGGGTCAAAATACCAACCAATACTAATCAATCCCGGGCATTCTTTAATCGTCTAACCCTAAGACACGCCCTTAGTATAAAAGACCTTCATTCAACCGAAACAATCATTAGACACCTTGAATGAAGTAACCAAAAATACTGAATATCACTAGGCATGCTATAGTATTCAATTATTACAATAAACTCTTTTTTTTCTTCTTTTTTTTTTCTCCCCCACTTAAATGGAGGAACCCCTGGCATATTTCTTCAAACTACACAAGATTCCTAGAGTTAAAATACCAAAACTTTACTATTCAATTTAATCCCGGGCATTCTTTAATTGTCTAAACATAATACATGCTCTTAATATAAAAGACATCAAGATTTCTATGGGTCAAGAGACCTAACTATTCTATTGAATCCCGGGTATTCTTTCATCGTCTAAGACACACCCTTAATATAAAAGATCTTTACAGACCAAAACAATCATTAGGCCTTTGTATGAAGTAAACAAATCTATGAATTTACATGTATGTCACTATTTATGCTAGTACTTCGACCATCACAATGAAACCTTTCTTTTCTTTCTTTTATTTTCCTTCATTTAAATGGAAAAACCCTTGGCAATAAATCTTCAAACCTGACTACTCAAGATTCCCGGGCATTCTTACATGCTCTTAATATAAAAGATCTCAAGATTCCTGTGGGTCAAAATACCAACCAATACTAATCAATCCCAGGCATTCTTTAATCGTATAAACATAAAACTCTCTCTTAATACAGAATACCTTCCTTAAACCAAAACCATCATTAGACATCTTGGATGACGTAACCAATTCTACAAATGGATGACAGTGTGCATAATGGTATTTTTTTCTTTTAAATGAATATATTTAAATGGCAATATTCCTTCAAACTACTCAAGATTCCTATGAATCAAAAGACCAAACTGTACTATTCAATCCAGGGCATTCTTTTTTTTTCTCGTTTAAACATAAGACATGCTCTTAATATAAAAGAACTCAAGATTTCTATGGGTCAAAATACTAACCAATACTAATCAATCCCGGGCATTCTTTTAATCGTCTAACCCTAAGACACGCCCTTAGTATAAAAGACCTTTATTCAACCGAAACAATCATTAGACACCTTGAATGAAGTAACCAAAAATACTGAATATCACTAGGCATGCTATATAGTATTCAATTATTACAATGAACTCTTTTTTTTTTTTCTTTTTTTTTTCTCCCCCACTTAAATGGAGGAACCCCTGGCATATTTCTTCAAACTACACAAGATTCCTAGAGTTAAAATACCAAAACTTTACTATTCAATTCAATCCCGGGCATTCTTTAATTGTCTAAACATAATACATGCTCTTAATATAAAAGACATCAAGATTTCTATGGGTCAAGAGACCTAACTATTCTATTGAATCCCGGGTATTCTTTCATCGTCTAAGACACACCCTTAATATAAATGATCTTTACAGACCAAAACAATCATTAGGCCTTTGTATGAAGTAACCAAATCTATGAATTTACATGTATGTCACTATTTATGCTAGTACTTCGACCATCACAATAAAACCTTTCTTTTCTTTCTTTTATTTTCCTTCATTTAAATGGAAAAACCCTTGGCAATAAATCTTCAAACCTGACTACTCAAGATTCCCGGGCATTCTTTAATTGTCTATACATGCTCTTAATATAAAAGATCTCAAGATTCCTGTTGGTCAAAATACCAACCAATACTAATCAATCCCAGGCATTCTTTAATCGTATAAACATAAAACTCTCTCTTAATACAGAAGACCTTCCTTAAACCAAAACAATCATTAGACATCTTGGATGACGTAACCAATTCTATAAATGGATGACAGTGTGCATAATGGTATTAACCAAAACATCCATTAGAAACCTTGTATGGCTTAACCTTTTCAGCAAAATGATAAATATAAAAGATCATGCTTGTATTCGAACCTCCTATTCTCGCCCCCCCCCCCTCCATCAGAGTAAAATAGCCCTTGGCAATATTTTTGTCATATTACCCAATGTTTCAAATAAGTCAGATACCATCGAAATGAACTGTGGTTTACTTCTTGCTTATCCTAAACAAAGCATAACATTGACACATCTCTTGCATTCATTAATAAACCGCTTTTTTCCCTCTATATTCTAGGTATCCAAGAATATAATTATATTTGAAACATCTCATTGAAGTCTTTCTTTTTATGTTTCCTAACTACCAAATATCCGTTAGAAAACTTGTATGGCATGACCTTTTCTGCAAAATAATAACAACCAAGGTTCATACTTTTTTTCGAACCTCATTTTTTTGTCTTCTTTTCTTTTCATCAGAATGAATTAGCCCTTCGCAATATTATCTTCAAATTACTCAATGTTTCAAATGAGTCGGATACCACCGAAAAGAACTTTGGTCTTTTCTTACTTAACCATTACAAAGCATAACATTAACGCATCTCTTGCATTCATCAATGAACCATTTCTGCTCTACATACTAGTTAGCCCAAATATAATTATTTTAAACATCTTATTAAAATCTTTCCTTTTCTTAAAAGTTCTCTTCTTCACAACCTTTTCTGCAAAATAATGAATATCAAATTTCATGCTTGTATTCGAACCTAGGTATCCAAAAATATAATTATATTTGAAACATCTCATTGAAGTCTTTCTTTTTATGTTTCCTAACTACCAAATATCCGTTAGAAAACTTGTATGGCATGACCTTTTCTGCAAAATAATAAAGACCAAGGTTCATACTTTTATTCGAACCTCATTTTTTTTTTTGTCTTCTTTTCTTATCTTTTCAACAGAATGAATTAGCCCTTGGCAATATTATCTTCAATTTACTCAATGTTTCAAATGAGTCGGATACCACCGAAAAGAACTTTGGTCTTTTCTTACTTAACCATTACAAAGCATAACATTAACGCATCTCTTGCATTCATCAATGAACCATTTCTGCTCTACATACTAGTTAGCCCAAATATAATTATTTTGAACATCTCATTAAAATCTTTCCTTTTCTTAAAAGATCTCTTCTTCACTACCTTTTCTGCAAAATAATGAATATCAAATTTCATGCTTGTATTCGAACCTAGGTATCCAAAAATGTAATTATATTTGAAACATCTCATTGAAGTCTTTCTTTTTATGTTTCCTAACTACCAAATATCTATTAGAAAACTTGTATGGCATGACCTTTTCTGCAAAATAATAAAGACCAAGGTTCATACTTTTATTCGAACCTCACTTTTTTTTTTCTTTTCTTTTTCTTTTCTTTTCATCGGAATGAATTAGCCCTTGGCAATATTATCTTCAAATTACTCAATGTTTCAAATGAGTCGGATACCATCGAAAAGAATTTTGGTCTTTTCTTACTTATCCATTACAAAGCATAACATTAACGCATCTCTTGCATTCATCAATGAACCATTTCTGCTTTATACTAGTTAACCAAAATATAATTATTTCGAACATCTCATTAAAGTCTTTCCTTTTCTTAACAGTTCTCTTCTTCCTAACCTTTTCTGCAAAATAATGAATATCAAAGTTCATGCTTGTGTTCGAACCTAGGTATCCAAAATTAAATTATATTTGAAACATCTCATTGAAGTCTTTCTTTTTATGTTTCCTAACTAATCTGCTCGACATACTAGTTAGCCTAAATATGATTATTTTTTGAACATCTCATTAAAGTCTTTCCTTCCAAACATCCATTAGAAATCTTGTATGGCATAACCTTTTTTTTTTTTTTTTGCAAAATAATAAAAACCAAAGTTCATACTTGTATTCGAACCTTACCTTTTCTTTCTTTCTTTTCTTTTCATCAGAATGAATTAGCCCTTGGCAATATTATCTTCAAATTACTCAATGTTTCAAATGAGTCGGATACCATCGAAAAGATTTTTGGTCTTTTCTTACTTATCCATTACAAAGCATAACATTAACGCATCTCTTGCATTTATCAATAAACCATTTCTGCTCTACATACTATAGCCAAAATATAATTATTTTCGAACATCTCATTAAAGTCTTTCTTTTTCTTAAAAGTTTTCTTCTTCATAAATACCGAATGAGATATTTTGGTATTATTGTTGTTCTTTTTTTTTCAAACGCATTGTTAAGTTCAGCTGCTTGCTTCTTCTTCTTCTCTTTTTCGTTTCCGTTTCAGATCATATTGGCTGCTCAAATATTTAATAATAGATTTCATTCATCTTGATGGCTGTTTTCCTTCTGTTTCCATCTCCATCCTCATTTCAGCTCACATTGGTTTTTGAAATAATCAATATGGAATTTTTACTTATCTTAAACGGTTATTCTCCCTCTGTTTCTTGTCTCCATGCTCCTTCCTGTCACCACTGACGTTGGTCGCTGCAATGATGTTTCCCTTGGTCGTTACACCCTTGTGTCTATCACCTCTATTGGCGCCTCCGCTCCTCTGATAGGATTTCCCGTCTCATTCGTTTCCCTCTGTTCCTCTCGGTTTCGTAGAACATTTCCTTCAGCCTGCTCGGTCAGTTTCGTTTCCTCGTTTTCCTTGTTGTCCCGGACATTGATCGCTGCCGTATGCCCCACCTTGACTTGAACTCCCATAGCGCTCTTCTCCAATTTGTTTATAAGGCTCTTCTGTTCCCCGATTGGAACTAGGACATGGTCTACGAAAAGCTTCGTTGGCTCCGCACGACCAAAAAACGCTAGTTTCCCTGCGCTCCGGGCTGCTTTTAGGGTAGGTACCTGCACCCTCCTTAGCTCCCTCACATGCTTAGGTAGGTCATCCGCCAAATAAATGTTGGAGCCTTTGAGAAGTTTGGCGTTTTTCTGCACCAAGAGTTTGTCCGCATATCGAGTAAATCGCGCTTTAATAGGGCGGGGTCCCCCACCCGCTGCAGCCACCCTGTGTACTCTCTGGTACTCAATTCGTTGTATAACATCGTCCTCCATTTTTAGTTTATCTTTGTACAATTTACTCAGCTCGCTGGAGAGATTTTCGTCCTTCACTTCTTTCAATCCCAAGATGACTAAATTCTCTCTAGCAACATACGTAGCTAATCTGTCGACTTCCTCTCGAAGTTCCTCTTCTTTTCGTTTGAAGTTTGTTTCCATGTCAGCCATTTTTACTTTTAGCTGGTCTGTTTCGTGGCTTTGAAACTCCAGCATAGCTCTAATGTCATTAAGGTCATTGTCCAACTCTTTAATTTTAGTAAATAACGAGCTTTCAAAGTTCTTGAATCGACTCTCGAATTTTTCCATTTGGGCATCTAAAAGTCTTCGTATCACTGGTATTAGAGCGCTTGTATCGGTTGGGCTGGGCGGCGTCTCACCGCGTGGCCTCTTGGCTGCTTTGGTTACTTTCGACATAACGCGGAAGATACGGAAGGGGGAGAGGCGGTGAAAAGAGCGTGCTTACTCGACGATGGTCATTGGTGCAATCCAATGTTACACTGAGAATTTATTATCGGTGTATCTTTGACATCGGATAGACGGATACTAATAAATACCTCTTTGGAATTATTGGCACAAAATATATGTTTCAGACTTATGTTTTTAGTGGATCTCCGTGTTTGATAATCTTTAATACATTGAACCGGCGCAGACATATAGAAGGCCTGTGACATATATCTGTTTTTTCATTTTCGCAAGGACTATTGTACATCAAAGGGCAGAAATACATCTTAGTTTCCAGATTACCTACGCTTTTTCTTTCGGGAGAGGATTCTTTCGAGTCGATTGTTCTAACATAGTTGAAATTGTGCTTTATTTATATGTGAATAATTCGATATGTGCAGCTCTTTGTAACTGCAAAGAAAATGCACAAGGCTTTATTCAAATCCTTATCATTTGAATTGGATTGGAATAATCACACTTCTACTTTGAAGGTAAAATTGTCATAGCAAGCTCCATTGTGTATTCCTGTGTATGTGATTGTTGTAGAAGCAAGTGCGTGCCATAAGAAGGTTTGTTCTACTTGTTAATGGTACTGTGATAGGTAAATGTGTATGTGTTCTTATTACTACTATGGTTGAGTGGTATGTAACACGCCTGCGATGATTATCATCCTATTATGTGAGCAATAGTGTGATATGTCTTTATCATTACCTTCCCAACATATCTATACTGATTACCTCATCTGTAACTTACACTTCATCATTTTACACTGCACGGAAATGTATACCCAAACCTTCAAACATTCCTATATACATTTACATTCCATATAAATAATATTATTGCCCATCACTTATTTATTCAATGAACATTGCCATGATATGCAATCATAATCTAACTCTTGAAATATACCTAAAATCAATGACGGATTCCGCGTTTAACGGATTTTAAAAGAAATTGATCTGTGTAGAAGATAAAGGCCTAGCGAGGTGCATGCAACAAACAAAGGTCAAGGTAGCAAATGTCGAGTAACAGTTAAACTCCGATGAATTTGATAAATAATAGATTTCCCAAACCAGTCTTTAATAATTCCTGTTGAATATAAGGGGCCTTTCATTGGGAATAACAAAGCCGATACTGGCCAGAGGTTCACAGACTTTGACCTATATAATATGCATTCAAGCATTGCGTCTCGATTTCCATTTCGTTGACGTAACTCTCAAACTAGGCACAGCCTACGTCTACACGTTAAGTTCACCGTCCATTTCCGCGATAAAGGCCAATCGCTTTTATCTTTGGGACTGATTTTAGTACAAGTTTGATAATAATTTTGTTCTTGAATATTTATACTTTATTTTGTTTAGTATTGATTTAGAGGAACACGTAGATATTTCATGTAGGTTCTATTTGATGGGAAGCTGATGAAATATATAAATATAAGGAACTACTTTGCCACGAGACTTTTTGCTTTAGGGCCTATGTCGGGTAGCAGGGTCGCGGCAAAGTCGGTCCCACATTGATCCACCACTGATTACATTGCCCAGACTCTGTTCCTCTTCTGCATAGTCGTCATTCGAAATTCCGATGAATCTTTCGTTTTTTCTTCAATGCAGTCATAAATAAACAATTACATGTTTAATAAATGTATGCCGCCTTACATAGGGAATCATGAAGCCCATACTCTATATCCTTTTTCCCATATGCATTCATACATCCTCTTGCTATGCACATGTATTTGCATAGATAATAATAATATACCTTATATAGCGCATATCAGAATATGAGTCTGTGCGCTGTATACTACGGTTTTTTTTTCTCCTTGTAATCCACGGAAAAAACAAGCTCTGCTTTTTAATTGGATTTCTCTTTTCATTTAGATTAGACTTAAATGATAATATACTTAGGCCTGTATATTATATATATCATTTGATGATTTTATTACGTGTAAACAATTAAGATTATAATTACGAACACGTTTCATTTCATATGTTGTATTGCAAATGTCATTTAAAGTTCATTTAACGTACACATTATCGAGTAATGGACAAAAAGATTTAAACAAACAATGTCACACAAATCTATTTTCCCCAAGGTAATCTATTGAAAGGTGCATACATGACAATGGCGTACTCCGTGGTCTTTCATAGGGAATGATACTGCACATCATTGGTCCCATAGGCATTCAGGCATCCTCTTTCTATTAACGCGTATTTGCATGTTGTTCATATTGCAAGTTAATCGTCAATTGTCGCAATACAGGGATACTGATTTTAACTTTGAAACAGACTGTAGCCGGAATGTCGGTTTCTTGTTGAGATTCCTGCCAAGTTTTTGATATGTATACGACTATTTTCTAGTGTTCATTTAGATGAACTTGTAGATATTTCAACAAAACCTGTTTGAAGAGAAGCTGATGGGAATATTAAGAAAGCACATGTACTTTGCCACGAGACACTGTACTGTGGAAATACAGTAGAAGAACCGTCTATTCTTTGTAGCCTACACACTGAATAAATCAACGTGAACCTAATTTTGAAATAATCATCGACTCGAAAAGCAACTTTGGCGGACGTTTGTACGCAGGAGAATTATCTCTTATTTGGTGCAAAATTGTGGAACGGGCCCTATACCTCTTTGGAAGTCAGCTTCATCCGTCTAGTTCATGGAATGTTTGAAGCCCTATCTATTTTGCTAGACAACACTGGATTGTTTTGCCCAAATTGGTCCTGTTTAAGTGAAATCTTGCTTTGGTGACCCTATCATGTGAAGCGATATCTTCAGGGCTAAATAAAATACTTGTTGGATTCGATTGGATTGGATTAATCATACATCTGCATTAGGGGTACACAAGTTATAGCAAGATTCAGTATGTGGTATTGGGGCTACTGGATTGTTGTTGCCAAATCCGTGGTACTTTTTATAGTAACTGGCATCGCGAAGTCTCTCGGTGTTTTTATTCCTACAATGGTCGAGCGTCTGGAGTCAGATTATGCTACTGTCGGATTGATATGTAGCTTGCCTGCAACATCTATGTACCTCTTAAGTAAGTCAAATGTGTCCTCCTCCTCCTCCCCCACCTTGAATGTAATTCCTTATTTATCTGTTTAAATGTCACCTCATATTCGGGCAGCAATATGGTATAATCATGTTGTCATGTAAGTATAACTCTGACATTTGGATGATGGGAAATTCCTAAACGTTTCTAAAAACAGTGTTTACTTTTGGACGTAATTATATCACGTTTTGTTCATATTTGTAACTTTAATTTAGTATCGTTTCTCCTTATTTGTCAACATATTAGGTCCTTTTGTAACACTTGTTCTGAAGAAGATCAACCATCGTGTTGTCGCTATGCTAGGCGGAGTGTTGTGTGGATCATGTATTATTGCCAGCGCTTTCTTCAAAAACTCAGTTACTGTAGGAGTCTGTCTCGCTTTATCAGGTAAGCAAAATATCTTTTAGTTTAGCTATGTAATTAAATATTTCATTATGTAGCTCATGTTGTGCCCTGCATGGTATATAGAGAACCATACATACGAAAGCTTATGAAAGTACCAGGCTGAATAAACATGACTATGATGTCATGAACGTCATGCGCATTGCTTAACTTGCGCTGCATGAAACGCATTGCACAGCGGGAGTTATAATGATGTACCAGTCCCATATGTATTTCCTCATCATTTTCGTAATTACATACGCGCCATTTCGTAATGATTACAAATATGATTCTAGACGACCCATGTATGGACGAAAATACATTCCGTTATCAATAACGATGAAAATGAAAGTACAAGAAATGTTATGTAGATAAAAAATGAGAGAGGAGCTCGCAGATATGTCATAACGTTGCCAACTAAACTCATAACATTCTTCTTTTTAATTGAATTTTGCTCAAACTTTCACTGAGCTGCTTCTTTTATCAAAAACCAACAAAGGGTGGCCTTCCCCTTTAATGGTGTTGGTCCGAGGATGGGTGGAGTTAGTGATATGATTAATGCATTGGGCTGGTTGAAGTGGATAGCTTGAATGAAAAAAAAAAGTTTTCTTCTTCTGAATTAATTTGACAGAACATCAAGAGAATCATATCATTATGTCAATACAATTATATTATAAAGTCATTCGTAGTTCCATTCATTAAAAAAAATATAACCTGGTGCATTACTGGAGCAGGAACACGGAATGATAGATATACAAATTGGCGCACATATATGCTGACAAAAGTGATGAGTAAATACATAACATATGGGGCTGCTAAATCATTATAACTCCCGCGGTCCATAGGCCATTTTATACAACGCCTACTAAGATTCTTGCAACCTCATTGGTCAATTCTTGATCACATGACATGCGCTAAAAGTACCATTGAATGGCATCATTGACGCGGAGTGCAATTTCGTTTGATCCTTTCGCACCATTGCACTCTGACGTCACTAACAATGTACAAAGTATATGGTAAGCTAAGTGACGTCAGAGTGCAATGGTGCGAAAGGATCAAACGAAATTGCACTCCGCGTAACAATAAACATAAAGGTTTGCTGCCTGCTTGATAGTGCGCGCTCACTATCATCAATTTCATGAATTGAAAACAAACAAAAATCGCTGAGATTTAGGCCTAGGAAAACTGTGTTAAGCCCGTTAACGTCCGAGGTGTTGTATAAAACAAATAGTGAATGGTCTTTATTCGTGCAATGGAACAATATTTTGCATTCGGTGAAAGATGAGACGCTCCATTCAACTCGGCTGCGCCTCGTTGAATATAGCGTCTCTTATCTTTCACCTCGGGCAAAATCTTGTACCATTGCACTCATGACCATTCACTATTTGTTTATTATATACCTCATACATAGATTGTCATTCACTGATTGGTCAAAACTATATCACATGTCAAAGAGCATTTCGATATATCAAGTTTTTTATTACGTCATAGGGTTTGATAGCTACTCTCAAACCCTGGGATAGGACCCCTAACCCCTCCCGCGACTTAGTTGCGCACACAATTTTTATGAGTGGCTAGGCTACCGCAATCGCGCGCACGGTTACGCGCAGCGCGTAGGAATTCAATACTCTTGCCTTTAATTTTGACTTGATGTTGGATTTTTCTTATTCTAGTGAGTGAATTCCTCTTGATCTCGTTTCCTGATTTTTAAAGCTAGATCTAGACATACAGCTAGAACTAATCATGAATCAATAAAAAGGATGAGGTATATAAAACAAATATGGACTGCTCTGTAATCGGATGATGGTGGGAATTACCACTCCCTCGGTGGTGTTCACACCATCATCCTCGTGAGCAGTCAATATTTGTATAGTATTGCACAGCGTAAGTTGAACGATATGGATGGCGTATCATGACGTCATAAATCATATTTATTAATAAACGTCCAGCCTGGCACTTTCATTCGCAAAGGCCCGAATTTACAAAGGAGGTTTGTCGACAAATCTAGGTTTATATGTGTCATATGACGCGTTTTGACGCGTTCCAAACCAAGGTTTGTACAACAAAGTTTGTATAACCTTGGTTTGAAATGCGTCGAAACGCGTCATATGACGCACATACATCTAGGTTCGTCGACAATCCTCCTTTGTGAATTCGGGCCAAAGAATTTGCCCAACAAAAGCCGTATTATCTATATTGAGCCCAACTACAACCGAGTAGGCCAAACTCTCCTAATCAGTAGCTCCGTGTGTAGGTACAGTTAACAGCGCCATCTTACGACGTGATTACTCAGCTACAAGAACATAACATATTGAAATGGTTTGACGGAAAACGCAATAATCGCCATCAACTTTTAAGAAAAAGCAGCTTGGTATTCCTATTTTGGTATTATCATGATAATAGTTATTATCATTATTAGCGTTTAAGTATTATACAGTGCGTCCAAGAAAAAACGAAACCGAGAATCATCGATGTTTTATCATAACTTAATCACAATTATAATTGATAAATGACACATATTTGGAAAGCTTAGATACTCTTCTTTCATTTGATGCAACTCATATAGTGCATATTTCACGCATGAGTGATTAAAACCAATTTGAAGAGAGGAAACCAAACATTTGGCGGGCGGTATCTGAATTTCATAGAGAAAATCACATTTCTAGAAAGTTGAGTTTCTGCCCTTTCATATGACACCTCAATCATGAAAAATGAGCAAGGAATGCCAAAGTTCCGTTTGTTTAAAGTAGTGCTTGCATTTCCATAATTTTATCAAACGAAATCGTTTTTACTGGCTGCCTGCCGTAGTAGCAAACAGAGTTGACAAAAGACTTAACTCCGTTTCGTAGACAATCAGCCGTAGATGAAAGACTTCATGCATAGCTGATTGTCAACGAAACGGAGTTAAGTCTGTTGTCAATTCTGCATTCTTCAGTAGTAATATTAAAAGTAGTATAGTAGTAGTAGTAGTAGTAGTAGTAGCACTACTAGCAGGGACGAACGCAGGATATTTCATTTTCATTTTTTTCCCACAGGTGTTGGCTTGTCAATGACCTACATGCCAACAGTGATTGCACTGAATGATTTCTTCAGAGAAAAATTCGTTTTGATGAACACAATCACGTTGTACGGCTACACCACTGGATCCATGCTGCTCCCTATTATAATGGAACGGTCATTCGAAGCATATGGCTATGTAGGGGCTTTTATTATCCTTGGCGGTATTGCTTTTAACCTTTTCGCGTGCGGTGCAACGATACGCAAAGCACCAAAAAACGCAGCTACAAATGAAGGCAGAAGTGATAATGAAGTAAAAGAGAAACAGAAGTGTCTCTCTAAAGGAGAGCCTTCAATGCAAACAGAAGGCATCTGTTATCGCGAGGAGGAGGAGGAAGTGGAAAGAGAGGAGGATAAGGAGGAAGATGATAGTGAAGAGTGCGTCTTAGAGAAAAGGCGTTTGATTCAAAACGAGAGACGTAACACCAGTACACAGGAAACATCCCCGAATGCGCGCTCATCTTGGACAAGCTCCGCCTTTCAAACCGGCAAACGGTTCTGTGGAATATTAAACGAACCACTCTATCTTTTCACCATCCCGATTAATTTCTTGTGCCTTTTCTCCATGTATTCGTGGATGCTGTTTCTGGTCCCCCACGCTGAACACCTGGGAATCCCTCCTTCCAAAGCTATCTTCCTCTCCACAATTGGCGGCATAGGTGGCATCATCGGTCGGACCATCTTCATCATCCTCGTCGGCAAAGGCATCAATGTTTATGTCGTCTACATCGCCATAGGCTTTTTCGGCACGGCATCATTTCTGCTGGACTTAATCAGTTCTTCTTACGCGGTGCGGGCTTCCTTGGCTTTTGTCCAAGGTTTCACCTTCTTCACCGAGGATGCTATTGCGGGCAGTTTATTCAAAGATACAGTATATGACAATCGGAATTTTAACATGGCCATGGCTCTCAGTTTATTCGCGGAAGGACTAGGGTCGACATGTGCAGGAACACTTACAGGTGAGTAATTCATAGCCAGCTTCTTCTTTTGAAACACGGTGAACCTTTGAGAAATCAACTTAAGTTCAATACCCCATGTATTGCCATTATACATTATTTTTCGGATTATGGACGGACAACATCAATGCTTGGACTAGGTTAGAAGAAAAATATGGAGAAACCATGGTCTCAAACTCAATTTTCTTTTCGCTACACGGCCTCTAAGTTAAAATAAAAGACCAGTTATGTGATTGCATTGTGAAAGAAACGTTGTGGAATCGATCAGAAAAGGTTGATCATCTAGCATCACCTGATCCACATAATATCCTAGGTAGAACTATGGATCCTTGCGCTCGATATCCATAGGTACGACCTAGGCCAGTGCCGTGTCCCCGTCTTTAGTGACGCAGGATCCAAGGTCTAACCAGGGAAACTGGTCTCCGTATAGCAGCATGTACATTACGCTGCTATTGCTTACCACCGCCTTGTCAAGCGGTGGATGGAAGCATCGAAAACACAGCCAGAGCTCCAGCGCCGCAAATCGCCGCGCAGTGCACCCCGATAGCCTGGGCTGGGCGACTCGCTGCTAGCTAGCGCTGGCCATGAATTGGCCGGCAGGGCATTCAGTGACCTGTTTTCATGTCGACTTGGGAGGTAAAAAAACCTCATAAAGACCGCGTTTTTCTGTGTTTTATTGAGTAACATCGCTACTATCCCAGTGGTAAGTCTTTAGTCACCATTTTGTATAACCTAGATATAAAATAAGAATATAAACAACTGTAGAAGTGGAGATTATCCACCTCCAATAAAATGTGATTTCGTGGACAATCGCATCCCGGCCCGGCCCAGTGCGGTGCCAGTGCAGTTTGGGCAAGCTGGGTAACAAGAAATAAGAAAATAAGGCAAGTGGTAATGATCTGGGCCTTGTGTTAACAATAAGTTTAACGCCAGTTGCAAAATGACAATGGACCAGTCTAGATCATTGTTGCATGCACAAATTGTTCAATCTGCTGACCATTAACCAATCAGAATAAATGCAATCGAACGCAAAACTTAGTGTAACTGTTAGTGTTACAGGGCCCAGATATTTTTCTTGTTACTCAGAAACCTTGGAGTAGTACATTTAAATGTTGCATTGTGTGTACTTGTATTTGTGGGTTACTGGAGTGGTAGCATAGCTTATGGACTATCGACGTATACACATCAACATTGTATGGCCATAGACCTACATTTTGATGTTTATTTGTAATGCGTATCGACTTTCAGACTGCGAAGTTAACTTTTCAATGGCAGAACTAACCGAGTCAGAATAATAAGTAGGGGAAAACGGCTTGTTTCTTAGTGTAGATTGTAGATAAAGGATGATTCAATGTTACAGACTTTCTAGGCCTACCTCTAGACTGCACTTCTTTTTTAAATAATGGGGCATTTGCATTAAAAACTGTTTGGCACCTTGGTAATCAGCAAACAACAACTCTGGATTCATGATGATCTGGAAAGTTCCCAAAGAGCTTTGATTAAAACTTAAAAACATATTTGGATAAAGATCTCTGCATTTACATATTGATAAAACACTTTTGCGACTCAACAAGAGCTCCCATAAGTAAAATGGTAATGTTTACTTTATTCCTTGCCTTTTGTAGTACACTTCTGTAGGAAATCACCACATAGCTTTCTTTTGTGCATAAAGTCCTATAGCTAACCCAGAAGTATGAATATAGGCATACAAAAAATGTATTAGATTTACTATGCACAGATGATGATTCAGGCACAGTTATTTTTGTAATATATGCGGTTGACATAGGCCATAATTTACACAGCATTTTAAAGAGATAAATGTGCGTACATGCACATGTAGTGCCATGAATAGGACCCCACATACATATTGCGTCCATGTAGCTTGTCAGGTTATTTTCGTTTGTTTCAATATTGTGACAGTAAAGCAATCTGCACAAGCGGGTACGTGCATGTGACATGGACAGAAAAGATAGATGTGTACATTCACTTGTATTCACCTGTCTTCTCAGGCTTCTTAGTAAGATAATGCCTTGTAATGCCCACCCATGGCTCATCAAAAATAGCACTGCAATGGTTTCATTGAGATACACCTAGGTCTATCTCTATATATTATATATATTATATATATTGGTAGAATTTGTGTCCAACAGGTGCATAGTGATGATCATGATAATTTTTCAAAAGTATCAAGCTATATTTTGTCTTCTGCTGTTTTTTTAATTATTACTTTAAAAATTAGTTACAAGCAACCATACTGCAATCTATTGAAATATGGATATAATCTTGCAAAGTCTTAAGGTCTTAATTAGAGAACATAGGAAAACAAGAGATTGCATCACTCAAATATGGACATTGCTTAATAAGGATCCACATGTAGCCATGAGAAATGTAGAAATAATAACCATCACAGATAATAAGTGTCCTGATGAATTTTTTATTCGTCCACTATAAGTTATCATTTCATGATTCCTGGAATTTTTATTTAAATTAAATGAAAAATATCTTTTATCTTTTGTTTCTTTTATTTGACAGAGCTACCAATGTTATAACCTCCAACACTGTCAGGCACATGAACCAGAGTTCTGAACTTCTGAGTGGACCCAACGAAATGCCGGTTTCCCTTCGAGACAAACATGGGCCAGGTGGTTTTCCTCGCTGTGGTGGATAACGCAACAATGTCAACATTACCTAGTGTCCAGAATTCCAGATGGCCTTTGCTGTCTCCTTACCTGCTCAATCTTGCTGTAATTGATACTCAAATTTCCAGCCTGTCGTATTACATCAAGTGTGTCAGCACAGTCATGTTTGAGGAATCTTCCTTTGAACAAAAAATGGCATTTCCACTTACATGTAAGTTCAACTGTGAAGAGAGATGAAGCATTTTTATGCTGTTGGATCCGAAATTCTATTTCCTTGTTGTTGCATCGATCATAGAAAAGCAGTGCATATCATCCTCTGGAATGACTAAACAGTGCATCAAACTTGTTCAGAAAAAAGACACGAAAAACTACTTATGGCCTGAGTAACACCAGCTATGTTGAAACATTTAGGTTATGTCACCTTCAATCCTGAAACAAACAGGCAAGATGATATGCCACAAGTTCGAAAGATCATTGCCCAACTTGAAGCTTCTTCAAAAGCCCTGGATTAATATCACTGTGGTATCAATATCATGATACAGACCCTCTCATTAAACTTTCTCAGACTATGTTAAATCTTCATACGCAAACTACAAAAAGGTAAACTGTATATGATAGGACCAGGCGGGGTAACCTCCCCCCTCTTCTCTCTCTCTCTCTCCCTCTCTCTACTGTTTCACTATCCACTTTATTTGCCTTTCTCTCCCCCTCTCATACCTCAACTGATATTTGTTCTATCTGGTTAAGATTTACAACCACATGTTTTTATCTATTTGAATTGGTTCTTCAATTTAGACTTGTGAATTACTTGTACAGTCAAATAAGGTATTGTTTAACTGTATACTCTCTCCATTCAATCTATATATATATATATATATATATATATATATATATATATCTCCTTCTCTCTATTTCTTCAGATATCTGTTCTCATTTTAACCTTTGATAAAATGAATATCTGTAATTAAGCCTTATTAATGATTTTTTGACAGATTAAACCATTTCCCCATGAAATTGCTATTTCTAATTAAATTGTGTGTTATTGTTCTTTCCATCTTTCTCTCATTGGTCTTTCATCCTTGGTATCTCCATCTCTCTCCACACCACCCCTGTCTCTCACACACATACATCCTCTTGTCATTATTGTATCCTCTTTCTGTTTCATCTGTTTTATTTCAATTAAATAAAAACTTGGTTCAAAGGCCTTACATTGTTTGATTACGAAAATTAAACCATATTTAATGGGCATTATGTTGATATGTTTGTATTTATGCGTATCAGTTTTACCACCTTTCTTGTGCAGCAAGCCTTGTAGTTTGGTTATTTGCATCGTCTTCTATAGAAGGTGTAAAATTATTGTTCATATTCAATTGTACTTGGAATGATTTTTATTCTTGTTTACATGTACTGTAGATGCACAGTCAAACAAGTCCATAGTGCATTACAGTGGCAAATTAATTTATGCAACCATGTAACTCTATGCATGAATTAACAGCTGTGGAATTCCAAATTATGATCTTATCTCATGATTTGATTTTCAAGAAAATTGATCAGTCGTGCCATTATATTGGTCCAGTCATTGAAAGGACACTTGTGTCTTATCTCCTTCTGCTTCTTGCTTTTTTTCTTCTAGATTTTTTCCCCATTTGATGGGAGTAGAACACAGACCTCCTCCATGAAAAAAGTGCATGCCATTTAAATAGTGCAATTGATGTAGAAAATATAATTATATTCAGGTTGTGCAATGACGTACATGTAATTGTGCTCCTTGTCTTGGACTTGTAAAAGTGGATTTGGATGTAGGGCTAAACAATATTTTTAATTTTCGGCTTTACGTATGTTCTCGAGTTTTCATCTGATAACTGATGAATTTGGGGAGATCGCTTAGGTGTATCTGTCAAGAACCTTATTTTCTTTCTTAATATTTCATAATGTATATTGCATGATGTAATAAGTTTGTCATTAACCTGATGTTGATTTTCATATATTGACTATTTTGTAATACACTGTACATCGATTTGGGGGATAACAGACTTTACCTTTTATGTTTTAAAGTAGCTGTGTTTGCATGTTATAACCGTCTGATTTCATCAAATTTCATTGAAAGAGAGGTGTCCTTGAAGCAGTTTATAAGTTACAGCTGCTTAAGAATACTTGCTGCATAATGTAATAATCCATTAGTGTATGCATCATTGAATCACCCAAGATTTCAATATGGTGGAGGGATGTAAAGTCTCTTGTAGTTTTGTTTTACATCAAGTAGCATTTTTAAAACTGAGTACTGATAAGATAGCTCCTAATTGTTGGCTATAGTTTGCCCAGTAAAAGTGGTGTCTGCATTTAGGTGCTGTGTTTTGATATAATTTAAGTATGTGCCGGAGAAGTAAATAATGTAAAAAGCTATAATAAAGTTGTTTTAAAGAAGCAATTTCTTCTATATTTTAATTACTATACTCATACTATAGATGGTCCTATCCTCTAGCTTTCTCAGTGACCAGGGTAATGTATGTAAACCACTTAGAGACATCAAAACTGTTTAGTATTCAATTGAAGTCCTCCCTGATGTTAAGTTTGTTTCTATAATAGAAGTAGAAAAATGAGAGGATCAGGTCAATGAAATTCTGATTTAAAAATAAGAAAGTTTATGAATTTTGGAATGCTGTCAAACGCATAATGGCATCTCTGTGACATTTCTTGTGAGCTCCCCTACCCTTCGCTCTGTGCATAACATGTCATCAATTTTAATTTTCTTCATTATTGATGATGGAATAGACTTGTCTATACAGGGGTTGAATATAGAAACAGATTCGCAATAATGTAGTGGTTTAGTGGTGGTTATTTTACCTGACTGCTAAGAAAGCATAGATGCTTGTTAGTAAGTAACCAGAGGACCGACAGCTTTAAATCCTCTCCGAAGGACCTGGTAATGAGAATTAATGCCTTACCAAAGGGCACTAACGCATCGACTTGGTTTCGAACCCAGGTTGCCGGATCACGAGACCACTGCTATTCCAACTGAGCTATCGCGCCCTTGGGTGCATGAAAAACTTCTTTAGAGAAAATAGACATGTCTTGATTTTTTTTGTAGTACATAGCAAATGGGAGGAGAGACGATTCAGCAAAGAATTGCCAATTTATGTTTGATTGATTACTTTCTTTTATTTTAAATCAGGACCTGATCCTCTCATTTGTCTGCTTCTATTAAAACCAAATTAATATCAGTCAGGGTGGATTTCTCCTGTAAGTGCTATATAAAACCGGAATATTATTATCATCATCTGTTGTTTTGTTTTTGTTTTTGCTCAAAGTTATAAATGCAATGTTATTGTTTTAGTGTCCAAAGATGCCAGATATAATAATTGTTCGAATTCAGAATATACCTTTTTAATAAAAGTCTTTTATCAATACAATATTTTTTGAAAACTCTGTGAGATATACTGTATTGATTTTATGCGAAAGACGTCATGTTCTAAGTGTTATTGTTCCCGGCTGTGTGACAGAGAGTGTAGAGTGAATGGTCCTGGTGAAATTTGAAATGTTGCTGGTATTTGGACGAAGTGATGGAGAGTCTAAGAGAGCAGAATGTCTGCTCAGAGCCAGAAAAGTTGTGAAACTTAAATCAGTTGATTCAGTGTTAATGTCCTTTTGGCTCTGAACAGACGATGTAAATTACAGAAACACATTTAATGTTTTACAACAGTTCATTAAAAACTATTCACGACAAGTTATAAAGCTCAGGCCTCTATTCCGAACAAAAGTTTTGTGATTGGTTTGGTCAATTCCTAGTAACCCTCTCCCCTCCATTGCATCAAATACACTGCCAAGTTAAAATACTAAATAGCAAATTTGTTTTGCCTTAGCAGTATGACCCATTTCTATCTATACTTTTTATAATCTTCCCTCCTTTTACATATCCCTAAGCAATTTGTAGGAAATTTGTGTATAAACTCATAACTTTCATTTGATATTTCTGTCTCGTATTAAAAAAGGTTACAAAACACATTATCCAGAGACCATGGTCAAAGAATATATATGGGAAATTATTGTTAAAGGTATAGACCGGTAGTGGTAAAATTGCGGTTCAATGGTTTTGGGTGCAAACTATCCATTCAATATTGTTTAAATATTTCCTTCAGGTTTAGATGGCAAAACTTAAACCTAAATTCGCAAAAAACAGAAATATATGCCCAAATATTCAGTGATGGAGTGCATATCTATATCATTCGCGATATCTATCCAGGCCGGATCGATATGATAATTTACCAAATATATCAATTAGTAGGCGGGAAAATTTGTATCATCATGTATTAGTCAAGACATATTCTTTCACATGATTGGTAATAAAAGCTTCCATTTCATCTTGTGAGGGGGGGGGGCGTTTCCAAAACTGGTCTATACTTTTAAAAAGTGAGCTTGCTCTGTCGAACACCTCATGAATCCACATTTCTAGTTAATGGTGATGGATATTCGAGTGAAGTTACTTTAGCAGTATTAGTATCAAAACATAATCAAAGATATCCATCACAGCAAAGCTCAGCAAAAGACGATTTTATAAAGAAAGTGTGACCATGAAGTTGAAAGTAGCAACTACCGATCTCATATCAGTAGGGCAAACAGAGAGGGCGCTTTTCAAATTCAATTGGGTTAATTAATTTTTAAAATATGTTATTAATGGTTATATGTTTCAAGATTGATTCTAAAAATACTTCATGATATTAACTATCATTCTACGAAGTTTGAATCATTAATTCAAAGGGAGGGGAAAAATAGAAATGAACATCTCAAACAAGACGATATTATCTTTTGGCACTGTAACCCTTTGTACGTACTCATTTTTTGAGCTCGGAAGAAGCGTAGTCCGCGACAGATGTTGTACAAATCGTTTGACTCACGAATGTTGATAACGCCAAGAAGTGTATATTATGCCATTTAGTTTAAAGGTAAAATTCGCATAGCGCTTACTTTTTTAAAAGCCTTTCTGCCCCTCTGATTATTATGTAAATCCATATTCCAATTTAACCAAATATTTTGAGAATAAAACCCATATGCTTCTGGTTATTAAGCGGCGTTAATTCGTTTCTTGCATCTCTGGTTTAAGCTAGACATAGAACACTTTGATGAAAATAGTTTTATTTTTTTGTTGAGGATCAAGTATTTCATCTGAAAAGAAGATTGGACACCGGTACGACCACGTGGGGGGGGGCACTAACAAAAGCGTTTAAGCAAATTATTCAAATGGTAGATTCTTGATATTAAAGGTAGTGATAATTATGAATACAACAATGACTTTGTTAAGTAAATGAATGGGAAGGATTCCAATTTCTTTAAGCCAATTATTAGAACACTCCTTATATATCTCCTCACATTAAATCTTATCTCCATATATTTTATCCTGTTGAGTTTTATTTTCTTAATAATTTGTATATACGTATTATGTTCTTCAAATATGTATAATAAAATTCTTATTTTGCGCAGTCACTAAATGGCATTCTCTTCTGGTTTTAAAAATGGGGAGGGTGGAGGGACTATATAGTTCTACGATTCTAAAGGTTCAAACACAGCAGCTAATTGTGTCAAGTGAGTCGACTCGACATTTAAAGGGCTCGTACGTGTATTCATTCACTAGTATTTTCTACTTCTATTACTATCAATACTTATACTACTACTACTAATACAACTACAACTACTAATACTGTTGTACTACTACTACTTCTTCGACTATACTACTATACCACTATTACGCTACCACTAATATTGCATTGCTACTACTATTACTACTTCTACTACCACTCAGGGGCGGCGAAGCATCGTTCAAAGTTTTTTTTTTTTGGGGGGGGGGGGTACCAATAAAAAGGTTATTTTCTGGAGAAAAAAGGTGCACCTACAAAGGGAAATCTTACAGCGAAAATATACAATGTTGTGCCATTAGTATATAAACCACTACATTGTGATTACACTATCTGGGATGATTTCCATATTTCTCTCTTTACATGGTCCAAAATACTGCTTAATCATCTTACTTTGCAGTTGAGGTTGATTGTCTGAATATCCATTTGCGAGCGAGGAAACATTTTAAGATATGTGAAGTCGTAGTGCGTAAAATTACATCTTATAAAGAAGGAAAAATAAACAATCCTGATGTGTTTATGACATGCTTAAAAGACCTTTAGAAAAAAGTTATATAAACTATGCATGTAGGCGAGCGAGCTTTGGGGAAATCAAAGCAAAAACAAAAAAACAATGTCGCTTTGAATTTTTGGAACATATTTGTCTGGTGAAAGGAAAAGGGGGAACTTATCAAAATGGCAAAGATCACTTATAAAAAAGAAAAGGAGCACGGGATATTATCATAAATAAAAATGGGGCCCTTCCTGCACCTGAAAGGGGGTACTTAGCAGAGATTAAAAAGGGACTAATGAGAATAGAAAAGGGGCATATAGTACAAAGGAAAAGGGGCAATTATGACATTTGAAGGGAGCACTAATTAGAGGTCAGAGGTGGTAAGAGGCACTTATAAGAATGTGGAACGGGCACTTATTAGAAATAAAAATGGACTCTTATCTAAAGCAAATGTAAAAATTGGCACTTTCGGGTACTTGAAAGCGATAGATGGGTATTGTGTCCCCCTGTCCCCCTGTCCCCACCCCCTGGTGCGCCACCACTGCTTCTACTATACTACTACTATTACTTCTTTTATGCTAGTACTACTACTTCTTCTAGCCTACAACTACTACAATTTATTACTACTACTTCTACCACCATCACCACCACCACCACCCCCACCACCACCACTACTACTACCACTGCTAGTACTACTTATTCTTATTATTATCAATCTTTAATTAGTGAGCTTCAAATGTGCATCGTCAAACCTTGGACTGACGCCATCTTGCTTTCCAAGAAAGATCGTTTCCCCTTTCAAACATAATTTCAAAAATTGTTTCTCTTTTCTGAAACCATTTTTAATAAGAAAACTGTAACATGACAATCATGCCGAGGCAAGCTTAACATTGCGGATTGTTCCTTTAAAATAGCGTCCGCGATGGTGCGCAGCCTTAATCCTAGTCTTATTCGAGACACGAATATACACATTCGTTATTCGAGACCCGAATGTACACGCCGTGAAACGCACGAAAAGAATAAAATCATTGAAAGAAGTAGATAGGGCGTAACAGATTCCTTCTACCCTGGAGAAATGCCTGGTATTGGAATAAGAATTTATTTTTTTTCCTCAGTCGATCAAGGTTGACTGTAGTCATATGGAGGGAGGCTGATAGAATAAACTACTTTGAAAAGCAATATCTAGACCCATGCACATGGTCATTGCACTTACTTGTCCGTATCACTTTTGATTGTTCTTCTCGTTTTGTTAAATTGTATCCTTCTATAGCATTCTTTTAGAAATATAATGCAATGTTTTTATCCTTGATGTTCAGAAAGCTTATCTCCTAGCTTATTCAATTTTCTTAATTTTATTAAGTAAATATATAGTGCATAACCAATTTTGTGGAGCTAAAGAGGTCCATGTCAAAATAACCAAAAAGTGGACTATTTCTTTGAGTTGGTTTGATGGATGGATATTTTTTCATCAAAAAGAAGGCCAATATGTTTTTCATTTCTTTATGCGGATAATAATTATTGTATACATCTCAAACAAAACAAAGACAAATGAAAAATAAAACACGTTCCTATCATATTTTTTAAAATAAGTATATAACTACTACATTAATTCAATGACATGAAACATATTCCGAGCTTGACGATTTAACCGCTGACGATCCGGGGGGGGGGGTAATGAATGAGCCCTATTATTGTCGTTGGTCCAATTCGTGAGAAAATATTTAGCATCGAATCAGCCCGCCGGCGAATGAGCGAAAGTGGGGGGGGGGGGGGGGGGGTAGTGAGCACTATTTTTCACCAAACCCCTCCCCCTCATTTTTTCCGGGGGCGTGTAATTTTTTTTTTAAAGGTAAAATTAACGTTAACATTTAAAAAAAACTGTTCTTCTTGCCAGGGGAGGAGGAATCAGCCACCCCCCCCCCCCCCAGGATCCGCAACTGGGGTTGGGTAGGGAGGGATTAGTGCCCCTGATGTTGTCCTGTGAAGTTCATAGTTCAGGTAGAGAAATCGTTATATCACGGGTTTTTTTTTCTTCTTGTATATACTTTAATGTGGTTTAAAACATTCTTTTCGGTTCTATTTAGTTCACATTATGTTGTATTTATGTTATATTTGGTGAGAAAAATAAGCCCTTTTTCCAGAAAAATCTAGATTTTAGGAAATTGTACGCAATCAAAAGAGCATGGAAGAGTCGGTGGGATTCCCCAAATAATCATTGACAAACAGTTTGCATTCACCTTCTCACCATACTTAGTTCGCCCCTGCAGATACTTACTAATTGTCCATCGTGAAAACGAGATCTACTAGGTTGAAGCTCAATGTACGGTAGTGTAGAAATTATTATTTAAAAAAGATTTTGCATTCAATTCTGTCTTTTTTCTCCGTTGCAACGCAATGCATCGAATTTCATTTTAATTCTTTTTAAATTGTATTCAATACTTTTCTTTCTTTTTGCCGAATAAATAATAATAATGATAATAATATTAATTGTTACATTTGTTAGTGTACTGGAATAGTAGTAAGTATTTCCAAAATAATGTGTGTGCCAGGTCAAAGGGGCACCACATCTTTAGAGGTGCGTAGTCTAGTGGGCCCGTCAAAGAACTGTGAATCCCATTTTTGTGGGCCGAGTCCCAGCTGCTGCACTAACGCTCTCAATGTTCGGTTTCCGGTCATTGGTATAACTCGGTAATTGAAGAAAGAATAAGGCGGGTGGGGTATGGGAGGGGCTCGTATCATATAATTTTCATTAAATTGCCCTTTCTCTTTATTTCTTTGCGTCTTCTTTTCCTTGCTTTACCACTCTCCTCTTTGAAAACGTTTTAACGCCTCTATATGGAGTGGGGAGGGGGTGGGCGGTGTATAAGGCGAGTTTCGCACAAGGAAATGCTAGGGAAGTAGGGAGGTTTGAGAGAGGTCGTACCGTGTTATATTTCCACTTTCCCTCTTCCTCCAAAATGTTTTTTCACTCTCCAATTTGTAAGGATTTGTGTCACCACGGAGAAAGGTGCCCGGGGGGGGGGGAGGGGGCATGTGTCACAAAGTTAATTAAATGTAAGTAATAGAATGAATAGGGCAGTTGAGTAGGGGTGTAGGAGGGGGTTGTATACTGTTTTTTCGCATTGCCTTGCCCTCCATCCTCCTCCTTCCCCTCCCTTTCCCTATTATTTCCCTTAATATTTTCTATAAAATAATTTGTGATAAAATAACAATATAAACTTTTATAAAGCTTAAACATCATTCGAATTACGCGGATGCAGCTCGAACCGACATGCACTAAGGCCAACCGCGGTTGTCGAGCTCTTTGACCAGACAACAGTATTTGTTTAGGTTCATTAGACTGTCAACCCAAGAGACCGACATTTTCCTATATCTTCCCACGTGTAATTCATAGTTTTGTCATTATTGTTGGAAGTGTCCATCTAATGGGTTATCGGTCTACTGGGATGGTCCTTCCTATGGCAGGCCAGTCGTGAAAAGCACCCATAGATTTGACGATAATTTGTTTATTATGACGCTATTTCTGGGAAATCAATTGAAGGTTGAAAGTTTAAGATATTCATCCTTTCGTCTCGTGCAAAAATCGGGTTGTAAAACATATTTTCACGTGTTGACCTATGGTGCACGTATCTTTCGAAGAGTACTACAAAAGTGCTATGAAGTAGAATATCTTGTAATTATGGGTCTTTGATGGAGTACGGTTGATTTCAGGCTGAACGGGCATGTGTATTAATTATCCTAAAATGATGACAGCGTCTAAGGGTAAATATCTTTAATACATTAAGTATTTTAAAATCAAGACTTAACACAAAATTTAAAATGTTTATTAACATGCTTATTTTCATTTGTAAGCTAATTTGAAAAGACAAGATCTAAAATTAAAACGCAAAATTGCCTAGGCGTGCAACTACGATAAAAAGCCTTT
The DNA here is from genome assembly GCF_000002235.5 of Strongylocentrotus purpuratus. NCBI lineage: Eukaryota > Metazoa > Echinodermata > Echinoidea > Camarodonta > Strongylocentrotidae > Strongylocentrotus > Strongylocentrotus purpuratus. The sequence continues at coordinate 29,896,680 of NW_022145606.1, forward strand.
GTAGTCTAAATTTAAGACGCTACAATAAAAAAAAATTAAAAAAAGAGAAACGTATAGATCAGTGCTTTATGGTGTCAGCCAAATTTATTTTATGTAATTGTGAGGCTGTATGATTGTTGATACAATACTGTTCAATTCATCTCATCTTAAGATATATCCATTTCATTTGCAAATTGTTATCTTCTCATGACTGAATGAAAGAATACAATGTAGTCTTTACAAACGAACGCAAAGTTGTTTGTGTATACTAATTTTTTGTTTTTACAGAGTCAATATGGATGGACAAGGTACACATTTCACACACATGTAGGTTACTGAGCACGATTGTTGTGATAATAGGTGGCTATTCACATTGATATCTATTTATAACAGGGACTAACATTTTGAACAACATAGGAGTATGGAATTCTAGACTATAAAAATGAACTTAAAGGTCTACGATTATTATAACAACCAGCACGCACATTACATGCGCTGCATTAAAGCCTCCTGAAGTCACCTCATGTCGACCTCGAATATACATGATAGTTAGAAATTGAACAAAATTGGTTATCGTAGGAATGTTCGCAAACATTTAGATGCTCATGCATATTTTAAAAAATTAAAGGGGGATAGCTAGGGGAAAGGCCCTTTATAGACTTTTATTTGTGTAAAAACACAATATGTCATGAACAATACCATACATTCACGTTCGAAAAACAAAGTGATATGGTCAATTACGATACTATTGTGCAAACATTCCATAACGATGAAAAAACAATACAATTTAGTAGTATTCCAGTATTAAATAGATTTGTAATAGCTCATATATGCATTTCCTTTAATATCATAATTTTATAATATTTGCATAACACATATTGACGATCATCATGGGTGAATCCAGAAGGATGACAGGGGATGCAACTGTGAATCTCTCCCCCCCCCCCTCCCGCCCATTTAACATAAATATTCTTGACTGTTTTGTATCAGTCCTACTTTTATTTTTCCCTTTTACAATTTGTCCCATTAAACAAAATTATTTCGTCTTTAGACCCACATTTATTTTCTCTTCCTTATCGAAATATTTTGGGGATAGAACTCCCTTTACAGGAAGAGATGGGGTTAGGGTCCAATCACTGGATCGTCCCCCCTAAAATGTTGACAAAATGCAAGAAGAGAGTATGCTATGTTTTAAAAATGCTAGACAACCTAAGACCTATTTAAAGGGAAAACAATACAAGAGGACAAATGGGGGGGGGGGGGACGCATCTCCATGAATTATTAGAGGGGTCATCCCCCGAAATTTAGAAAAACAAATCTTTTTAATGCATTTTTGGTTTATTCTGTCGTATTTTTCAGCAAAAGGTGAGTCAAGACTGCCCCCTCCCCACCCCACATTTTGTCATGGATAATAGACTAGACTGTGTGATGGGAAAAGCACCCAAAACCTTTAAAACCACAATGCACCCCCGCTACCCCCCCCCCCCCCCCCCAGCTAAGACAAAAACAAAAATCGCCGCCATCAAGTTCAAATAACATTAGCAAATAACACCAGAAAAACGAAGGTAGGCCTACAACTTCTATACACCCCCCCCCCCCCCCCCCCCCCCCCCCCTCGGGCTCAGAATTCAAACAACGTCTTTTTAAAATGTAATAAATAGGTCTACTTGCAAACAGAAAAACTATTTAAAATAAATCAGCATCCTTTAATACCAAGCACCATTATTCGCTTGTAATGTTTGTCTACGTATATAAAGGATCAGCGTAATGTACATGCTGCTATACGGAGACCAGTTTCCCTGGTTAAACCTTGGATTCTGCGTCACTAAAGACGGGGAGACGGCACTGGCCTAGGTCGTACCTACGGATATCGAGCGCAAGGATCCATAGTTCTACCTAGGATATTATGTGGATCGGCTGCTAGCATATAAGTATTGCTGTGTACTGCAAGGTTCTGAAATCATCAAAATGATAAGAAATTTGGCCCATTCTTCGTAAATTTACAAGCTCTGTACACAGAAAGATGTATATGGGACTACCCTTGTAAAAAAAGTACTGCGGTATTACTGCGGTATTACCGCGGTACTACTCGCAGTACAGTTATTCCGGTAAATGTGTCGCCTTTCGCAGTATAATATTTACTGTGGTAGTAGTGCTGAACAAGTACTTCATACTATTGCGGTATTACTGCGATATTAATGCGGTATTACTGCGGTATTACCACAGTATTTTCGAGGTACTTGTCCTGCAGTACTTCCGCGGTACCTGTACCGCGGAAGAACTGCGGGACAGGTACCGCGGGACAGGTACTTCCGCGGTACCTGTCCCGAAGTTCTTCCGCGGTACTTGTCCCGCAGTACTTTCGCGGTACTTGTACTGCAGTACTACTGCGGTATTACCGCGGTAATACTGTGGTACTACCGCGGTACTTGTACTGCAGTAATAATGTGGTACTGCAGTACTTTCGCGGTACTTATACTGCAGTACTACTGCGGTACTACTGAATCGCTTGTACTGCGGTACTACAGCAGTACATCCCAGATATAAAACTGCAGTAAAGATACATGCAAGGTGGATGTCAATCATAACAACCTGAATGTCCCCCAGGAAATATCTAAACATTTAAAAATTGTGTACATTAATACAAATTGTATGGAAGTTGTTCTAGGTACTGTTTTCACGGTGCCAGGTAAAAATGTCAGAGGAAAAAATGTCAGAGGTAAAAATGTCAGAGGTAAAAATGTCAGAGGAAAAAAATGTCAGAGGTAAAAATGTCAGAGGAAAAAATGTCAGAGGTAAAAATGTCAGAGGAAAAAATGTCAGAGGTAAAAATGTCAGAGCTAAAAATGTCAGATTTAGAACATTGCTGAATCAGATTTGAGGTCAAAGTCAGGGAGAAAATGAGCCACTACAAAGAACAGCTTCTATTGAAACGCTGTAAAATTATCAATTTCATTGGATTGAAACAATATTATATTTACATGTAGACATGATTTATGACGCTTAAAATTACGCAGAGGGTTTAAGATACCCTCATTAGGAAATACCAAAATCCTGAATCTCACATTTTAAACAAAAATAGACTATTTTAGCTAGGTTATATATAAAAGAATGTAACATATAACTAATTCATCCGATGGTAAAGAGGAAACTTACTAAAGATGACGTTTTAACCAGGCAAGTGGAATCTTACTACCGGTACTCTTACTTACAAATTAATTGGGGCAAATATATATTTTCTTGAACACAAGTTAGTTTTAGCACAATGAAAGATGACACAAAGTGAATACATTTTAGCAAAATTTTTGGCATCGGCAAGTAAACGGATGAGTAAATAACTCGATATTAAATATTTTCACATTTAATAGAAGAAAAAAATTGTAACGTGAAAACAATCTTCTTCGGTCTTCCATCAGCTTTTGTTTGAAGAGCACAATAAACAATGTAATTTAAAACTGGTGAAACTGGCAGATATATGTGAACCAATATTGAACAGCTTAAAAATTAAGTTAAGTTCTGGTCATGCGATTGCATTGTGAAAGAAACGCTGTGGAATCGATCAGGACAGGTTGATCATCTAGCATATATAAGTATTAGTGTGTACTGCAAGGTTCTGGAATCATCGAAATTATAAGAAATTTGGCCCAGTCTTCGTAAAATTACAAGCACTGTACACAGAAAGATGTGAATATGGGACTACATGAACATGTGGCGTAAAAATCGAACGTCAATTTATAATGTTACATGCCATGTTTAGAATATTAAGGCATTTGAAGATCCATGCTTTTCAGGGAACATTTTTATCTGATGTTTTTTTACACTTGCATAATACTATGATAAAGCTCACAATTATTTTTTCTCACCTCTTCCTAGAACTCAACCTCCTCTCTAAACATGAATACCTAAATAGATGGAAAGTCTCAAACGCTGGCAAATTTTGGGGCATATACATGTATACATTCACATATCAGTTGTGTAAACCAAATTATTATAATGTATATCTAATCTTAATGAAAGATATTCCTAACACGAAAACAGGCATTTTTATATTTTTCCTGATAAAATACTGGTAAAACTGGCAAATAAATGTGAACCATTATTGAACAGCTTAAAGATGACTATAAAGTGCTGCGTCTTACCAGTAGCAAGGCTATCTGGCAAGTTTTAATGAGATGTCATGACAAAAATAAATATTCTAAAAAAAAAATCTATAAATTTTGTATTGATGAATTATTATTAATTAAAAAGGAACAAAATATCAAAAAAAATCAACCCAAAAGAATATGGTGTCCGAGTATTCGACTGTAAGACTGGGAGTATACTCGAGTACCTCATTACCCGGGTATGCACAGCCTTACTTTAATAAGTGTTAAAGTACAAGTCCACTCTACTGAAAAGTTGGATCGATTAGATAGACAGAGATCCATGCAGCCCCAAAATAACTTGGTTTTGGAAAATGGTCCTCAGACATATTTTTAATAATTTTGTTAAAAGGCCATCTGTAGTAGTTTGGCCACTAGGGATTAGACCACACCGCGAGATCACTGACAGGTGGCTATCTCATCAACTCGGCTCTCAAATAACATAAGAAAAAGAGGATCATGGGGAACCAACAGGCACCGATTGGGGAAGTTTTCTATATAGAGGGAGCAAGTAGCTACAAGTAGTGCAGTAAGGCTTTCATGAGCAAAAATCAAGTGAATGATCGAGTCGGTTCCCCTCACAATGCATTGCGCGACATTATTTGTGACGTAGGGTCCTTACAACACAGACAGAGGAGTATACGTCACATCATAAAATCGAGTATCTTACGCTTGTCTGTAAAAAATATGGGTAGTATATTTGTAAAGCGCTTAGAGACATTTGTATTAAGCGCTATATGAAAATTAAATGTTATTATTATTATTATTATTATTATTATTATTATTATTATTATTATTATTATTATAACCATAAAATGAGCTTTATTTTAAGTACATTTTTTTTTTCATATTTAGAGCACGATTTTGTGTGAGTCGCAAGCTCAAAAGTATATCATCGCATGTATAAAATCAATGCAGCCGGACACCGCAACGCACACACGATATCTCTTTCTAATTCAGATTCCTATTTCCGATCACCGAAGAACTAGTTTTTGGCATGGCGATCTCCGGCTCGGGATACCTGCTCCGCCCGCTAGTGCTATAGACCAGCGGGGAAACGCACGACGCGGGCGCGCTTCCTATTGACATTGTACATACGACCGAAAACTGTCTCGCTAGGTCAATAACTGTCTCCAAAACAGTGAAAATTGAAATGGATATTGTCATGGCAATTTATGATTTTTTTTCTGGGATTCTTTGATTGTTTGAATAATAACATTTGCTTCATGATTTGAACAAGAAATGATAATAGGAAGTAAAGAGTCCTAAAAATAGGATTTTGTCTTAAGTGGCCGAAAACCCCCCTCCTATCATGAATATTAATATTTCCTCCGCCGTGACCGCGCATGCGTACTTTCTCTTCGCCATGTTAAATCAACGAACATGGATGGAGGGCCAGTAATTTGTTCGAATCATCTTTGAACTCATTTGTATTTACACAGAAAGACATACTTTGAATATTAATTTGTTGAATTTCTTTTAATACTACTGAATGTTTAAAAACAAACATAAATTGATGGTGGGCAACCATCGAAACATTATTTCCTGGCTAATTTCCTGGGTTTTGAACAGTTTAGGTAGATTGTTTTGAAGGGGTCTCTAAAAGAGTGTAATTTATGACCACCCCCTCCCCGCAAAACAACATCTATCAATATCATGTAGAAGTATTACAAAAATTGAAAGAAATTACACAAATATAAAATGGAAAGACCTAGACAAAATTAAATATTAGAAATGCCAGAAATATAGCTACAAAATGACGGAAGTAAGGAATAAATAACTAATTACAGCAGAATGATGGTACATCAATAAAGGAAATGGAAAGGAGCCAACAAAATGACAAACAAACTTAAAAGTAGTTGTTACATGCTGTTGTTTTGGGGTACTATAGGCGCGTGTTTCATTTTTTTGATAATATTTATGCCTTTCATTTTTGTTTTCTTTTTCGTTCACTGTTTGTAAATTTGCACTCTTCATCAACCTCTAGTTTGTTATGATATATTGACAAACAAATGTTGGTAAATGATTTCTTAAAGTATATATATCAAATACAGCTAGTGGAAGAAAGCCCCAAAAGTATTAGAAATGAAAGGCAACTAGCAAAAATCTAATAAATTGTAAATAAGTATTGATAATATAAGGTAAATAGCCAGAAAATAATGAAAGACTAAAAAACTAGTTCAAAAGTCCAGAAACATAAGTAAAAAAATGGGTCAGAAAAATCTAAATCCACAAACATAATAAACAAAATAGGACGGCATCTCAAAAGTCGAAAAGAATAGGGAAAAAAAGCAAGGAATATGTAGAATCTATAGTTATCAAACTACTTATTCATGGGTTAAAAAGAGTATACCATGGGTATATACCGCAGATTGTACTACGGTATTACTGCAGTAGGACTGCAGTAGTACCATGGGTACCGCAGATTGTACTGCGAGTACTACGGCAGTACAGTAGTAGTACTGCAGTAGTACCATGGGTACCGCAAAATGTGCAATAGTCAATAGTAATAATGCAGTAATACCACAGGTACTACAAGTACCACACATGTACTACAGGTACTGCAGTACTACTGCAATATTACTGCAGTAGTACCGCAGTAGTACTGCAGTAATACCACAGGTACTACAAGTACCACATACGTACTACAGATACTGCAGTACTACTGCGGTATTACTGCAGTAGTACCGCAGTATTACTGCAGTAATACCATATGTACTACACGTACCACGTATAAACTACAAGTACTGCAGTACTACTGCAGTAATACAGCAGTACTTTCAGTACTTTTTTACAAGGGTACGCAAACGTGCGCGACACGTGCGTGTATCTCTCACAGTCCAATATATAAACTAATTTTCCAAATATATCAATTAGAAGCGGTTTCCCGGCAAAATTATTATCATCATGTATTAGTCAAAACATATTCTTTCACATGATTGGTAATAAAGAGCTTCCATTTTATTTTTTGAAATTGGGGCTTTTCCAATACTGGTCTTTACCTTTAGGAGACATAGATATATCATCTAGTCAGGCCTATACACACACATTTTAAAAGATGACACATGGGTCTACTTTAAATTGCCTTAGCTTGATTTTCTCGAAGGCCTTGGTAATCTTGTGATCAGATTGATATTTCATAAATCCATGTTTAGTAGCAGTATTCAGTCATAATCAGTCAACAGGCAAAGACTTACGTGAGTGTAAGGTGACGAGAGTTAGCTATCGACTGCGCTTCTGTATACGAGTCATAGCTAGTTGAGAGAGAAAGATGCGTCTATGGAAGTTGCTCCTGCTTAGTCAGGCAATTCTTTAACAAAATCTACTTGGGAGAAAACTTTTAAGAGGCTATGGCCCAAACTGTGTCTTGGTACAGTTTGCAATGTTAACATTACAAATCATTGAAAAATACTTATAATTCTGGTATGATTATTCCCAAGGTTATCTGTTTGATGTCACCCAGTCATTCACGAAGGTGTTCATCATCGTTGGCTTCATCCACGCCGTCATGGTCGTTCATCTCTTCATCGTATCAATCCTCATCAAGAGACGACGACAAGATAGCAGTTGTGGTTGTGATCGCTGAGGTTGAAGCAGAAACTTCCCCATATCCTCCTTCCTTTTGAAATCTTTCAGGGAGGTGCCCTGAAGACGTTAATACCGACCAACCTATTGCTTTCATGACATTGGTTACTAATGGCTATTAGTATACAAATAATACACATCAGTATAACTGTATTTCCATGATTTAGACTATGATTTTACTAATGATCGGTCATTAGAAGTGGATAGTGACCGGTCATTATCCAAATTACGCGTTAGGCAAAATAAATGCCTGGTCAAGTGTACGCTTTTAACCAATCGTTTAATTAGGACTCACGTCATCATCTTATAATAAGGGCTAATAGTAATAACTAACTGTGTGTCCATGAATTTTTTAGACTATCTGTTGTTATTGTTATTAGTATACAAATGTAACATGATACTGGTTATTGGTCATGTATGATTCAGGAGTTTACCTTCTGATTACTTCAAAACTTTTACTCAGGGTTTCTATACTTCGCCAAGTTTTTGGAGCATTTTGTATTTAAACCTTGGTTTTATTTAGACGACTTATTAATACCTTTAACGGGAAAAAGGAAAGAAGTTCGGAACAGATCGTGACTGGCTGTTTGCCTGACACAGTAGTGGCCAGATTTTCTTTGGGTTCAGGTCTGTCAAGGTATCATCATGTTGACCTTGTGCCTGGGCGCGGCTTAGTGGTTGGTAAGTAATGATTTATAATAGCTAACTGTATTCCCATGAATCTAGAACATTTATTCGTTAATTTTGGGGTATGCACATTGAAAGTGGCCCTGGATAAAGGCTTTGTTTAACTTAGGAGTTTACCCTCAACATTCCTTTCAAACTTATACTAAAGGTTTCTCACTCTGTCATATTTTTAGAAAATTTTGTCAAGGTAAACACTTGTGATTTATTATGGTTTATACAATACAAAAATTGGTCGTCATTAATTCATTCTCTTTTTGGAAAAATTATGACCAATAAGACTTCATCAAATCTATTACTGAATAATTTACACATTCGTTTTTCTCAGTAATACGCAACAGATTGGAATATGACGTGCCTCGTGACTGGCCGCCTGACATAGCAGTGGCCTAGCTGATTTGGCCATTAAGGTCGGGTGGAGTAATTTTCATGTTAATTTGGTACCTGGGCGCGGCTTGGCGCCATCCCGTCAACGATTAAGTGGAGGAAATGAAACTTGCGATAACTGTAATGATATAGCTGAAACACTTTGTAACTATTTTTCCTCTATTGGGAAAATAATTAGAACAGAATTTCACGACTTTTTAGGTAATCCTAACCACAACTCATGTTTTCCCCTTCCCACCAAGATATCATTTCTTAAAGACAAAACCAAATTACGTATTTAGATCTTCTTAATGTTATTATTGCTGTTCAATGTTTGTATATTCATTTTACAAATCCTCTTATTATTGTCAATGTTGTTGAATTTTCAAATTATTAAATAATTAGCTATGACGAGGAATTTTTTTTCCTTCAATGTTTTAAAGAATATAATTTCTTAGTTATCGACCTCGTAGTTTATACTTATTATTAATGTATCCCTTTGTAGCGGCTGTGTGCCTGTGTGCCTAAAAATAGCAAAGGTCACACCGTTTTCAAAGAGTGTAAACAAAATAATGTTACCAATATTTCACCTATTTCATTACTAACAAGTATTTCACAGGTATAGACATGAACCAGAATATAAATGATTACAGCTCCACCTTGTGTTCACTGACTGTCAATTTGTTTTCCGTGAAACGCATAGAGGTCAAGGGTCAAAGGTCATGAAGTGTTGATGATGTATAACCCTCATTAGCACAATATGTCAAGAACTTCTTGAGGTTTGAGCTTCAAATATGATAACAGTATTACTATGGAAAAATGATCCAATTCCATATTGAGGCTAGTAGGTTAAGATCATAGTCATCAATTGGCATTTGATTACTAAGCTTAGGAGTTTGTTTGCAATGTGATATATCACGAGTAATTTCATCCATTTATTATACTGAATTTAGGGCGGAGGCATATAGGACACGCAGTCGCATTTGTCTTTTTTAATGTATATACTAATCAAATACGTTTTTTTTTTCTTCTTGTAATCCACGGAAAAACAAACTCTGCTTTTTAATTGCATTTCTCTTTTCATTTAAATTAGACTTAAGTTATGATATGCTTATATATATATAAATTGCATCCGTTAATGATTTTATTAAGTGTTAACAAGTAAGATTGCGTAATTACGAACAATTTTAATTTCATAAATTGTATTGCAAGTGTCATTTGATGTTCATTTGATGTAAATATTTTCTTATGTTTTGATTGAGTAATGGAAATAAAATAATTTTAGTTGAATTTAATTGAACAAACCATGTCACACAAATCTATTTTTCCCGGGGTATACTGATATACTTAGACCTGTATATTTTATATCATTTGATGATTTTAATACGTGTAAAAAAATAAGATTGCGTAATTACGAACAAGTCTCATTTCATATGTTGTATTGCAAATGTCATTTGAAGTTCATTGTACGTATGACTTTTCTCATGTTTTGGTCGAGTAATGGACAAAAAGATTATATCGGTTGAATGGAATTGAACATTTCATGGCACACAAATCTGTTTTGCTCCCTGGGTAATCTATTAAAATGTGCGTACGTGACAATGGCGTGCTCCGAGATCTTGCATAGGGAATGATACTGCACATCATTATTTTGTCCCATAGGCATTCATGCATCTCTTTCTGTATAGTCGTCATTTGAAATTCCGATAAATCCTTCGATTTTTGTTTCAATGCAGTCGTAAACAAACGATTCAATTTTGAATAAATGGGGCCTTACATATGAAATGATGAAGCCAGTAGTGCACATCATTTGTTTCACAGTCATTCATGCATCCTCTTTATATTGACATGTGCTTGCATGCTTTTGATATTGCAAGTTCATCGTCAATTTTGGCAATAGAGGCATAATGCTTTTTACTTTGAAACCGACTGTAGCCCGAATGTCGGTTTCTTTGTTAGGTTCCTGCCAAGTTGTTTATATGCATACGACTATTTACTAGTGTTAATTTAGATAAAAAGGTAGATATTTCATCGATTTCCATATTGATATTTTCATTTGATGTTAATTTGTCACTTAATATACTTCAATCTGTTTGAATAATGTAATGCTATAAGTTTACTTTTAGGAATGACCTGTGTATTTGTTAGCAGATATCTGTCATTACACAGGTAACTGTTCCCAGAGAAGGTGCACAATTTGTGACTACTCTTCTAAGCACAAGCTATATATACACAGATCCTGGACAGCGGTACAGTTGAACTTTAGACATGGACATGATGGAAACAAAATAAAATGTTCAATAAATAAAAAGACGTAAAATAAAAAGAATGAAAGATCACCTACTCAATCAAGATTAATCAACACAAACCATTACAAAAATAACATGTATTAAGAAATGGTTCAACAAAAATAAAGATCGAAAGAAAGAGAAAACATTAAATGCAATATAAATATATCGGACAAATAAGGAGATTGTAGTATAATGTGAAATCATTTCAGAAAAGATCATAGAAGAAACAAAATGAACATGAAAAAGTGAATATCCGAATAAAAATCGAGCCTCAAGGCCCGGTCCCACTGCACTTACGGATGCAAAGAGGATGTAAAACGTAAAACAATATTGCCATCCGTTGGAAAACGTTATGCATCCGTTCTGTACTCATTGCATACGTATTGCATACGCTCTATCCGTCGAGCATCCGTCCACTGAGATTTCATTCGCGCAAAAAGTTTTGAGCTGCACAAAACTTTTAGAACGGATGAACTTCCGCCGTGTAAGATGTAAATCCGCGACAAATACGAGCAACAAACGTTTTATGTCTGTCATCATTCGTTAAACGTCCGCTGATCCTCTCTGCATCCTCTGGGCATCCTCACAACTCACATCCGCTGCAGCTGAAAACGGAAAGAGGGAGGAAAGATCAGGTACATGGAACGTATATACATCGTTAGTAGCACGAAAATAGAAAGGATGTAAGCGTATGCATCTCGTATATAAAGTATTCAAAGCTGTCATCCACCATCCGCTTTCATCCGCTAGGCTTCCGATGAACATCCGTTTAACATCCCCGTTACATACTACCTACGTCCGTTATTTTCCGTTCTGTTTTCGCAAATTTTCGCAAATTTTGTCCATTTCTGGAGCGGATGAAAACGGATGGAGCCACCTCCGAAATTTTGCTCGTCCGCTGTGTCCTTTATGCATACTTTTTGTGTCCGTTGGCCAGTGGGACCGGGCCATTATCCAATGATTATGAGGTCTAGTTTTAATTTGAATGACCCGATTGCGAAAGAGGTTGCCCATAAACGAAAATGAAACCGCAATTCGCCAAAGAATTCTCCTTCCACTCAACATTGGCGAAATTGAATGACGCTTACGCATTTCCAAATTGACTGAACCAAGCTTTAATTTGAATGTGCATTTTTAGAAAATTCGATGACTCGAAACGAAATTGAATGCAAAAAGTGTTAAAATGAAACAGGGGAACAGTGAAGAAAATTCGCTCGAACATGAATGCACGTTAGTGAAATTGATCGCTGCTTTGACGAAATTGGCCGGGAAAACCTATTATAATTATTATTATCGTAATTACTACTAAATCTGCTTACCATACTTCTGCTACTACTGTTGCTGTTGTGGTCTAGCCTTTTTTTTTTTTTTTTTTTTTTTTTTTTTTTTGGGGGGGGGGGGGGGGGGGGCTGGCACTTCGTCAGAACCCATACTATCAATCAGGCTATATACATAGGAGGAGGGTGGGTCGTGATTTGATATATACAAGGAGAAAAAATGGCATTTTAAAATAGATGAGAAACAGAAAATAATACCCATGCAAAGTACAAAACAAAAGGGAAAACAGTGCACCGTAAGAAAATGATCATTGATCGTGAATGTAAGTTATTATCTCCATTATGATCGAACCATCTTATATTGATTGTATCAACCTCTTTGAAGTTCGATATGTTCAACCAATATATCAACACATGTAAACAAACATGCACACACCATCTCAGTTTTGAACAATCTGCTATCCGACTCACTTAATCGCTTAATCCTTAATTTATTTTATAAACATATTTAAAGGTACATTAAATGGAAGCTACCACATGAACACATGCTTATTATATCGTAATTTGTTAACATCAATACACTAAACATGAATTAAACTGTTTTATACTTATACAACATAATCAATATAACTTAGCCATCCTGACTGACTCATCCAACTAATTTTTAGCCAGAACAACAACTGATGTTAGATTTAGCTGTACTCCTTGGTGTCTTATCAAGGTGTTTGGAAATATGCGATCTCTATAAAACCAAAAATTACCCAGCGTCAGGAATATATGTGAAGCGCCATCTACGGCGAAGGGATAATTTGTGCAGCAAATACCGTGTATAAGAAAACAAGGCGTCTTGATTGTTACCAATATTTGAAAGGAAAGTTCTCCGGAAGGAGCAAATAGTTGGTGAGTTTGACACAAGATAAATGAAGAATGATTGTTTGTTGTTAAATTAGCCAGGTCAATGATTTCATTGTGTAAATAGGTTTATGTTAATTTAGGCAAAGTTCGCCAGTTTGTAATGTTGTTAAAGCACGTAAAGTATAAGTGCTTACGGATGGGATACATGTGTGTGTATAATGAACGTACACAAGTTCAGACTTTGAATATGAGTGGTTGCAATTGCACCCAGGTATGTGTCTTGCATAAAGGGGTTTATTCATATAAACAAGCTCTAAGATGGTGCATGATTTAATAAGTATGATATGTTATAGCGCAGGCGCGGATCCAGGATTTCTTAGGGGAGGGGGCCCAACTTTTTTTTTTTTTTGCTCCCGAAAATTTGAAAATCGCGCCGGCCGAAAAGTCGCTCAGTGGGGGGGGGGGGGGGTGGGCTGGTACAGAGCACAATTTTTTTTTTTTTTTTTTTTTTTTTTTTTTTTTGCTCCCGAAAATTTGAAAAACGCGCCGGCCAAAAACTCGCTCAGTGGGGGGGGGGGGGGGGGGGGGGGGGGGGGGGGGGGGGGGGGGGGGGGGGGGGGGGGGGGGGGGGGGGGGGGGGGGGGGGGGGGGGGGGGGGGGGGGGGGGGGGGGGGGGGGGGGGGGGGGGGGGGGGGGGGTGGTGCACATTTTTTTTTTTGATCCTCAAAAAATTCAATTTGCACCCCCCCCCCCTTGAGCGCCAGGGGGGGGCCCAACCCCCCAAAAAGGTAAAAATCGCGTGATTTTACATGATTTTTTTCTCAAGGGGGGGGGGGGGCCGGGCCCCCGGGCCCCCCCCCCCCTGGATCCGCCACTGTTATAGCGACTTGCACAGCTTGTAAGAGTTAAAAGAGGTTAATTACCATTAAAAGGAGTGAGTAGAACCGTTTTTTGAGGAAATATTATTGATGTCAGTTGTATAGGGTCTGGAATCACATAGACTACCTTGTAATTGCTTAATTAAGGGGGCATTATGAAGCCGTATCTGTAGAATACCGTGCATTACAGGCACATTCTAAGCACCATCTCAGTTTTGAACAATCTGCTATCCGACTCACTTAATCGCTTAATCCTTAATTTATTTTATAAACATATTTAAAGGTACATTAAATGGAAGCTACCACATGAACACATGCTTATTATATCGTAATTTGTTAACATCAATACACTAAACATGAATTAAACTGTTTTATACTTATACAACATAATCAATATAACTTAGCCATCCTGACTGACTCATCCAACTAATTTTTAGCCAGAACAACAACTGATGTTAGATTTAGCTGTACTCCTTGGTGTCTTATCAAGGTGTTTGGAAATATGCGATCTCTATAAAACCAAAAATTACCCAGCGTCAGGAATATATGTGAAGCGCCATCTACGGCGAAGGGATAATTTGTGCAGCAAATACCGTGTATAAGAAAACAAGGCGTCTTGATTGTTACCAATATTTGAAAGGAAAGTTCTCCGGAAGGAGCAAATAGTTGGTGAGTTTGACACAAGATAAATGAAGAATGATTGTTTGTTGTTAAATTAGCCAGGTCAATGATTTCATTGTGTAAATAGGTTTATGTTAATTTAGGCAAAGTTCGCCAGTTTGTAATGTTGTTAAAGCACGTAAAGTATAAGTGCTTACGGATGGGATACATGTGTGTGTATAATGAACGTACACAAGTTCAGACTTTGAATATGAGTGGTTGCAATTGCACCCAGGTATGTGTCTTGCATAAAGGGGTTTATTCATATAAACAAGCTCTAAGATGGTGCATGATTTAATAAGTATGATATGTTATAGCGACTTGCACAGCTTGTAAGAGTTAAAAGAGGTTAATTATCATTAAAAGGAGTGAGTAGAACCGTTTTTTGAGGGAATATTATTGATGTCAGTTGTATAGGGTCTGGAATCACATAGACTACCTTGTAATTGCTTAATTAAGGGGGCATTATGAAGCCGTATCTGTAGAATACCGTGCATTACAGGCACATTCTAAGCACAGGAATTTATGAAAATATATATATCAAGCAGAGACATAAATGAATACACTGTATAGCTGGATAGTTACATTCCTTTTGGAGTTTATTTCGTATATAAACATCACGTTTATATGTCAAGAGTATTTACAAGATTCACTGTAAAGTAGACAGGGTTACATGCATTTAATTTTGTTTATATGATGCATATATTTATAATGCTTTGTTACTTTGTTGTTTACAGTGAACCGCTAATTGGATTGCTGAATCGCTAAATGATGATGATTCGCTAAGTACGGAATTGCTGGATTGCTGATTAGCTAATCACTGATTCGCTGATTGATGAGCGACTTGAAGATGACTTGTTACTAAAGAACAGAATAAAGAGAAATAAGAACAACAAGTTGTTTCAACGTTTCCTTTATTGGCGCGTTCACAATCAATATGATCATTGTCTTCAATCGTCATATTTACAAACAGACCAAATCATACCTCGGGTGTCCCCAGCTGTAATCAAACTCAACAAATCATACCTGCTAGAAGTCACTCAACAGAGGTCTCTTACTGCTGACCGCCTAAAATTTCAGACACACATATCAATTCGTATCCGGACACCTACATCCTGGACATCGACCCCGGATAACCACCCTAGTCAACTACCCCCTAGGACACAGGTCGCCAACCATTTAAAGCTCGCGGGCCACAGCTAACGATTGTCATAATTTGGCGGGCCGTAGGTAGTCTTCAACCCCACCCCCCCCCCCCCCCCACACACACACACACATGCAATACATGTACACACCCGCAACTTTTCAAAAACAAAAAGAGCAAACCACAAAATTAGTGAAAAAAATCAGGCTGACTTTTTTCGTGTGATTAACCTTCATTACATTCACACTCAATTGAGGCAAAGTGGTTTACCTTTCTCTTTATTGAAGAAATACTTCAGAGACCAATTCGATTTAAAGTTTCTACCTTCATCAGAAAATATCCTTTTCTTCGCAGGTCTCGAAGTCGACGCCATGTTGGTTATTATTTCAAACACAATCAAGGGCACAGCAGAAAGAATATCGTAACTGTATTAGTTGTACATTGCACACTTCATTGAACGCGTTGTAAATAGAAGGGGACTATCCAGTTTTGATTAAGATTCATGAGAAAACTCAACGACAGGAGAAAAGGGTTGTAAGTTTCAAGTATGGCATTCCAAACATATGTCTCCATTCACAACATTTGTATATTTTACAAACGTTACTGCGTGCGGAAATTTCAAACTGAAATTAATAAGGCGAGTGATGTTCATGTCGTGTAATGTAATGAGAGAGAATTTGAGGAGTTTTGTATCAACCACTAACGAGACAATATGTTGTGAATGATGAAAACAAATAATGGACATAGAGGTAGCTGTGTGTATATGTTTTACTCTACTTAATCGCTGCTGGCAGGCCGCATTTCATTCATGAGCTATTTTTATAATTACTTATTCGATGCTCCACGGGCCGCACCAGAAGAACTCGCCGGCCGCGGGTTGGCCACCCGTGCCCTAGGACATACATCTCATACGGCAACCACCCTCTAGGGCGACTACCTCCTGGTCAACTACCCCATAGGAAAACTACCCCCGGACAACTTCCCCTAGGATAGTTGTCCGGGAGGTAGTTGTGCTAGGGGTAGTTGTTCGGGGGTAGTTGTCCTAGGGGGAAGTTTTCCTAAGGGGAAGTTGTCTAGGGTAAGTTGTCTTAGGGGGTAGTCGTCCTAGGGGGTAGTTGATTGGGGTGGTTATCCGGGGGTGGATGTCCAGGGGGTAGGTGTCCTAAAACCATATCAATTATCTAGTATGGTCATTTTGCTAAATCTTCCTGCGATAATATATCCTTTTCTAAACCGGACCAAAATGTATCTCTATTGATGGTATTATTATTATATAACAAAGTTGTTAATATCAATAATATATGACCTACAATACTAACGAACTGATTCTTACCAAAAGCTACACATAGACTAGTCATCATCCGCTTAGTATGCAAACTCTGAAATAAAGCCACACTAACTTGCAACAATGTGCTTCGACTATGCACCCTCTAACTAAATTACTCAGTATAATTCCACAATTAAATACTAAAACCACTTGAATAATAAGACAGATACCTCTCATATAATGACAGAATTCCTTTAGATAATCTACTGCTATATCACATCTCATTATATATACAAAATAAAAGTATCTATTCAAAGAGTCAAACATTCTATATCACAGCGAACTCGCAGTCATGGAGAAAAATCTGTTGTGCGTGCAGCTAGCGTGCAATGTATGGGCAAAACATTGTCACTGTTTAAAATTTCAAACGTATGCTAAATCACATATGAGTATATATTAACATACCTTGGAAATATAGTAAATTCACTGGAATTATCTCCTACACTCGAGACTTCCTGACCCTCCTCTTACTGACATCTTCTGTATGATCATCTCCAAGTATCCACCCCTCACTCTTGACCAAGGCCATACATATTCATCTACTTAAAAAAAAAAAAAATCTTACTTACTATAATGTACATACAGTTTAACTAAAAGTAATAAGTATTTCCAACATAAATTATACATGATACACATTCTCCGTGCCTGACTCATTTTATAAAAGTAAACAAAGGATTCAGTTTGGGGAGGGGGGACTAAATAAACTCAGCGAATGAATACTGGCCCCAACCAACAAGACCCATCAAAAACGCGGTCTCTTCTTCCTCTTTCCTTATAATAGTCATAATCGATTACTTTTACCAATGACTTTAATATTATCATTTTCCCCTCTCTCTCTCTCTCTGAATTGATAATTAGTTATATACTTTCTATATTTGTCTTCGTTTTTTCATTCTTAACTAAATTATACAAATACATCTGTTAACTAAATTTACAATAACAAATCAGCTTGACAACCGCTACCCCCCGCACGCGTATTTTTTTTTACACGACAGCCTGTGATTTTACGGCTTAAATTTCAATATACGCGCTCACGAAGAGTCTAGCTAGCTATCTAGTTTAGCTACAAAAGCTTAAAAAGAGAACACAAACAATTGGACTTTAATTAGTTATTGATTTGTCTCACCATTTATAAAGGCCAAAAATAGAAATGAATAAATACTGAGATTCGAACCAACAAGATTGCATGACACTGTCCTTCCCGATTGATCTAGCTATGGGTTTATAAAAGGGTTTGCATGATTATTATAACTCTATCACTATCTCTAATGATTACCATGTGCGCATGCGTAGGGTAAGCTAGCTAGCTAGACTCTTGGCGAGCGCGTTTATTGAAATTAAAACCGTAAATTCACAGACTGTCGTGTAAAGAAAAAATACACCCCGCACAGTTCCAATGGCGCTTGCCCTGCCCTTTCTCAGATGCAATCGTACCTGTCAACGCGGTTGGTAAATTTGCCCCGACTTTTCGGTCAAGCAAATAGGTAACTCATGCATGAAGAAGGGAGCGGCACTAGCTGTACCTGTGCGTACAAAAGGTTTTTCATAATCAGTTTACCTACTCATTATATCCGATTTATTAATGAGGCGAAACAATTTTTGGCTTGGTTAGTAAACTACATGTGTATCTTACATGTGAATCGTCAAATTCGTCAAATTCATCTCGGTCCATATACATACTCTTAAATTGGAACATAGATGTTCCAATAACATGGCCAGGTATAGAAACCCTGAGTTAAAGTTTGGAAGTAATCAGAGGTTATACTCTCGACTCATACATTTCCAATAACCAGTATCCTTTTAAATATGTATACTAAAAGCAATCAAAATAGATAGTTTAGAATCATGGGAAAAACAGTTAGTCGTTACTATTAGCCATTAGTAACTAATGGCATGATATTACTCGGTTGTTCGGTATAGGGGGTACATTTCTGCCTCTTCTAAATCCTCAGTGGTCAAAATCAGAGCTGGCATCTTGTCGTCGTCTCTTGATAAGGATCGATACGATGAAGAGATGAACGACCATGACGACATGGATGAAGCCGACAATGATGAACACCTTCGTGAATGACTGGGTGACATCAAACAGGTAACCTAGGAAATGATCATACCAGAATTATAAGTATTTGTCAATGATTTGTTATGTTAAAATTGCAAGGCATACTAAGACACAGTTTTGACCATAACCTAAGCAGACATACATAAGTTTCCTCCCAGGTACATATTTCTTAAAGGGTTCGAACTGTTCGAGGCTACATGAATTGCCTGACTACACCTTTTCTCTCAACTAGCTATGACACGCATAAAGTGCCATAGATAGCTAAATCTCGTTACCTAAAACTCACGAAAGTCATAGCGCGATACAATTTGCATGTTGACTGAAAAATAGTGACGGAACAATTCTTCTACACATGGATTTAAAGCTTATCTGCCGTAGTTTACAGGAGGGATTAGACTGCCCTGCAAGGTCACTGGACAGGTGGTTATCTCATCAACTCAGCTCTCAGTTAACATAAGAAAAAGAGGATCATGGGGACCAATGGTCGCCGATTAGGCATTGTTTGTTATATAGAGGGCGCAAGTAGCTACAAGTAGTGCAGTGGGCCTTTAAGAAATATCAATCTGATCGCATGTTTACCAAGACCTTTTATAAAATCAAGGTAAGGTAATTAGACTAGACTCGTGCGTCGTTTTTGTTGAAATGTGTGGGTATAGGCCTAACTAAATGATCTAGCTATAACTTAGATGCCGTGGGGCGACAAGGACATTGAACTTGAGAAACATGTTTATCGATATTTATACTACTGTCTTCAGATTATCGCTTTTGAAAAGCAATCCATCCAAGAATTGATGTTGTCTGTCCATAACCCGAAAAATAATTTATAATGTCAATACATACAATGGGGTGTTGGATAAATGGATTTGTCAAAGGCTCTTCATGTTCGAAAAGAAGAAATTGGCAATGAATTACGCACCTGTAAATGTTCCTGCACTTATCGCCCCTAGTCCTTGCGCCAATTGACTGACAGCCACGGCCATGTTAAAATTCCGATCATCAAAGACTGCATCTTTGAATAAAGTGGCCATAATAGCATCCTCGATGAAGAAGGAGAAACCTTGGACAAAAGCCAAGGTAGCACGCACCGCGTAAGCAGAACTGATGAAGTCCAGCAGAAATGATGCCGTTCCGATGAGACCTATAGCGATGTAGACGACATAGACATTGATGCCTTTGTCGACGAGGATAATGAAGATAGTCCGACTGATGATGCCACCTATGCCGCCAATTGTGGAGAGAAAGACTGCTTTGGAAGGAGGGATTCCCAGGTGTTCAGCGTGGGGGACCAGAAACAGCATCCACGCATAAATGGAGAAAATTATCAAGAAATGAATCGGGATGGTGAAGAGATAAAGTGGTTCGTTTAATAAACCACATGACCGTTTGCCGGTTTGAAAGACGGAGCTTTTCCGAGATAAGCGATCATTCGGTGATGTTTCCTGCTTACTTATGTTACGTCTCTCGGTTTGAATCAAATGCCTTTCCTCCAAGACACAATCTTCACTACTCTCTTCCTCTTGCTCCTCCTCCTCCTCCTTTATTTCATTTTCCTCCTCCTCCTCATTATGATAACTGATGCTTTCTGTTTGTTTTGAGGATTCTCCTTCAAAGAGACACTTCCGTTTCTCATTCACCTTAACATGACTTTTGCCTTTATTTACAGCTGCGTTTCTTGGCGCCTTGCGTATTGTTGCACCGCAAGCGACAAGGTTAAAAGTGATACCGCCAAGGATAATAAACGCCCCTACATAACCATAAGCTTCGAATGACCTTTCCATTACAATGGGGAGCAGCATGGATCCAGCGGTGTAGCCGTACAACGTGATTGTGTTCACCAAAACAAACTTTTCTCTGAAGAAATCGTTCAGTGCAATCACTGTGGGCATGAAGGTCATTGACAAGCCAACACCTGCAGAGATACAAAAAAAACATTAAAATGATAATAATGACTACTGCTAAAGATGAAGCGTATCCCCCCCCCCCCACCTTCCCCAATTTCCATTCAGTTCTAGTCTCAATGTTCTTTAGGAGTGGCCTGGCCTTAAAGTTGATATTCTAAGAGAATCCCAAATATTGAGATAATTACATCAATAGAAAGTTGTTAACCCCAAATTAACACTAAATGGTGTCCAACTGACAAGAACAAGTTTAGAATGGTGAACTTATGCGAGTAAACTCTACCAAACTATCTAAGTCTGAAACCCGGAAGTGCATGTAGAGTCGGGCCTCTATCCGTGACGTCACGAACGGGACTCATGGGCTCAGTGAGAGTGAATGGCAGTGATATTCCTACGTAAATGCTATCCTGTCAGAGCTTAGATTTGTTGTTGTTAATGAGTATATTTGATGGATTTTCTGTTTTCATTTGAATGAAGAATATCGAAGCAACATTTTTCAGTCGCTGGTTTCTTTTTTATATCCTCGTATTCACCTTTTTGGTAGAGATTTAAGACGAGCTAACTGCTTGGGAAACAAGGTTAACAAATTCACTTATGAATAGGCGGAATGATGCATTATCTTGTCATCAGATAACTAGGAGCAGTTTTGTAAAACAAATAGGCCTGGAACTATGATAGTACTTATCCTAGATGTGTGTAACTGCCTTAAAAAAGGATACAGTACAAGTTAAACATGTTATGTTGTGAAATATCAAACTTCAACGAGATCATGCAAGCACGCTTCCTCTATATTTTGACAACGTCTAGTGATCGAACGATATTCACCCGCGAGTGATGCGGCTCTTGCATGAACGTTCGTGATGAGAGCAGAATCGGGAGGTAAGACGAGGCCGCTGCTCTAGGCGCGGCTTGCTTGTGATGGAACGTACGTGCGCTAGTTATATATTTATCGGCAATTGCAAGAGAATGAAAGCGACGTTACCAGCTAAAAAAAAAAAACTAACAAAGACTTGCTCCTGACTACCGGTTTCGTAATGCACAGCATGGAAGAAGATGAAGGATCTTCAGGGCCAAGGAAGGCGAAAGACATGCGAAAAAGGAAGTAGAAACCATCAGGAGATCGCTGTATGGTACTGTTCACCCCGTGCCTGGGCCGATTTCAACACCAAAACAAAAATTACATGATGAAATGTCGACTAATAGCACATCGTTGGCATGTATATGTCATACTTTTTAAAGGGGAATTAATATTAATACTATGAAATATTAGGGGGAGGTGAAGAATTGTACATAGACTTATGATTTATTAGACTTTTCAGCCTTTGAAACAAAACAAAAATAAGCAGAAAATCGTTTCTCTTTGCACATGCTTTCTATGGAACATCCGGGTACGTGAATATGCTCTTTCCCGGACGTTACGTCATTATATAGTAGACCAGCGCCGTGACTGATATTCTATGCAAAGAGAGGCGGATATTTCGACATTTCAATTTCGAGTAGCCAGAATTTCGTTGTGATATACTATGCAATTGAAAAACTTATAAATAATAAATGCTTGCCGTAGGTACCAAATTAAGGGACATCTATTTGCTTAGAATATCAGTTTTAACTCTTTTCATGCCACAGTGTCACTTTAAACATGACGGACAAAGAGAGAGGACAAAATATACAGTTCCTCAGGTAGACAAAGGAACATCCCTTCACTGCTATTATGTAAAAATGTGTAGAACAAGTGTCACATGCATATTCACCTGTTCTACACATTTTTACATAATAACAGTGAAGGGATGTTCCTTTGTCTACCTGAGGAGCTGTATATTTTGTCCTTTTTCTTTGTCCGTCATGTTCCTAGCGTGTGCCAAGCTCAAAATCCCCCCGTGCCAGGTTGTTTTGGAGATAATCTGATTAACGCAATGGTTCTATGAATGGCGAGTGCAAAACACACAGCACAGTCCAATGAGCATGAACAATAACTGCTATTTCGAAAGCGCCCTTGCACGCACATGACACTCAATAGGTAGCATAGCGATAGCAGGCATGCAGCCTCATGACAGGCTATGAGTTAATAGATAATAGATCCTTTTGATCCTTTTTTGAACTGCTGTTCAACCTCTGGCACGTTTGTCATTTGAAGGCTGGCAGAAGAGCATTTGTGAAATCATTTCACCCTTGCTCCTCCAGCAATGACCACTGAAACGAAGGCGGCGTTCTCTCAGTTTATGGCGTTGTGTCTAAATACAACTCTACATTTCCTATAACTATGGTCCTTTCAGCTTACATTCAATGCTGCTCTCAAGTCAGAGTCTTGTCTTGTAGTAATGATACTGCTACAACCAGGCGCGCCAGAAGCAGTTTGGGAGTGGGGGAGGGGCAAACATGCCAGGGGGCCCACCTTCCAGGGTCAGTGGCGTATAATGAGCAAAAACTTTTGGAAGTGGGGGGGGGGGGGGGGGAGGAGAACAAAATTAACATCACCACTACTCTTACATGTTACATGCAGGCCCCACGGAACGTTTTTCAAAGTGGAGTATTAACGATTAGGAATAGCGGAGCAAGCGTAAATTTGCGTGGGGTCTAGGGCCTGAGCCCCGGCAGGGTGTCAAGGGGCTAAGCCCTCAGGAGCTCAGGTATTTTAGGCATTCAATTACGGTCAGATAAGCATATTTAGATACCTTATTTGTGACATTGGCAGGTCACTAATTGGCGGGGGGGGGGGTCCAGGAGGCAGAGCCCCCGGAAGTTCGGGTTTTTAAATATTTAATAAAGGTCAGATAAACATCCAGGGGCCTTCTTTAGGACCCTTGATTGGGTCCAGGGGGCAGATCCCCCGGAAACTCAGAGGTTTTAGATATTAAATTACGGTCAGATGAGCATCCAGGGGCCCACTTAGAGCCATTTTAGGGTCGAGGGGGCGTAGCCCCCGCAAGCTCAGGGGTTTTAGGCATTTAATTACGGTCAGATGAGCATATTTTGATACCTCATTTGTGACATTGGCAGGTCACTTATTGTTTCTCTTTCTCTTTCTTTCTTTTTCTCTGTAACATATTTTTTCAATAAGTGAGGGGGGGGGGGGGGTTGAGCCAAATGGGGGATATGAAGGCTTCTAAATTCGCATATTTTTCGCCCGACTGTAAATTTGGGAATTTCAAATTTTCCAACAAATGCATACAAATATCGGAAAATCATGTCATTTCAGCAAAATTTGTAAATTTTCTAAATCACTAGTATCGAATTAGAAATCGCCCCCCCCCCCCCCTAATCAGTACGCCAGCTTTCAGAGGCTCATGTCTTGTCACCGCTATGGTAAAAAACACACACGCTTTCCCATCCTCTCACAATATTTCCACGATATGCGCGTATCGCTTTTATCAAAACCTTTTTTGATAAAAATATGTGGCATGCGGAATGTTTAGGAAATTCAATTCCTGTTAACTTTCATTTTCTTTGAATGGAATATATTATATGATTCAATTCAGGGTGTTTTTTTTTTTTTTTGGTTCTTTTTAGTCAAAAATACAAGCCATCTTTACTCCTTTTGTTTTGTTTTGTTTTTTTGTTGTTGTTTTTTTTGGGGGAGGGAGGCTTTTTTTGTTGTTGGGGGACAAAAATGCGTTTTGCCCCCCCCCCCCCCCCCTCCACGTTTTTGGTTGTTTTTTTTGGGGGGGGGGGACAAGTGCAAAAATTACCTCCAAATCACTAGTTGTTATATTTTAAAACGCTGTCAGTTGTTTAGAATATGTATACATATAATTGAAAGAAAGTAGTAGCTCGGAATATTTATGAATATATATAACTGGCGATATGATAATCAAATACATGATCAAAAGGCAACAAATACTGTTGAGATTTCATTGTATAACAGAGATTAACAATAGTTCCAATTAGTCAATCTAAAGAAATCGAAGTTTCCCTCTTATCTCTCAATATAACTCTTAATCGAATGCACAAAATTGTACGCATATACCTACTATGCAGGGCACAAAATAAGCTACATTTTGATATTTTCGATTACGTAGCTAAGTTACAAATATTTAGCTTACCTGATGAAGCGAGAAAGATTCCAACGGCAACTGAGTTTTTGAAGAAAGCGCTGGCAATTATACATAATCCACACAACCCTCCACCTAACATAGCGACAAAACGATGGTTGATCTTCGGCAAAACAAGTGTTACAAACGGACCTAATATGTTGACAAAAAATAAGAAAAGATACTAAATCAAAGATTACAACTAAAAAGATTAGGTAATCACGTTTAAAAGTAAACACTGTTTTTAGAATCCACTTTTTTTTTAGATGTAAATGTCAAATTTATATTTACATGAAAACATGATTACCATATTGCTTCCCGAATATGAGGTGACGAATACTTAAATTAGGAATTTCATTCAAGAAGGAGGAGAAGGATGACGACGAGAACAGAGAGAGAGAGAGAGAGGAATGGGGGTGAGGACGGGGGGTGCAGCTCCTACCCCTGCATTACCCCAGGTAATGTTCTTTGGCAAGATATATATTTTCATTCGCCACTGTCTACCCAGGTAAAGTTAGTGGGAACTTTGTAGTTAGAGAATTACAAACAAAATGCGTCATGTTTTCTCTTACTTGCAATAACCATTTTTACCATTGTTGACTAATGATGACGATGAGTATTATGGTGATGATTGTTATTATCACGATTATTATTGTAGTTGTTGCAGTTGTTGTATAATCATCGTTTGTATCATGTTATTACCTTAATTATGATTGTTTATATTATTATTATTATTATCAATATTATTAGTATAATTATAAATATGATTTTTGTTATGAAGATGATAGAGATTATGATGATCATACATAGTATTATAATTCTCGTTACCATCATTAATTCTACATATAATGCTATCTACCACTTGCACTACTAATACCAACAGTTTGTATATATTACATTTTACTTACATCCGAGGCACATAAATGTTGCAGGCAAGCTACATATAAATCCGACAGTAGCATAATCTGACTCCAGACGCTCGACCATTGTAGGAATAAAAACACCAAAAGATTTCGCGATGCCAGCTTCAATAAAAAATACCACGAATCTGCTAACAACAATCCAGTAGCCCCAAGACCATGAATTGAAGCTTGCAATAATAGACATTTCACCCTTAAAACAGAAGTATGAGTAATCCAATCCAATCAAAAAAATAATTATTTGATTTAGGCCTGACGCCCCTTTTACTTTGCAATAAGAAAGCGCTGCTTATATCGCGTCACACGATATGGTCACCAAAACAGGATATCACTTAAACAGGTCCAAGTTGGCCAAAACATTCCAGTGTTGTCTAGCAAAATGGAAAGGGCTTCAAAAATTCCTTGAACTAGACAGTTGAAGCTGACTTCCAAAGAGGTATAAAGCTCTTCCACAACTTTGCAGCAAACGAGAGATCATTCTCCTGCGTACAAACGTCCGCCAAAGTTGCTTTTCGAGTCGATGATTAAGTTAAAGTTAGATTCACGTTGTTTTAACTTTATTCAGTGTGTAGGCTACACAGAATAGACGATTCTTCTACTGTATTTCCCACAGCACCCTTTCTCGTCGCAAAGTACATGTACTTCATATTCCCTTCAGCTTCTCTTCAAACCGGTTTTGATGAAATATCTACATGTTCATCTAAACGAACACTAGACAAAAGTCGTATAGATATCAAAAGCTTGGCAGGAACCTAAATAAGAAACCGACATTCGGGCTACAGTCGGTTTCAAAAATAAAAGCAGTATACGCCTGTATTTCGAAAATTGACGATGAACTTGCAATATCAACGACATGTCAATAGAAAGAGGATGCATGAATGCCTATGGGACAAATGACGTGCACTACTGGCTTTACCTTCTGTAAGGCCCCATTTATTAAAATGGAATCGTTTAATTACGACTGCATTGACAAAATAACGAAGATTTCATCGGAATTACGAAAGACGACTATATAGACGAGGAACACAGTCAGGACAATGTAATCAGTGGTGGATCAATGTGGGGCCGAACTTGCCGCGGCCCTGCTACCCGACATAGGCCCTAAAGCTAAAAGTCTCGTGGCAAAAAAGTTCCTTACTATTTCATCAGCTTCCCTTCGAACAGAACCACACGAAATGTCCAAGCCTACATATGTTTCTCTAAATCAGCGCTAGAAAACTTGACGTATAAACGTGAACAACTTTGCAGGAAGCTAAATTACAGAAAACTACATTCGTTCTAAGATTTATCCTAAAGTATTTATCACCAAAAAAAGATCGTGACCATGCTGTTCATAGCGTAGGGCTGGCTGAACATAATACCCAAATTCACAAAGGAGGTTTGCCGACAAACCTAGGTTTATGTGCGTCATATGACGCGTTTCGACGCGTTTGAGACCAATGTTTAGACAAACCTTGGTCTGAAACGCGTCAAAACGCGTCATATGACGCACATAAACCTAGATTTGATATTTTTCATATTTTACGAATCCAGTGATCTGCAGCGGATAGATCTAAGTTAAATGACGAAGGAACGATCACCAGGGGGGAGTTTCACAAAGCCTTTTTACAATGACAAATTACAAAAATCAGTGACAAATCTGCTGATAACCAATCAGAAGCAACGATTTCAGCAGCTTATAACAACAACTGTAATTGGTCAGTGATGACAAGTTTTGTGAAACTCTTAGCTCATACCTGTCAGCTCTCAGCTGTAACAAATGTCACCCTAAAAGGCGTTCCTCATTAGAAGTCATGGAATGATCTTTGACAAACAAAAATGTCTGATTAAAGTTGATCGTAACAGACATGCAATTTGAACATCATTTGCATATTGAAGGAGAATTCCCATAAACATCGTGTTATTATAAAATTTGCTTGTCTGCATGGTCATACTCATAACTAATATCGAAACGGAATTTGGGAGCATTTGGTTGATTAGTTATTGATATACGAAATATATCTAAAGGGAAGTGTCTAAATGTGTTTATGTGTGATGTAGGTGAGACCCGTTTTACATTAGGGACTTTTAGATTGAGTGGACGAGAACACGACGAATGCCGACTGATCATACGTGTCAACGTACTCAACTGCCCATGTTGACTACAATTAGAAATCTTTTAGATTGCACTCGACAATATACATGCATGCAGGAAGTAACACTATGATTGAACATGACGTACAAAGAAAGAGGACAAAATATACAGTTCCTCATTCTACCCTCAACAATAGGCCATTTTCGTAATGTAACCAAATTTAATGCATAAGTTTTTATGAAGTGCCTCAATACAAATTATTTAATTCACCTGATAGGAATAATAGTATTTCAATAGTCAGAATGCAACTGCATTAGGTATTGCTAGGTAGGTCAAGCCATAATATTGTCCAACCTGACAACAACTAATGTATGCAGTTCGGATTCTGTCTATTGAAATACTATTATTCTTATCAGGTGAAGGAAATAATTTGTATTGTGGCACTTCACAAAGACGTATGCATTAAATTTGGTTCATTACGAAAATGTCCTATTGCTGTGGTAGACGAAAGAACATCCATCCACTGCTCTTATGTAAAAATGTGTAGAACTGGTGAATATGCATGTGACACCTGTTCTACACATATTTACATAATAGCAGGGAAGGGACGTTCCTTTGTCTACCTGAGGAACTGTATATTTTATGCGAACGCGGCATATACTAGTACCGTACTAGATTTAGGAAAATCAAGGTTGACGTATTCTCGATCGCTGACTGAGACGACGTGACGCATGCGCAGTGCCTTAACATGACGTCACACGTTGCAGTCAAAGCTGTCGACAGGCAAATCTAAAAGTCCCTATTGAAAACATGTATGTTGCCTGTAACAGGCGACAATTAGATCATATTATACAATGGATGAATGAGATAGTAAGTCAGGTTATGTAACGAAACCGTACATAACGTATTTGCAGCCAGAGAGCGAATTACTCGAAAAAATTATTCGATCACTCGATAAAAATCTAACTTGATATAAATGGAAAACTGAATAAATGTCGAATTTAAATATAAAGGAATAACAAGTATTTACCCTGTCATTATTGCACTAAATCAAATTAAAACCTCTTGTTTATGCTGAGGAAAGCACAGACCTCTTCCTTTTTTTCAATTGTTTACGATTTTCAATTGTTTAAGTTTATTAAAATGTGTCTCGTGTAATCATATGTTTTTTTAAATATGTTAATTCAGATACCCTTATTTATACACAAACCTATGAACCGGGTCCTACATAATACATGCTTTCCTTTTTAGTAGATCCCCCACTTTATTGATTGATTTATATGGTTGTATTCTCTGTTATACATATTGTAACGGACCAGCCCGTTACAGGTAGTTATCTTGCAGAAAACGTAGAGGGCAGTAAGCTTTTGGGGCGTAAGGGCTCAGAGCGCGATTACGGACGCACCATGCGTAAAGCAGCTCTCAGAGCGTCTCAGATGCTATAAATTGCGGTATCGAGCACAGCATTCGCCACTTCGACGCTGGCTCTCGTCTTAGTCAGATAGCGAACTCTCCGCTTTGCTCCAGCTGAGCTAAAGTAAGGAAAAGGATTGGAAGCGAGAAATAGAGTTCCTACAAAAGGCAATCCCTGCCTTTACTACTTGTTGAGATTAATACAGATAATTGGTGTCGGTGTTAACTATGATAACGTGTTGGAGAAGTTGACTTATGTTTGTATTAATAAAGTATACAGTTAAACAATCCATCGTTTCTTAACGTGTAATTAGTTGAGTCTCCATAGACTGATGTAATATAATCCTCTCATAGAGAATACACGTCCAGCTATCCAAAACACCTCTCATCTCCACACTCATATATTTTGGGAAAACGGAGCCACGTCAGGGCCTCTAAACTACAAGCCAAATAGAAACCGCTCGCATTATTCAGGATGGCAAATTCTTCGTCAGATGACGGTAATAGAGGCAAGGGACAGGCCAGTCCTCCAGCATCCAGGACCCGTTCTAGGATGGAGGGCCGTAACACGTTTGGTGTCAGAAGTGGGATGGAGGACGAGAGGAAAACTGGAACAGATGGCAGTGATTCTACTTCGAGAGATGAATCAGTTTCCATTAACTCTGGAGTACATCGTTCAACAAGTATGAAAAAGCAGAAGGCGACGGCTTTGATGGAAATCGCCGAATTGAGGCAGCAGATATCGGCAATTAATGCAAGGATTGAGGAGCTATTACAAGGGTTCTCAAACATAAAGGCTACCGACGGAAGGTCGAAGAAGAAGAAACATAAAAGGCGTACCAACACGCAAATGTCCAGTAATGTGACGTCAAGTTCGGATGAAGTACAACTAAAGTCACAAGAAGAATCCTTGAATACAGAAGGGATCCAGACTTCTTCACTGTCAAGCAAGGCAGTGAAAGTAAGTAAAGAGCAACGGATAAAGAGGCTACATCGGAAGGATGAGTCATTGCATGCAGCTATACCAAGGAATAGAGGCATCTCTATTACGCCTGACAGATATGATGGGTCTACCTCATGGATCGACTACTGCGAGCACTTTGAATCCTGCCGTGCAGTGAACGGCTGGAATGATGAAGAAGCAGGAAAAATTCTGGCATCATGTTTGAGAGGGCAGGCTTTGAGATTGCTGCGGGAACAGAAACAGAGAATGAGCTTCAATGATCTGAAGAAAAAGCTGGCTAACAGGTTTTCGGATTACGGACAAGCCGAAAATCATTTGCTGGAGCTTAAGCAAAGGCAGAGACGTGAGGGCGAAACACTCAAAGAGCTAGGGCAAAACATCAGAGAATTAACTTCCTTAGCTTATCCAGAGTTAGACTATGCTGTACGAGAGAGATTGGCGAAAGGGCATTTCATGGATGCTCTACTGAAACCCAAGCTCAGAGAGGCTATATTTAATTCTCAGGATAAGACACTAGACGAGGTGATTCATGTAGCTGTAGTAGCTGAGGCCTTTCACAATTCTGAAGATCAGAGGATGAGCACTAGAAGGACATCAAAGTACTGTAGGGGAATGACAAAGGAAGACGAAATGGATCAACAGCCAGCCGACCCAACCTCTGAAGTGGTGAACACCCTGATCAGCCTGAAAGAGGAAATTGTAGGATTGGTGGCGGCATTAAAGGGCGCTTTTCAGGCGTCTCAACAAACCGCTAACTCTGATGGAAAGCAGCAACGGGAGAAATCAGCTGTATCTGATGGTTGTTGCTTCTACTGTGGAAAGAAGGGGCACATCAAGAAAAAGTGCAGAAAAAGGCTGAAGAGTGAGGCTCAAAGGCAAACTGAACAACAGCAACAACAGGTCTCAACAAACGAGGAAAGGCCGCCTCAGGGGGACGTGCATGGTGCGGCCAATGCAGCAAGATCTGACAGCCCCACAACAACAAATACCACAGAACCAATAGGCACATCTAAGCACAATAGCGAGATGCACAAAGGAACATTAAAGGGCATGTATATACCAGTTATCATCGCCGGGCAACAGTTACATTTTCTTGTAGACACTGGGGCTACCGATACATACATCTCCAAAGCAGGATATGTGAAACTGATAGAGCAGCCTTCTATTGAACCTACTACAGAGAGAATAATGCTTGCAAACGGCTCAAATATGAAGGTGGACGGCAAGATCCACACTGAAGTGACAATAGGCCAGGGAAAGGCAAGGGTTACTTTGATTATCGCTAATGTATGCGGCGATGGAGTCTTGGGCATGGATAATCTACTATTGTTAGGAGCAAAGCTTGACTTGAAGACGGCTACTCTAGAGACCAAATGGGGATCAGTTCAGTGTCGCCATGAAGGCAATACCGCAACCTGCTTCCGCATTGTAACTACGGAGATGCAGACTGTACCTGCAGGACGAGAGAGCCTTAGTACAGGAAAGACGTCGCCACTGAGACGGAGGAGGAAACAGATGGTGAACAACTGTTCGAAGCCACTAGAAGCCTGCGTCAAGCTGGAGGCGGATGTAAGGTGACGCAGAAAACAGAACATTTCCACCAGGGATGAAGATCACCTATCGATACGAGTCACTGTACCTGCCAGATGGAACAGTATCCACTCGTATTACCAGGGATACCTAGAAGGACAGGAAACGAACTAACTGTAAAAACAAAGATGAACTGTTAATAAGACAAAACCTTTCAGGAGGAAACAAAAGGCATCCTTATTGTTTATATCTATACATGGATATATTTTTTTATCATTTTTATGTCGTAGTGTAAGCTATTCATTTCTTTGTAAAACACCACACCATTATCTTTTTGGGAGAATTCAAGGATGTGTCATAATGCACAAAAATTCATGAAAATAATTGGCATAGAAAGCACTCGCTGTAATGGTTATATTCAGAGTTAATGTCCATAGAATGAACATGTTTTTATATGAGAACTTCATAGAAAGAGATTATGAAAGATATAGAGGGCATTCATTGTTATATGCATGTCAGTAGTCTTAAAGAGTAGAGGACCTAACTCTCAGTATGGTTAATACAGCGATGCTTAATTCAATATGTTTTAGTGATTATAGATATTTTTTTGAAACCCCTCGTATTAATGTGAGGGTGACAATGTGAGGACACATTCCTTGAAGAGGGGTGCTGTGTAACGGACCAGCCCGTTACAGGTAGTTATCTTGCAGAAAACGTAGAGGGCAGTAAGCTTTTGGGGCGTAAGGGCTCAGAGCGCGATTACGGACGCACCATGCGTAAAGCAGCTCTCAGAGCGTCTCAGATGCTATAAATTGCGGTATCGAGCACAGCATTCGCCACTTCGACGCTGGCTCTCGTCTTAGTCAGATAGCGAACTCTCCGCTTTGCTCCAGCTGAGCTAAAGTAAGGAAAAGGATTGGAAGCGAGAAATAGAGTTCCTACAAAAGGCAATCCCTGCCTTTACTACTTGTTGAGATTAATACAGATAATTGGTGTCGGTGTTAACTATGATAACGTGTTGGAGAAGTTGACTTATGTTTGTATTAATAAAGTATACAGTTAAACAATCCATCGTTTCTTAACGTGTAATTAGTTGAGTCTCCATAGACTGATGTAATATAATCCTCTCATAGAGAATACACGTCCAGCTATCCAAAACACCTCTCATCTCCACACTCATATATTTTGGGAAAACGGAGCCACGTCAGGGCCTCTAAACTACAAGCCAAATAGAAACCGCTCGCATTATTCAGGATGGCAAATTCTTCGTCAGATGACGGTAATAGAGGCAAGGGACAGGCCAGTCCTCCAGCATCCAGGACCCGTTCTAGGATGGAGGGCCGTAACCACGTTTATCATGTACATTATGTTTTCTATATTGTATGTTATTTATAATATTTACCATTGTTCATTATGTTCAATTGTGTTTTTTTTGATGAAGTGAAATAAATAACTTGAAACTTGAAACTTGAAACATGCGAAGCCCGTCGGTTCACCTATATAGCTGTGTCGATGAGCCGTGCTTAATTAAAGCAAAGTCATCGTGAATATGCGTACTTCACATAGGATGATGTCATCCAGTGGATAGCATGCAAGTTTTTAGGTCGACAACTTCCGATTTTTAAAGCTTTAGATTTTAAGTTATCAGAGAGCTGATACTCCTCTGACAGACACTAAAATGACATATAGTTGAAATTATTGTAATGTATGGCCTATAAGCTTTCCGTTGATATATAATTTTTCCATTTCATTTTTTTCAGTTTGGATATGGTCTTTAAAGGCACGGCCATGCTGAAGAACAGCCATTAGGGACTTTTAGATTTGCGTGGACTGATACGTGTGACTTCCATTAAGGCAGTGCATTAAAAGGACGTCGATCGTAGCAATCCCCATTGTCTTCGCGCGAATCTAAAAGTCCCCATAGGCTGAAGTATGCCACCGTGATGAAATGAATTAAACAAACAAACAAGGGCCATTTCAATACTTAGCTATTGTATTTCCTATAGAAATAAGCCTCCGAGTACGCCATTGTCTTGTACGCATATTTAAATAGGTTACCATGGGGCCAAAAAGATTTGTTTGACATGGTTGGTTCAATTCAATTCAATTGAAATTGTCTTTTTGTCCATTGACCTACCTTGACTTAAGCCTTCCGCACCATCTTGGAGGTGTGTAGTGGCTTCTGCTTCATGACCTCAAGCCAGATCTTCCTATCTTGTGACGTTCTGGTCGCTTCTGTGAGGGATCCCAGACATCTAGTAGCACAATCAGCCTTTACACAATCTAACCATTTCTTGGCTGGTCTAACCCGGGGTCTATCACCATGAAATTTAGAAGTGAGGAGTATCTTTGGGTATCGTTATGGTCTCATCTCAAATGAAAGATATAAACAAAAGAACAAACATGGGTACTTGCAATACCTATCTATTGTATGTCCTATAGAAATAAGCCTCCGAGTACGCCATTGTCATGTTTACACATTTCAATAGGTTACCCTGGGGGCAAACAGATGTGATTGCCATGGTTGGTTCAATTCAATTCAATTCAATAATCATTTTGTGCATAACTCGATCAAAACATTACAAAAAATCATACATAAAATGAACTTTAAATGACATTTGCAATACTACATATTAAATGAAACTTGTTCATAATTACACAATCTTGATTTTTGTACACGTAATAAAATCACAAAAGGACACAAAATATATAATTATATCATAAATTAAGTCTTATTTAAGTGAAAAGAGAAATCCAACGAAATTACAGTGCCTTTTTCCATGGATTTGAAAGAAACACAAATGACAAGAAGAAAAAACTAGACATTAATTTCGTCACGGAGACGAATAATGTGATCTGCCGCTTTGATCGAGACATAACACATGTAGTAACTAATAAACTATAAATGGGGATGTGGTTTGTTTTAAATAAATCCACCTTCCACTCATATAACACGCCTATGTACAAGCTCATATAGTAAAGAAGGATGTAGAAACAGTAATCATGGTTTTACTGACTACTGTTGGTTACAGGCGCGTACGCAGGGGGGGGGGGGTGTTTGGGGGGGTTCAACCCCCCCCCTTTTGGTATTTTTATGTGTGTAAACCCCCCTAAAAAATCCCTAACCCCCCCCCCCCCCCCTTTGGTTTTTTTTTTTTTTTTTTTTTAATTATTAATTATTAAAAAAAAAAAAAAAAAATTACCCCCATGGCTGACCTAAGAAAGGTGACCCTACCCCCCCCCCAACGGAGCAAAATGTCAAATTTTCAAATTTCGAGACCAAAAAAAAAAAAAAAGTGTCCTCTTACCCCCCCCCCCCCCCCCCCCCCCCCCCCCCCCCCCCCACCACCACCACCACCACTGAGCGACTTTTTGGCCGGCGCGATTTTCAAATTTTCCTGAGTCGTTGCGAAATTTTGGACCCGATTTTAAACTCCCCCCCCCCCCCCTTGAAAAAAACCTGCGTACGCCACTGGTTGGTTATAACCCTGTTACCAATAAGTTTATGACAGACGTATGGGAACAAACGACAAAATAACGCGTCGTTCATAAGTTTAAGTTCTGATTATTTATTGTACAAATATGTTGAATCGTACAGAGCAGCAAGAAAAGCGATGTTGACGGTCGAGAATCGTGAAGAGAAAATGTGCAGAAAGGAATTGTAAGATGGATAAATTAGCATCAATGGAGATAAGTAAAAACCAAGAGGCATTCACCGAATCTGACAATGGGACCAAAGAGCTAGACTTACCCCCGAACCAGCCAAGTAGCCTACATGTATCATGGGTTTGACGGCAGCTTGGATGGGTCGGGGGTAAGGCTAATGAGTAGAAGAAGCGTTAATCCTAACCCGAGGAATTGTGATCAGATGTTAATATTGGTGACAGCAAAGTGAAGAGAAAGAAAGTTAAATGGTAGTGATATTGACAGATCGAGAGAGATAGAGAATGTTGAAACACTACACTCATTAGGAGATATGCTAAACTACACGTCCGGTCACCTAATAATACAGAGTCAATAAGAACTTTGGAATTGGAGGAAGAAAAAATGCCTTCTCCGTTCGTATACCACGTACAAGTGGCTCGGTGTAAAAATGTCAGAGGAAAAAATGTCAGAGGTAAAAATGTCAGAGGTTAAAATGTCAGAGGTAAAAACGTCAGAGGAAAAAATGTCAGAGGTTAAAATGTCAGAGGTAAAAATGTCAGAGGAAAAAATGTCAGAGGTAAAAATGTCAGAGGAAAAAATGTCAGAGGTAAAAATGTCAGAGGAAAAAATGTCAGAGGTAAAAATGTCAGAGGTAAAAATGTCAGAGGTAAAAATGTCAGAGGAAAAAATGTCAGAGGTAAAAATTTCAGAGGTAAAAATGTCAGAGGTATAAATGTTAGAGGAAGAAATGTCAGAGGTAAAAATGTCAGAGGAAAAAATGTCAGAGGTAAAAATGTCAGAGGTAAAAATGTCAGAGGTAAAAATGTCAGAGGAAAAATGTCAGAGGTAAAAATGTCAGAGGAAAAAATGTCAGAGGTAAAAATGTCAGAGGTAAAAATGTCAGAGGTAAAAATGTCAGAGGAAAAAATGTCAGAGGTAAAAATTTCAGAGGTAAAAATGTCAGAGGTATAAATGTTAGAGGAAAAAATGTCAGAGGTAAAAATGTCAGAGGAAAAATGTCAGAGGTAAAAATGTCAGAGGTATAAAAGTTAGAGGTATAAAATAAAAACAAAATCATGTGGCAAGTTTGTTATGGTTACACCCGGGTTATATATTAGGCTTATCGAAAAAGAACAGCGAGGGATATTCTGCAGTTGTTATTTCACCGCTGCTTTATTTTCCACTTTCCCTTTTTAAATTTATTTACCTTTCGGCCCCAAATGGTGACTTTTTGCCCGATTATTGCCGAAGGAAGACGGGGGGGGGGGGGAGGGTATTCTTCTTCTGGGGCACGGTGACCTGGCTGCTCTCCCCCTTCCTCTTATATTATGCTTTGCTAATACATCCTTCTGAACAGTGGTCAATGCCTAGGCAGAGCAGGCAGACTAATGGGACATGGTTTCTACTCCGAGTTTCGCGCCTTGCAAGCAATCATCAGGCAATTGATAGCATTCTTAAATATGATTATCCTACAACCTTGGTAAAAATACCCCTAAAATAAGACTTAACTAAAAAAAATACAATTAGAATTACTCATGAGTAATTCTTATTATATTGTATTCAGGTATTGTATTAGTTAAGTCTTATTTTGAGCGTATTTGTACCAAGGTTGCAGAGGAATCATGTAAGAATGCTATCAGTTGTCTGATGATCGCTTACAAGGCGTGAAACTCGGAGTAGCAACCATGCATATCCCATTAGTCTGCCTTATTCAATATTTATATACCGGTATATTATGCTTTCGTAAAAGCAAATGGTACTGGTACACTGAGCAAACTTCTGGGGAAAAAGATTTCTAAAATCGAAAAGTTTGGCCATGTTTTATAGGCTGAGTTGTCGCTCCATGCATGGTGTAATTATTAAATAAAAAGAAAAGTGAGTACAGCCCTCAAAATAGGATCAGATATCTATGAACCTTCTCCCCCCCCCCCCCCCCCCCCCCACTTTTTCTTCACTTTTGAAGATTGTTGGACATTTTAACTGCGTGGCAATGACTGCTATAATATGTAATTTCTAATAAATGCATATTTCCGACAATTCCACTTTTTTGTGGGCTTGGTATTTTGATACTCTGAAACAAAGCAGAAAGCCATGTTATCAATGCTAACCCATCACATTCCCGAAGTGCGCGCGTTGCAATAAAATATTTTCGATTACTATTGCGGTATAAAATAGTCTGGGAGAAAATCAATAAGCAGCTTTGTTACTCCGATACAAAGCAGAAAGCCGCCCATGTTGTTTCAATTAAAGAGAAGGTCGAGTTAAAGGTGAACAATAATTTGAGAGCGTTTGTTATCATTCTTATTATGCAAGTGTGGAAGAACATCAAAGAAAAAAGTTATTCCCTGAAAATCTATTTCAAATGACTTCATATCCCAGATATGACAAGTAACAGCTTTAAAATGAGGCCCGATTTGAATGCCATATGTTTGTGTAGTCCCAAATCAATATCTTTATGTGTACAGTGCTTGTTACTTTACCAAGACTGGGCCAAAGTTTTTATCATTTTGATGACTCCAAAACCTTGCACTACACACCAATATTTACATGTTTATACTAGATGATCAAGCTTTTCTGATTGCTTCCACACCGTTTCTTTCACAATGCAATCGAAAGACCAGAACTCGACTTTATCTTTAAATGCCAACCGCACCATCACATTCCACAGAAGCGCGCGCTTTGCAGAGGTTCGGTTTAAGTTACATCGTTATTTATATAATGATGTGCAAAAAAGTTGATTGTGGATTACTATTGAGGTATAAATAGTCTGGGAGAACAGCAATGGGCATCAATTATTCCCTCGACATAAACGTATAGATATCAAAAAGGACAAACGACATGCGATGGAGGTAGTTGCATCAAATAAGGGTGGAATGAAGGTCATATAATGAGGGGCATATGTACACAAAAGTATTTGAGGGCAAGATGTCCATTCTTTGGAAGTGTGTGAGGCGTACACGTGGGTGCAAGGAACCTTAAAAACAGATCTCAATCGGGCCCAACCGCACACAGCCAACCCACACAACCATGACGTTGACCTAGTAGGAGCGGAGATAGCAAAAGCGCGGCAGCAAATGAAGGCACGGGCCTCGACCACCAACGACACGCCCAAACAAATATATACGGATAAGGTGAGAAATCTGCCTAGAGAAGTACAGGGAAATCTGCCAAGCCGCACCGTTATCAGAAGGAAAATTCTGAATCAACGCAGAGGACCTCTGGAGCCTGCAACTCTAGCAGAATTGAACATGGATCCCGAACAAACGATGACGGATGGGCCCAACCCAACGCAGTTCCTCCTCTACAACGGTCCCCAAGCTCGGAGTAGAATAATTGCGAGGAGTGGATTATTTTGACGCAATGCGTCGTAGTGACACGCCCTTATAAGGGGTCACACGTGTCGGAGGTTTTAAAATGGGGATGAGCTTCTGAATCGAGACGGTCTTTTACTTTTTGGAGCGGGTTTTTAGTTTTCGGAGCGAGTTTTCACTTTTCGGGCGACTTCTTGTTTTTTCTCATTCTTACTCCACTTCCTTTGCCGCCATGAGGTGCTAAAGCTTTAGCAGAGTTCGGGGCGCCCAGCCTATATATGTAACTTTTCGTGATTCCTCGTGATTATATGTAATTATTTGTACTAAATGCACTACTCACTTTAACACTTGACTTTTGTCGAGAACTTTCATTTCTTCGTTTGTACTTTGCTCGTCTCTGGAACGTTACACGGGCTAGCTAGTTGTAGGCTGCCACCGGCCAAACCGGTCCGAGTCACAAACATTAACACATCAACCAATTCAAAATATTAAAAAATGTTAGACATTCTTACATAATATATATGCAAGCCTGATCACACAAAAAAAATCAATTTCAAAATCTATTTTCCACATTGTATTATCCTCAGGACATGTACGAAATACAACACACAGCCATTTATAAAATTTACATTATGGAAGAAAGGAATATAATAGACTAGCCCATGCAGTAGCTGTACGTCTCGACATTCTGTGTGATAAAAGTGCTGAGATATTATGACGGCACTCATTTTTTTTGCTTGTACCTCTAACATTTTTACCTCTGACATTTTTACCTCTGACATTTTTACCTCTGACATTTTTACCTCTGACATTTTTACCTCTGACATTTTTACCTCTGACATTTTTTCCTCTGACATTTTTACCTCTGACATTTTTACCTGGCACCGTACAAGTAGAAGGCCTGAAACGTGTTGACTATCCATTACATACATTCAACACAAACTCAAACGTACAAGTAGAAATCATAATGGCAGATTTTGAAGTCAACATCTTAAATTGAAATGTTGACTGGGATTCCGTCTTCTGATCAAACATGTAAATATAGTACATTTGTAGAGTAAAGTCTCAGCTAAAACATATCGAAATATGAGAGACATCAACGTAGGGATAAATGAGATATAGGGTGGGTATAGGGAATTGGAGACCGCAGGGAATTGGAGACCACCAAGCTCGAACCCATCACTGTCTGTCCGTGTTGGCTCCAATATTGCTATAGCGCCATTTGTGGCCTTTGACAACACAACTGCATATATCCAATTAATTTCGAAGACTGCAATGCGCTCTTTCTCCGAGAAAATTGGCAAAATTGACCAAGGTAATCAATTTTGATCCTTACATTTGCTCTGCTATAAAAACACAATTTTAACTGAATGTTGTGGTGTATGCAGATATTTAGAGGTGGCTCTTAAAAAGGGGATTTTACAATGAAGTTTATGAAGTGTGCCAACCATCACAGAAAACCTATGGCCATTGTATGTTGTGAATGGGTGTTGCACAGCACATTATGAATGGTGTCTGATCAGAAATGTGTTTAGGCAATGGGGGACACCAGGTCCAAGATTTATTATTATTATTATTATTATTTATTTGAAGGTATATAATGATCGACCAGCAGCACAAGGCTGAAAGGATATACTAGCAGAAGATATACAAGAGCAGTGGAAGGTATATGGCTCATGAAAGTAAGAGTGATCAAGCGAATGGAGTAGAGAGATAGAGAGAGAGAGGATGACAGAAAAGCGGAGGTACAAAGAGATAAAGGAAGAGAGAGAGAGACAGACAGAGAAAGCAGGGAATGGAATGATCATAATTAAATAAACATATTATTCCTCATTACATGTAATACATTAATAAACATTAAGAGAGTCAGATTTCGGCAAGACAACAATAATCATCATACAAGTACATGCTAGAAGAGAGAAACGGGAAGGTTAAAAGAAAAAAGGAGAGAAGTTTGAAGAGAGAGAAAGAGGGAGAGCGGGAGATGGGGGTCGTTTGTGGTGAATGCCGAGTATGTCGAGGACAGTCAATGACCCGATGCGGGTTGGTTAATTGTCCATGTACATAAATATTTAGGGCCACATTTTTTTTAAATCGTTTCAAAATTACAGTAAGTTCATTGGCTGCATGTATCTCTTTCAAAAAGTGTTTGAACTAACCATAACAAATCCATTTGCATTCAAATTGTATTTAAAATGTCTTGATTTGTAACTGTCCCTTATTACCTTCACATGTAGGTAATGAGAGACTTTTGGTGATGAAGTCATTAATCATTCTTATCTTATTAATCAGTTACATCATGACCACAATTTTGTTACCAAATAAAGAGAAGAAATTACTGAAGATAATACAAAACTTTCTGTATGTGTAACCTTTTTCTTGCTTATAAATGTAAATAAAGCAAATGTGCTTAAGGGTCTCCAATTCCCTACATCTACCCTATTCAAAGCAATATCGGCAAATATTGCATAATCGAGTCAAATTTCACGATTCTCCTTGAAGTGGCACAATATTGACGTCAAAGCATTCGAATAGCAAACGTGATACATTCATAAAATTGAAATGTTTAAATGTTCAAAAAGGTCTGAAACCTGTGGTGAATTGGTCCAATAAGCATTTTGACCAATTTAAAATGTTGACGCACGCGTACGAAAATTACCAGAAAGTTAACCAATGACGTCAATTTTATCCACATTATATATCATGCATAAATGATAATGTAAATGGAAATATGTTCAATATAAGAAATTACCAAAATGGCACCTAAATGGAGTCACGCGTCAGTTATAACTTTTGTTATCTTCGTTACGATCAATAATCATGTATATGTGTCTTTTACATCAAATTATGTAGCACTTTGTAGGAAATATGAATATGTAATTTTTGTCCTATATGTGAGATTTAAACGTTTGCAGTGTCCTAGTATTCAAATTATGCAAGGAAATTTGCTTACCGTTTCTAGGCTTCCCTGTCAGACACTATCATTGAGTGACTGAGTGACATCTTTTTTCTTTGCTAATAAATGAGCTGTCTACATGAGCATTTGTCTACATCAATAACCCACTATACTTGTAATGGCCAAAATTAAACTGGTTGAATCTTTGTGCACCACAAAACCTACGACCATTCGGTACAAGGGTCCAAACAATCAGACTATTACTTCGATTTGACAACTAATGGTCGTTATTTTCTCCAAAAAATGCCATTTTTAAACCATTTCGTTTTGAAGGAACTTCTAAAAAGTATTGTCTTTCAAATTCCGTTGGAATTTAACCTTTTCATTTTTGACCTGCAAATAGGACATAGTACCTTTAAAATTGTCATTGTCATTTACCATGTCATTCATAACATATAAAGCGAACAAAACCGCAGAGAAAGATAGGGAAACAAAGGAAGAAGAAGAAGAAGAAAAGGATTCTGACGAAATTAATAGGTGCTTTGCCACGCTTCGCGGCAGGTCACCTAATTAAGAAAATGAAGGAACGGGATGGGGAGGTGGGGGGGGAAGAAATTATCCACATGTATTTGTTTAATAAATACATTAAACAAGACAAACGTCACTGCGTCGCCTTGATGCCCCCGCCCTATATTCAGTATAACAAATGGATGAAACTATTCGTAAAAGAGGTTGATTTATTTTTCACCTCTAAATTTGTTACGAATTGAGGAAAAAGTAGTTACAAAGTGTTTCAGCTATATAGGTAGAATTACCGGCTATATTTTTTATTTTTTTATTTATTTACCAACAGCAATACAGTAATACATTTTTTACAATGTGTTTACATAAACAAAAATAGAAACTTTTGGTTGGTAAATGGGGCCAGCTAAACGAAGTAATCTTACAAATCAGTATAGAAAACGTAATAAAACAAACAATGAATTTACTATTAAAATCGATACTTTAAAAAAATGAATTCTTAACAATGTCTTACAATGTACAACCTGATAATGTAAAATATAATTTGTGTACATAATTATGCAAATTATTTAGTTCGGGATTTGTTCAGCAAATGACTTATTACAGAATTCCGAAACCTATTTCTAGACCGTCCAAAATTCACTGCCCACAAAAGACAATGAAATTTGACCTTGTGTCATTCTAAATTTTAGAAGGAGATGTTGTCCACCTTGTTTGTCTTGTGGGATAGCTATGCTCTATAATTTCACAGTAATCTATCGAAATATGAGGCAAATTATCATTGACTAGATCAATTATGAAGGTAGAAATTAATAAATCATTTAAATTATACACATTAAGGATTCGCAATCTTAAATAATGACGCTGTAGGAGTTCTCCATTCACTAAGTATTATAGCACGAACTGCCATTTTCTGTTAATACAATATACTTCTTAGGCTAGTCTTATAAGTACGTGTACTTTTGTTTACACTGTAAGAAAGGAAGGGACAATTTAAACAGCACCATCGCATGTTTATTATTATTTCCTTTTTTATATGTTTATTCATTTAAAATGGTCACTATTATATCCGTCCTCCAATTATTACCCCAAACTATTTCACTGGGGCCTACAGCTTTACAAGCTTGCTTTCATGTAGGTCCCATCATAATTTCTCTTAGTTAAATCAGTACTCCATATTGACCACTTATCTTTGTTATGTATTATGTATTATAGAGAAGAAAA
Organism: Strongylocentrotus purpuratus; assembly: GCF_000002235.5. NCBI lineage: Eukaryota > Metazoa > Echinodermata > Echinoidea > Camarodonta > Strongylocentrotidae > Strongylocentrotus > Strongylocentrotus purpuratus. The sequence continues at coordinate 29,940,352 of NW_022145606.1, forward strand.
AAATTGTACTTTATTTGAAATGTATATGTAACATGAGAAATATGAAAATAAATGAAATGAAATGAAATAAGTGTTACCCCACATCTCTATTCCCGTAAAAAAAATGTGTGGTTGTAAAAATGTTTATAATAATATAAAACTACGGCTAGGAACAAAATGTCGCAATCTAAATAGCACCCTAACTTTCTTTCTAATACACTGATTTACAAAAGGAATATGACTATTCCAAAATAAATTTATATAGATGTGAACCTCAACAAAAATAGCAACACCAACCCCTTTAATTTCCTTGCCAGCGATTTTCAGTTTACCGATCATACCTATTTTTCCTCCTACTGCTCATCAACATGAAATTAAATCAATTGTAAATTTGTTAGCAATGCACCACGTATGCATCTTCTGTATGTTATTATTCACTTCATTTACAACAATTTCACCCTGGTCAGCAGAAAAGGTATGAAATAGGTTGGAATCATCAGCAAACAACCGTAAAGTTAAATAATCAGTAACTGTTGGCAAATTGTTTATATAAATCAAAACAGAGTTGGCCATAATACTGATCATTGTGGAACACCACATCGTATCTTCCTTCTTTTAGATAACATTGGACCACACTGAAAAAACGAAATCGGTTAATGAGATAGTCCTTAAACTATTTAAGAGGTAACCCTCGAATACCATAACTAGATAGTTTACCTAGTAATACATTATGATTAATTGTGTCAAATGCTTTTCTTAATCGATGAACATACCAACAGTTACTTTCCCCTGATCTATATATTTCAAAGTAGAACTTATCAAGTTGATCAATGACAATTTAGTACTATATTTCTTTCGGAATCGATATTGATGGTAATACAATATATGATTTGTTTCTACAAGTTAGATTAATCTGATATTTATCTTCTTTTAAAAAAAACTTTACCTATGACAGTTAGAACCGATATTGGTCTATAATGCCTAGATCCTTGTGTAGAGGAGTAGCCTTTTCAATCTTTGTTTCATCTGGAACCCTGCCAGTTTCTAATGGCAAGTTAAATATGTATGCCAGTGGATGTGAAATATGTGGAGCACTATCTTTAATTATTTTCACTGGAAAGTTATTGTGACCACAGGAATCGTTGGTATCAAGTAGCAAAGCTCGACTTCTAACTTCAAATGAAGTTATTGGTTTCCAAAATAGAGATTGCTTTATATTCTCCCCCCAAAACACCGTATGCTGTATCTTTATTAGGTAATTCATTTAAAAAATTCGGTCCAATATTAACAAAAAAATTATTAAATTAAGTCAATATAGACTTAATATTTCGTTGAAAAGTGCCAAGCCGCGCCCATGCATGAGCAACATCAAAGTCACAATAACTCGACCCAACATAAATACTCAAATCAACCAGGCCACTACCATTTAAGGCAGGCAGCTGGCCTCGTCCTTTAAGGAGACGCAATGGCTCAGTAGTACAGCGGTAGTCTTGTAACTGGGAGATCCCGGTTTCGAAACCAAGTCGATGCGCTAGTACCCTTTGATGAGGCATTGAAGCCGTCGGTCCTCTGGTTGTTTACTAAGTACACACCCTTTCATAGCAGTCAGGTAAAATAAACCATTACACGAAACCTAACCAAACCGAACCTGTTATAATATGTTGCATATTAACGAGGAAAACGTATGCAACAATAATTCGGTAACAAGTTGATGAACTCTAATTCATCATATATTTTCTAAAAAGACAATGAATACATTAAGAACCAATTTGTTTTCGTATTAGGTTATCACAAGGGTTTGCATTAAAAAACTGCCCCAAGAAAATGGTACAGTGGATTTAATTTAGAGGGTAAACTCCTGATTCAAACAATGCTATTATCCAGGGCAATTTTCAATTTATATACTAAAAGAAATGGCAATAGATGGCAAAGATTCATGGACATATAGTAAACTATTATAAACCTTTACTAACCAACAGTGGCGTAATGAGCAAAAACGTTTTTTTTTTTTTTTTTTTTTTTTGGGGGGGGGGGGGGGGGGGGGGGGGGGCTGACAAAAAAATCTGCATCACCCCACTCTTACATGCAGGCCCCGCTGAACGTTTGTTCAAATTGGAGTCTAGGGACAAAGCCCCGGCGGGGGACAAGGGGTGGAGCCCCCGAAGCTCAAGGGGTATGGGCATCAGTGTCAGATCCAGGAATTTTCTTACGGGTTGGGCAAAAAATGGGGGTAAAATATATGTAAAACGATGAAGCGACCGAACGGGGCTTTAGCGGAGAGGGAGCGGAGCCACCAAGCGGGGATGGATCTGGGAGGGAGTTTTGACACCCTCCCAGAGTAGGAAGCATTTGCAATTTTAAAACCACACATTAGACGCATTTTCAGGCACTTCCTGGAGTAATATGACGTAAAATTGCTTTCTCATACCCCTTCCAAGAGTAGGGATCTTTTGCAATTTGAGAACCACATTTGGCGCATTAATGTCCCGCGTGAAGCGCGGAAGCTTGGATGTTTAATTAAAGTATTACTCTTAATCCTTGCCTGAATTCATTTTCGCCCATCCCGCGCGAAGCCCGGAAGCTTTCACGTTTCATTAAATTATTAGAGAAATAAGACTATTCGTTGTATCGTGTCCTTGTCTGAATTCAGATTCCACCCTTCCGCGCAAAGCGTGGAAGCTTTGATGTTTCATTTAATTATTACCCTTAAAGGAAACCAAAACCTTCATACTAAGTTACTTTTATTGTAAAGTTTAAGATGTTTGAAAAATATCAGTGAAAATTTGAACAAAATCGGGCAAGGATTAAGGAAGTAAGAGCTTTCTTAAATTACTAGTCACTAGAGGGCGGTATTCAATTTGATGACATCATCGGTAAACAACTCTCCATGCCTTTTGTACATCAAATTTCATGTTTTTCCTTCTTTCTTGTGATTGAGATAATGTACTCCCCTGAAAGCAAGATATAGAATGCAAAATGATATTCTACTTCACATGTTATGAAGTCGGATCAAGAACACAAATAAATATGAAGAAAACAAAAAATTGTGAAATTTTATGTACAAAAGGCATGGAGAGTTGTTCAGGGATGATGTCATCAAATTGAATACCGCCCTCTAGTGACTAGTAATTTAAAAAAGCTCTTACTTCCTTATTCCTTGCCCGATTTTGTTCAAATTTTCACTGATATTTTTCAAATATCTTAAACTTTACAATAAAAGTAACTTAGTATAAAGGTTTTGGTTTCCTTTAATCCTTGTCTGAAATCATTTTCGCCCATCCCGCGCGTAGCGCAGAAGCTTTCACGTTTCATTAAATTATTGGAGAGAAAAGATGATTCGTTGTACCGTTCTTGACTTTAATCCTCGTCTTAATTTAGTTGCCCCCCCCCCCCCTTCACGCGCAAAGCGCGGAAGCTTTGCCGGTTCATTAATTATAAGAGAAAGAAGACGAATCGTTGTACCGTTCTCGACTCCTAATCCTAGTCTGAATTCAGTTGACTCCCCCCCCCCCCCCCCCCCCCCCTCCCGCGCGAAGCGCGGAAGCTTTGCCGTTAAAATTAAAGTATTAGAGAAAGAAGACGATTCGTTGTACCGTTCTCTACTCTTAATTTTTGTATGAATTTAGTTTCCCCACTGGGCCCCTTAACGGTACACGTGCAGTGTTACATGATTTGTATATGTGTGTATTGCTAATGAGACAGGGCCTTATGGAAGACCAGTTTTTAATCTGAATGAGATACCCTGTATAAACATGTGAAATTAATAAATAAATAAATAAATGAATACATGTAAGTATGGAACATTCGTGCGCAAATCTTAGCATGCACAGCCCGAGTGTTGGGTAACATGATTTTCTCCCGGCAGTGCTTGTCGCATTAAAGCTTCTGGAAAGGAATTTTCTACTAGTGTTACTGTTAGTGGCCACTAAGGCCCATTATTGACTATAGAAAACATATGCTCTTCCTGGCTATTTGGGAATGTGTTAGTTTGGAACAGAAATGGAGAAACGCGATGTTGAAAATCATATGATATCACGAACATTTATAAATCACTTGTATGTAATTGAAAATAAACAAATCTGGCAGGCACCCAGTCACGTCGACATAGAGGACTGCTACGTGTGACGTCATTTTAGGCACTGCCAGTGCCCTAAAAGGACGTCACATGAAGCAGTCAACTTGTTCAGGACAGCTCTTTTTATTTATTTTAAAAGGAAGGAGGATAGGTGGAAGTTTCTGCCTCCTCCTCTAAATCCTCAATGGTCAAAATCAGAGCTGACATCTTGTCGTCGTCTCTTGATGAGGATCGCTATGATGAAGAGATGAACGACCATGATGGCGTGAATGAAGCCGACGATGATGAACACCATCGTGAATGACTGGGTGACATCAAACAGATAACCTAGGAAATGATCATAACATAATCATAAGTATTTGTCAAGGAATTGTAATATTAAAATTGCAAAGCGTGCTAAAATACAGTTTCGACCATAGCCTTTTAAAACTCCTATTAGTATCCTACCAGGTAGATCTTTGTGACAGAGTTCGAACTATTTGAGGCTACATGAATTGCCTGACCGAGCAAGAGCAATTTCCATAGACGCATCTTTCTCTCTCAACTATATATGACTCGTATACAGAAGCGCCGTCGATAGCTAACTCTCTTCACCTAAAACTCACGAAAGTCTTTGCCTGTTTGTAGCGACTCATTCATTCGCCTTACTTTTATTATACATTCATATTGTACATAATAATTTTCTATCACGGTACTTATTTATATTTATTATTCATAGCACGTGTAAACTTCCAATCGAGCATCGTGGTTCCGTGCACTCGTTCAGCCCGCGTATTTTCAACAACACGATTTTTTTTATTCACTCCCGCTTATTACATCCTCGGTCGAGTCAACAACTCCTGCTTACAACTCAGTCGAGCCAAGCAAGACGTCTGATGATTTTCTCTCCGGGCAGATTCTCTTTCGTGCCTATAACCTCTTTTACGGCAAGCAAACCCTTTCTCTGCCGTCTTCAACGGGTTGGCAGTCCTGCAGTGGAACGTTTAAATCAGGACCCGACATGGCTCTTGATATCCGCCGGGAGCTGCCAGTTTGTTCGTTCCGGTAGCTCTTTTCACACACGAGCTCGATTCACTGTAGCTCGTCTGAACCTTCATCAACGAGTTAGACTCACTGCAACTCTGATGATTTCACTTCAAAGGCCGGCTCATTAATCCATCGAGCAACCCTCTGCCCTTCATCACCACCGGCTTTGATGTCCACATTTCAACATTGGCCTCCGACATCGAGCGACTAGCTGCCTTCTCGCCTGTGAGCTTCATAATCATCATCATCATCACGAGCGTCAGCGTTGAGATTCTTCACGGCTCTTCAGCCACGACAACGAAGCAACATCTCCGCCATCAAGCCTCCGCACCATCATCGCGTGAGCACCTTCCTTCGTGTTACCCGTCATCATCTTCATTGGACTTTCGACGCCATTTCTATCAGTCGTAAGCTTTTATTCATGTCATTCCATTTATCCATGTCCATCTCATTACATGACCATTTAAACTCCGTGCATTATCTTTGATTCTCATTTATGTGATTCGTATTCTGAATCATTTATTCGCTAGCATGACAACACCTTGCAAGTGTTTAGTGTACAGGTCAGTACCTCAATAAAATAACGAAAAGGAAATTCTTGTTATCATGTATTTTATTGCCAGTGTGACCTTGCTTCCTCGTAGCTAAATTAAAAGAGAGTTATGTTGTGTGACCAGTGAACACGCTTTACAATTTCCATTCACAATACCACACATAATTTTAAATGTTTACTGATAGTGACGGAATAGTACTACTAAACATGATTACCAAGAGCTTTGAGAAAATCAAGCTAAGGCAATTTAAACTAGACTCGTGCGTCATCTTTTGAAATGTATGATTAGGCCTGACTAGATAATCTACCTACGTCTCTTAACTTAATAGAGGCCGCAGAGCGACAAGGAAATTGAACTTGAGACACTGGTTTCTCTATAACTTTCTGTCTTCAAATTTTCTATTTAGCTGCTCAAACAGCAATCCAGTCCAAAGCATTGATGCTGTCAGTCCATAATCCGAAAATGATTTATAATGGCAATATATACAATGAGGTATTGAACTTAAGTTGATTTCTCAAAGGTTCATCATGTTTAATAAAAAGAAGCTGGCTATGAATTACTCACCTGAAATCGTTCCTGCACATGTCGCCCCCAGTCCTCCCGCGAATAAACCGAGAGCCACGGCCATGTTAAAATTCCGATTGTCAAAGACTGCATCTTTGAATAAACTGGACATAATAGCATCCTCGATGAAGAAGGAGAAACCCTGGACAAAAGCCAAGGTAGCACGCACCGCGTAAGCAGAACTGATGAAGTCCAGCAGAAATGATGCCGTGCCGATGAGACCTATGGCGATGTAGACGACATAAACATTGATGCCTTTGCCGACGAGGATGATGAAGATGGTCCGACCGATGATGCCACCTATGCCGCCAATTGTGGAGAGGAAGATAGCTTTGGAAGGAGGGATTCCCAGGTGTTCAGCGTGGGGGACCAGAAACAGCATCCACGAATACATGGAGAAAAGGCACAAGAAATTAATCGGGATGGTGAAAAGATAGAGTGGTTCGTTTAATATTCCACAGAACCGTTTGCCGGTTTGAAAGGCGGAGCTTGTCCAAGATGAGCGCGCATTCGGGGATGTTTCCTGTGTACTGGTGTTACGTCTCTCGTTTTGAATCAAACGCCTTTTCTCTAAGACGCACTCTTCACTATCATCTTCCTCCTTATCCTCCTCTCTTTCCACTTCCTCCTCCTCCTCGCGATAACAGATGCCTTCTGTTTGCATTGAAGGCTCTCCTTTAGAGAGACACTTCTGTTTCTCTTTTACTTCATTATCACTTCTGCCTTCATTTGTAGCTGCGTTTCTTGGTGCTTTGCGTATCGTTGCACCGCACGCGAAAAGGTTTAAAGCAATACCGCCAAGGATAATAAAAGCCCCTACATAGCCATATGCTTCGAATGACCGTTCCATTATAATAGGGAGCAGCATGGATCCAGTGGTGTAGCCGTACAACGTGATTGTGTTTATCAAAACGAATTTTTCTCTGAAGAAATCATTCAGTGCAATCACTGTTGGCATGTAGGTCATTGACAAGCCAACACCTGTGGGAAAAAAATGAAAATGAAATATTCTGCGTTCGTCCCTGCTAGTGCTACTACTACTACTACTACTACTACTATACTACTTTTAATATTACTACTGAAGAATGCAGAATTGACAACAGACTTAACTCCGTTTCGTTGACAATCAGCTATGCATGAAGTCTTTCATCTACGGCTGATTGTCTACGAAACGGAGTTAAGTCTTTTGTCAACTCTGTTTGCTACTACGGCAGGCAGCCAGTAAAAACGATTTCGTTTGATAACATTATGGAAATGCAAGCACTACTTTAAACAAACGGAACTTTGGCATTCCTTGCTCATTTTTCATGATTGAGGTGTCATATGAAAGGGCAGAAACTCAACTTTCTAGAAATGTGATTTTCTCTATGAAATTCAGATACCGCCCGCCAAATGTTTGGTTTCCTCTCTTCAAATTGGTTTTAATCACTCATGCGTGAAATATGCACTATATGAGTTGCATCAAATGAAAGAAGAGTATCTAAGCTTTCCAAATATGTGTCATTTATCAATTATAATTGTGATTAAGTTATGATAAAACATCGATGATTCTCGGTTTCGTTTTTTCTTGGACGCACTGTATAATACTTAAACGCTAATAATGATAATAAACAAATAGTGAATGGTCATGAGTGCAATGGTACAAGATTTTGCCCGAGGTGAAAGATAAGAGACGCTATATTCAACGAGGCGCAGCCGAGTTGAATGGAGCGTCTCATCTTTCACCGAATGCAAAATATTGTTCCATTGCACGAATAAAGACCATTCACTATTTGTTTTATACAACACCTCGGACATTAACGGGCTTAACACAGTTTTCCTAGGCCTAAATCTCAGCGATTTTTGTTTGTTTTCAATTCATGAAATTGATGATAGTGAGCGCGCACTATCAAGCAGGCAGCAAACCTTTATGTTTATTGTTACGCGGAGTGCAATTTCGTTTGATCCTTTCGCACCATTGCACTCTGACGTCACTTAGCTTACCATATACTTTGTACATTCTTAGTGACTTCAGAGTGCAATGGTGCGAAAGGATCAAACGAAATTGCACTCCGCGTCAATGATGCCATTCAATGGTACTTTTAGCGCATGTCATGTGATCAAGAATTGACCAATGAGGTTGCAAGAATCTTAGTAGGCGTTGTATAAAATGGCCTATGGACCGCGGGAGTTATAATGATTTAGCAGCCCCATATGTTATGTATTTACTCATCACTTTCGTCAGCATATATGTGCGCCAATTCGTATATCTATCATTCCGTGTTCCTGCTCCAGTAATGCACCAGGTTATATTTTTTTTAATGAATGGAACTACGAATGACTTTATAATATAATTGTATTGACATAATGATATGATTCTCTTGATGTTCTGTCAAATTAATTCAGAAGAAGAAAACTTTTTTTTTTCCATTCAAGCTATCCACTTCAACCAGCCTCTTAAAGGTGAATTTGGAAGAAAGTGGTGAAAATATGCATGTTTGCTATTGTTGCAATGCTTATGACATAAGGAATACAAATAGATTGATTGACAGAAATTGTGCATGTGTTGTTAAATTATTATTAGACTTGGAAAGATCAAAAGTGTAAGCAGAGGAACCCGGAAGCGTTGATATTCTCCTTCGTGACGTAGTATATCCCAGATAACAATACGGCGTTGGGCCAACGTCGGCCACGGTCGGCAGGGTCGCAGTCGGCAAGCCAACGTTGGCTAATCGTTGGGCCATCGTCGCCATTTTTTACTGATAAATGGTGGCTATTGGTTGGCTCATTCGACGTTGGGCCAATGTTGGCTGAACGTTGGTCCATTGTCGCCATTTTCACTGATAAATGGTGGCTATTGGTTGGCTATTCGACGTTGGGCCAATGTTGGCTGAACGTTGGTCCATTGTCGCCATTTTCACTGATAAATGGTGGGTATTGGTTGGCTATTCGACGTTGGGCCAATGTTGGCTGAACGTTGGTCCATTGTCGCCATTTTCACTGATAAATGGTGGCTATTGGTTGGCTATTCGACGTTGGGCCAATGTTGGCTGAACGTTGGTCCATTGTCGCCATTTTCACTGATAAATGGTGGCTTTGGGTTGGTTATTCGACGTTGGGCCAATGTTGGCTAAATGTTGGTCCATCGTCTCAATTATCACTGATAAATATTGGCTATTGGTTGGCTATTCGACGTTGGGCTAACGTTGGCTCATTGTCGCCATTTTCACTGATAAATGGTGGCTATTGGTTGGCTATTCGACGTTGGGCCAATGTTGGCTGAACGTTGGTCCATTGTCGCCATTTTCACTGATAAATGGTGGGTATTGGTTGGCTATTCGACGTTGGGCCAATGTTGGCTGAACGTTGGTCCATTGTCGCCATTTTCACTGATAAATGGTGGCTATTGGTTGGCTATTCGACGTTGGGCCAATGTTGGCTGAACGTTGGTCCATTGTCGCCATTTTCACTGATAAATGGTGGCTTTGGGTTGGTTATTCGACGTTGGGCCAATGTTGGCTAAATGTTGGTCCATCGTCTCAATTATCACTGATAAATATTGGCTATTGGTTGGCTATTCGACGTTGGGCTAACGTTGGCTCATCGTCGCCATTTTCACTGACAAATGTTGGCTTTTGGTTGGCTATTCGACGTTGGGCCAATGTTGGCTGAACGTTGGTCCATTGTCACCATTTTTACTGATAAATGGTGGCTTTTAGTTGGCTATTCGACGTTGGGCCAATGTTGGCTGAACGTTGGTCCATTGTCGCCATTTTCACTGATTAATGGTGGCTATTGGTTGGCTATTCGACGTTGGGCCAATGTTGGCTGAACGTTGGTCTATTGTCGCCATTTTCACTGATAAATGGTGGCTTTTGGTTGGCTATTCGACGTTGGGCTATTGTTGGCTAAATGTTGGTCCATTGTCGCCATTTTCACTGATAAATGGTGGCTTTGGGTTGGCTATTCGACGTTGGGCCAATGTTGGCTAAATGTTGGTCCATCGTCTCAATTATCACTGATAAATGTTGGCTATTGGTTGGCTATTCGACGTTGGGCCAATGTTGGTTGAACGTTGGTCTATTGTCTCATTTATTACTGATAAATGTTGGCTTAATTTGGTTGGCTATTCGACGTTGGGCTAACGTTGGCTCATTGTCGCCATTTTCACTGATAAATGGTGGCTATTAGTTGGCTATTCGACGTTGGGCTAATGTTGGCTGAACGTTGGTCCATTGTCACTATTTTTACTGATAAATGGTGGCTATTGGTTGGCTATTCGACGTTGGGCTAAAGTTGGCTCAACGTTGGTCCATTGTTGCTATTTTTACTGATAAATGGTGGCTATTGGTTGGCTATTGGACGTTGGGCCAATGTTGGCTGAACGTTAATTGGTCCATTGTCTCAAATATTACTGATAACTGTTGGCGTTTGGTTGGCTATTCGACGTTAGGCCAATGTGGGCTGAAAGTTGGACCATCGTCTCAATTTTAACTTATAAATGTTGGCTATTGGTTGGCTATTCGGCGTTGGGCCAATGTTGGCTTCATGTTGGTCCATCGTCTCAATTTTTTTTTAAATGGTGGCTTTGGGTTGGCTATTCGACGTTGGGCTAACGTCGGCTGAACGTTGGTCCATCGTCTCAATTTTAAATTTTAAATGTTGGCTTTTGGCTGGCCATTCGATGTTGGGCCAATGTTGGCTAAACGTTGGTCCATCGTCTCAATTATTACTGATAAATTGTGGCTGTTAATTATTCGACGTTTGGCTATTAACGTTGGCTCAATGTTGGTCCATCGTTTCAAATTTTACTGAGAAATGGTGGATATATGTTGGCTAATATACGCGACGTTGGGCCAACCCGGGGGCCAACCTTGGCTTCATGTTGGTCTATATCGTCTCCATCTTTACTGATAAATAGTGCATGTATATATTGGTTGGCTATATGACGTTGGGCCAAAGTAGCAAATACGACCTAGTACCGCTACATCCGGGTAAAAAAATTGCATGCGTGCGCATGCCCATGTGCTCATGCAATTGCAACGTACGTCAGCCATATCCTGTCCGTTTGTCTGGATCAGTTGCCGGGGAGTACCAACACTGCATGGTAAATGAATGATTTTCTTTCTCTTTCAACGTTATTTTTGTGAGCATGTCGCGTGAAACTGATAAATTGTATAGTGTGAGAACTCCCCGTCACAAAGCGAGGGAAATAGCATGAGAAATTGTTAAAGTAATCATTGATAATTCCCTGTCCAAATGAAAGTGAAAGTGAGTATACGAGCTAGTGTACCGCGCTGAGTACGCTTAGCATGCACACCCGCTGCGTGCAATTGAAGTGTGAGTGATGGCTATGATGGCTATGATGGGGGCCGAAGTGTCGGCATCAGATGCATTGAGTGTTTGCCGTGATAAATGTTAATATGTTCCTGACTTAGAGTTAGACCTAGGTGATGTATTGATGCATCATGTTGCAGCGTCCGTGACAGTGATGATGTTCATCCCAATATGCAATATCGACCATGAATCAAATGATTGTGAATCTGTTGGTGTTATAAGTGTTGAAGGTGCTGATGCATTGTTGGAAAGACCAATTGAATCAAATAGAGCTGAATGGGAAGACGCATCATTTTGTATGCATATCTAAATGATATTATAGTCTCTGATACTTTCAGATTTAGAAGTAGGTCTATACTATACTCCGTAGTAGCTCAATATATTGTGATGATGATTCAGTTCGAAAAGGAATAAATTACGAGATTGAGCTGTGAATTAAAATATCCCGCTAGTACATGTTTCTAGCCTCCTGAAATCTTACAAGGGTGCCAAGTCTGCCAAAATATGCAAGAACTATGTATCAACACATTTAGTGGATTGTGAGTGTGATTTGAAAGAGGTAGCTGGTGGGAATTACCCTCATTTTGGCATTTGCAATCATTTAAAGTCGCAATTGGCCAAGAACCTCAATTTGATCAAATAGTAAATAGGAAAAAATATTGAGGGCGGGGGTAACACTGATCGATCCCATAATTTTCATTCACAATTTTCATTCACAAATTTGATTATTGCTGCATTTTTATTCTCATTTTCAAATTAGTTTTTATTGTTTATGCACATGTATATTAAATTGCTATAATTTGAACTGAAGGTAAATATTCTAATTATTTATTTCTAAAATTCTGACGTTCTTTATTAATACATTCAATTCTATATAGCTCTTCCAAATCCCAATACATTTTTCTCCCATAATCCCAATACTTTTTTCTCCCATAATCCCTACAATTCTGAAATTTAAATATTAAATCCTGCCTTTCATATCGTCAACTTCACAACAAATTTCAGATTCCTCTACCCGTTTAGATCCAGCTACCCCTACCTCGATCATCCAGAACAGCATCAACAGCACCAAGGACCCCTTCGACATCGACCCCATCAACCTCCAGAACACTGTCGACCCCAACGACCCCATTGACCTCAACATTCAGAAATATGGGTATGTCATTTGGCATTTTATTCATTTTGTATTTAGTTATACATGTAGACAGGATAGCACTTCTTAGTATTCGTTATAGTTGTGCCCTGCACACAAAGTACAAATGTACTGGATTAATGTACGTTTGTGTAGGACATAGCTGCTAACGGATGCTAGAATCTTTTTCCTGATTATATTGAGAAACTGCATTGTGATCACTTACAAAACTATTTAACAACAACAAATCATGAAATACTGCTTATAGCCGTATTTTTTGGGAAACAATTCTGAATGCAGGGTGCCACAAAAAACAAAACACAGTCAATTGATTTGTTTCTTGTATAAGCAACTAACGATATAGCTTTGTGTTTTTGTTTCTACTTTGAAGCCCCTCGAGCTCTCTCAAGTATTGGGAGCTTACATAAATACAAAAAAAAGTATTGGGAGCTTCACATTTCACTTCAATGTTATAATGATGTGAAAGAAAATGCCACTCTTCTTCAAACATTTGTCCTAAAATTAGAAAGAATACAAACTTACTAACTAAGGGTTTTGTGTTGTATGCAGAAAACGCAAATTTTGTATTCTTTCATCCATATTCTACTTCAAACGCATTTGTTAGGGCAATATTCTATTTGCAGAAGTGTCCGGGTGTTAATGACATCCTCTTTTACATCATACCATTTAAGTGAGATTGTGCCATCTATTCTTTGGCTAATTTTGGGATCCAACACTTAAGAGGGGCTTTAAACTGTTATCAATCAAGCATCTCAACACTGAGCAAACAGATACTATAAATTGGTTCTTTCTATTGAAGAATATTACTGCCATTTTACCTCAAATGTATATTTCCTTTGTTAAGAAGAGTGTTTGATGCTATTCTAATTAAACAAGACAAAAATAAAAGAAATCCATTCCTTTCTAATTTCCGTACGTCTGGGTCATTCGCTCTAAAGTTTGAACGAAGTTATTTTCATGACAAAGTACTTCTATCCATGAAATTTCATCAAAACTAGGGAGGATGTGCCACTCAGGACTACTTCCCTTGAACGCCGTACTATTTGATTAATATCCGTACTATTTCAAGGTGATGTTTCCATGATCTGCTTTTAAATCTTGTTTGGTTTCTTTCTTCTTCTTTTTTTTTGCCGCAGATGTCGAAGCTGTACCACCACAAGCTAGACAAGATTTTGATTCCGACTAACCCATTCTTTAAAGGTCCATTGCCTTAGGAAATTAAAACTTTTATGTCTTGTATCAAGACCCTTTTAAAGCAACATAATAACAATTGTTTCATAAATAAATGCCTCCTTATATTTTTTACAATTTTTTGAAAACCTCTCCAAGTTGCTCGTCTAATGGTGGACCCCGCCCCTTACAATTCTCAGAGTTCCTCGGAATGATTGACCAAAGGATTAGTGATGTTATATCAAGAACGATCTCCGCTTAGGCAAGCTACAGTGCTTGCTAGCCAGCTCTGCAGGCATTATGTTTTGTACACAAACATAAACAATAACTTTTGTTATTAAATAGTGTGCTATGCATCTTTACTTGTTATTTATTGTGGTGAAATTTCACTAATGGCCCAATTTTAAAAAGAGAGCTATACCATGAGTCGAAGAAGGTCGTAATTGATTTGAATGCCTGTATTACGTGTCAACTAAATGCATGCTATAAAGAATTTCAAAGGTAAGAAAAAAATGTTTCATATATCTAAGTGACTGAATGTTTTTCGTACTACCTTTTTCTCAATTTAAAGAAATATTGAAAGTGGTATATCAGAGTGAAGAAACTTGTGTTTTTCCCTTTACAAGCTCTGCTCTTTCTTACTTCACTTTCAAATTTCCTCTCTCGTTATATAAACATTTAGCGATTGCTTTACTTCACACATTCAAGCAATGTATACTATCCCTCCTAAAAAAAAACAGTTTGTAGATGTGTTAACAATAGATATGGCGACGAAATGTATCAGCATCTCTGAAATGCCTAAGCATCAAAAATGTTGGCAATTTCTCTGAATTTTATTTTTTATTTTTTATGGAACATTGTTTACATTAATTGCCTAGTTCTTGGTATGCAAATGGTGGACACTTTATTAATTTCTTTATATTTTTGTGCTGTACATATGTAGAGGAATCTTGTCATAAGCAATCGTGTTCGTCTGCCAGAAAGTTTGTTTTGTTTTACTCGGGAAGTTGTGAGGATTGTTTATTATATTCGTACAATGAATTTCAGTATGTTATGTCGTGTTACGTGTAAGCGACAATTCATTTTATAACAGCTCCTATCGTCCTAGCATTCATTGATAGTAGGCCTATATTGTGACACATTGAGATACCTTGAACTTGAAACTATGTTTACATCTTTTTCGAATTCAAACGAAAATACAAAAGAAAGATGTACAATAATTGTATTCACATTTACAACAGTTTGTTTATTACACATAAAATAAAGTATGTTTTATCACAAAATCAGTTTATTTTCCTTGTTCTTTTGTTTTGGAGGGAGGGGGATGTATTCAGAGCAAATTCTAAGAAGCAAGATGGTGAACTTTTCATTAAAATGGGACAAATAAGTTGTTATCAAGTTTTGATAGTGATTAAAATGTACAAGATAATAGACATGACGAAATTAAAATAACATGTCCCTCTTGCTTCAATATTGTTATTATACATATCTTCCAGAGGGATCTAAGTCGAGTTCTATAATGAACTTTTCTCAAATTCAGTCTAATTTTGATGAAATTGTTACTATCTTCATTTTGTGGATTTTGCTCTGTTTATTTATTTACTCCAATCTTAAACTACTTGGTTTTTCCTTGTCACGTTGTGATGCATGTGTTTGAATGATTGTACATGTCCGATGTAGTATGATCTTGACGATGTTCTTATGAACGGACGATTGATGTTGGTGTGAATATGTTTTTGAGTTGGTGTTGGTAATGTCAGAAGGATGTTGGCATGAACTGGAAAGGGGAGGTACAACGTCGGCACATGGTGGGATACGGGTTGGCATAACGTTGCTTCTACGTCGGCAAATGGTGGAGAAGAGGTTGGCATAGCGTTGGTCTAGCATTGGCACATGGTGGAGGAGGGGTCGGCACTTGGTGGGAAAAGGGTTGGCATTATGTTAGGACAACGTCGGGGAGACGTCGGCACATAGTGTAAAAGGGGTTGGCATTACGTTGGTCCTACGTCAGGGAGACGTCGGCACATGGTGGAAAAGGGGTTGGCATTACGTTTGTCCTATGTCGGCATATGGTGGGATAGGGGTTAACATGACGTTGGTCATACGTCGAGGGGACGTTGGCCCGATGTTGGCTTAATGTCATTTCGTCGCTGTCGAGCCAACGTTGGCCCGCCGGCAAGAAAGCCGTTGGCCCAACATCACATTGGCGACGATGGCGCAACGTAACAGCCCACGACGTCGGCACATGGTGGGATAGGGGTTGGCATAACGTTGGTGTAATGTCCGAACTACGTCGGCACATGGTGGGATAGGGGTTGGAATAACGCTGGCCCTACGTCGTGGAGACGTCGGCACATGGTTGAAAAGGGGTTGGTATAACGTTGGGCCAATGTCGAGGAGACGTCGGCACATGGTGGGATAAGGGTTGGCATAACGTTTATCCAACGTCGGCACATGGTGGGATAGGGGTTGGCATAACGTTGGTCGTACGTCGGCACATGATTAAAAAAGGGTTGGGACGACGTTGGTCCAATGTCGGAAAGACGTCGGCATACGGTGGAAAAGAGGTTGGCATAACGTTGGTTCAATGTCGGGAGGACATCGGCACATATGGTCGGATAGGGGTCGGCATAACGTTGGCCCGATGTTGGCTTAATGTCATTTTGTCACTGTTGGGCCAACGTTGGCCCGCCAGCAAGAAAGCCGTGGGCCCAACATCATGTTGGCGACGTTGGACCAACGTAACAGCTTACGTTGGCCCCACGTTGGCGTAACGTCGTATTGTTATCTGGGATGTGACGTATTTCCGTGGACTGTTCCTAAACCCGGAAGTACAACGTATTATTTCAATGTAAAAACGTACACAAACATGGGTAATTTTGTTAGTAGATTTTGCAATTTTTGTGATATTTAATGAAGTGTTTTATCGAATTTACAATCAAGAAATAAACATTCTTTCAATTATATAAGCATTGGTTACTTCCCGATGTTTGGTTTCCTTGAAATATTGACGTTTGGTACTGTAAAATTGATCGTCTTGCAGATCCTGACACACCGGCTTCGCCTATGTTTTGTTTTGATAATTAGCGTAACTTGAATTTCGCGGCACGGGGAGAACTCGCGATAGCTCAGCTCACCCGTTCGTAGTGCAGTGTTCAGTGAACACTGCACTACGAACGGCTGAGCTGAGCTGAGCTGCAATTGCAGCGTGACATTTTTTGGAGATAAAGTTGTTTTTCTCGGGTTATAAATTAGCTGAAACGTCTGTCATTCGAACAAATTAAGTATTATTACTCGGCTTGTAATTACTACTGGTCTAGATGAAAATAATGTCTCAGTGCTGATCGAAAAAAAAAACTCAGCAAAGAGACGGCGCGGTAGTGCGGTACTTTCTCTTCGCCATGCATGTTGAATCTACGATATACAACAGGGAAGAATCGTCGGGGTAGGACGAAGAATCTCCCCCTTTTCCCCATCGAAGACTAATACCGGTACTTCAAGTTATAATTTCAACTGGCCAGCAAGATGCTCAGAGAAGTCGAGCAACCTAGAGTCAAAATTGTAATTACTCCCTTCGCATATTTTGAGATAATGTCGCCCCACCCGCTGCATGTTTGAATGTTTCTCTATGCACCCGCCGAAGCTCGCGGCGTCGGAGCTTCCTGGAGTAGGCCTAGCTGGCAGCTTGAACTCCCGCATCACGATTCGATCAGCGTTACATTTTCGTCGTCTTTAATTCGCCCAATTCACCATCATCTTCACTTATATACCATCATCACTGCTACTAACTTCTTCTTCATCATACTCAAAGATCATTTCGAGTTCATCTGAGCTGTTTTCTGTCATTTTTACTGATGATTAATATCCCGATATAACGTCTATATACTTTCACTCTGATATGTACACTGCAGTGCTATCTGATTGCGAATAGAATGCGCGCGGTGACCGTGTTGTGAATAGTCCACGGAATGACGTCACATGCTCAAATCTCCTAATGGTATCGTAGACGAAATTCTCTCAGAAAAACTTGATTCTCGTAACTTCATTCCATTATATCTCCTTCCCCTTATGTTTATTGACAATGAACTTAAAAACAAAAATGAAGAACTAAAAATAACCTTTCTAACGATACCTAATTCAATATGAATGGAATTCAGCTTTAAAGCCCAATGCATTAATCATATCACTAACTCCACCCATCCTAGGACCAACACCATTAAAGGGGAAGGCCACCCTTTGTTGGTTTTTGATAAAAGAAGCAGCTCAGTGAAAGTTTGAGCAAAATTCAATTAAAAAGAAGAATGTTATGAGTGTAGTTGGCAACGTTATGACGTATCTGCGAGCTCCTCTCTCATTTTTTATCTACATAACATTTCTTGTACTTTCATTTTCATCGTTATTGATAACGGAATATATTTTCGTCCATACATGGGTCGTCTAGAATCATATTTGTAATCATTACGAAATGGCGCGTATGTAATTACGAAAATGATGAGGAAATACATATGGGACTGCTACATAATTATAACTCCCGCTGTCCAATGCGTTTCATGCAGCGCAAGTTAAGCAATGCGCATGACGTTCATGACATCATAGTCATGTTTATTCAGCCTGGTACTTTCATAAGCTTTCGTATGTATGGTTCTCTATATACCATGCAGGGCACAACATGAGCTACATAATGAAATATTCCATTACATAGCTAAACTAAAAGATATTTTGCTTACCTGATAAAGCGAGACAGACTCCTACAGTAACTGAGTTTTTGAAGAAAGCGCTGGCAATAATACATGATCCACACAACACTCCGCCTAGCATAGCGACAACGCGATGGTTGATCTTCTTCAGAACAAGTGTTACAAAAGGACCTAATATGTTGACAAATAAGGAGAAACGATACTAAATTAAAGTTACAAATATGAACAAAACGTGATATAATTACGTCCAAAAGTAAACACTGTTTTTAGAAACGTTTAGGAATTTCCCATCATCCAAATGTCAGAGTTATACTTACATGACAACATGATTATACCATATTGCTACCCGAATATGAGGTGACATTTAAACAGATAAATAAGGAATTACATTCAAGGTGGGGGAGGAGGAGGAGGACACATTTGACTTACTTAAGAGGTACATAGATGTTGCAGGCAAGCTACATATCAATCCGACAGTAGCATAATCTGACTCCAGACGCTCGACCATTGTAGGAATAAAAACACCGAAAGACTTCGCGATGCCAGTTACTATAAAAAGTACCACGGATTTGGCAACAACAATCCAGTAGCCCCAATACCACATACTGAATCTTGCTATAACTTGTGTACCCTCAATGCAGATGTATGATTAATCCAATCCAATCGAATCCAACAAGTATTTTATTTAGCCCTGAAGATATCGCTTCACATGATAGGGTCACCAAAGCAAGATTTCACTTAAACAGGACCAATTTGGGCAAAACAATCCAGTGTTGTCTAGCAAAATAGATAGGGCTTCAAACATTCCATGAACTAGACGGATGAAGCTGACTTCCAAAGAGGTATAGGGCCCGTTCCACAATTTTGCACCAAATAAGAGATCATTCTCCTGCGTACAAACGTCCGCCAAAGTTGCTTTTCGAGTCGATGATTATTTCAAAATTAGGTTCACGTTGATTTATTCAGTGTGTAGGCTACAAAGAATAGACGATTCTTCTACTGTATTTCCACAGTACAGTGTCTCGTGGCAAAGTACATGTGCTTTCTTAATATTCCCATCAGCTTCTCTTCAAACAGGTTTTGATGAAATAGCTACAAGTTCATCTAAATGAACACTAGAAAATAGTCGTATACATATCAAAAACTTGGCAGGAACCTCAACAAGAAACCGACATTTGGGCTACAATCGATTTTAAAGTTAAAAGCAGTAGGTCTGTATTGCGAAAATTGACGATTAACTTGCAATATCAACAACATGCAAATACGTGTTAATAGAAAGAGGATGCCTGAATGCCTATGATGTGCAGTATCATTCCCTATGAAAGACCACGGAGTACGCCATTGTCATGTATGCACCTTTCAATAGATTACCTTGGGGAAAACAGATTTGTGTGACATTGTTTGTTTAATCCAATTCATTTGATATAATCTTTTTGTCCATTACTCGATAATTTGTACGTTAAATGAACTTTAAATGACATTTGCAATACAACATATGAAATTAAACGTGTTCGTAATTATAATCTTAATTGTTTACACGTAATAAAATCATCAAATGATATATATAATATACAGGCCTAAGTATATTATAATTTAAGTCTAATCTAAATGAAAAGAGAAATCCAATTAAAAAGCAGAGCTTGTTTTTCCGTGGATTACAAGGAGAAAAAAAAACCCGTAGTATACAGCGCACAGACTCATATTCTGATATGCGCTATATAAGGTATATTATTATTATCTATGCAAATACATGTGCATAGCAAGAGGATGTATGAATGCATATGGGAAAAAGGATATAGAGTATGGGCTTCATGATTCCCTATGTAAGGAGGCATACATTTATTAAAAATGTAATTGTTTATTTATGACTGCATTGAAGAAAAAACGAAAGATTCATCGGAATTTCGAATGACGACTATGCAGAAGAGGAACAGAGTCTGGGCAATGTAATCAGTGGTGGATCAATGTGGGGCCGAATTTGCCGCGACCCTGCTACCCGACATAGGCCCTAAAGCAAAAAGTCTCGTGGCAAAGCAGTTCCTTATATTTATATATTTCATCAGCTTCCCATCAAATAGAACCTACATGAAATATCTACGTGTTCCTCTAAATCAATACTAAACAAAATAAAGTATAAATATTCAAGAACAAAATTATTATCAAACTTGTACTAAAATCAGTGCCAAAGATAAAAGCGATTGGCCTTTATCGCGGAAATGGACGGTGAACTTAACGTGTAGACGTAGGCTGTGCCTAGTTTGAGAGTTACGTCAACGAAATGGAAATCGAAACGCAATGCTTGAATGAATGCATATTATATAGGTCAAAGTCTGTGAATCTCTGGCCAGTATCGGCTTTGTTATTCCCAATGAAAGGCCCCTTATATTCAACAGGAATTATTAAAGACTGGTTTGGGAAATCTATTATTTATCAAATTCATCGGAGTTTAACTGTAACTCGACAATTGCTACCTTGACCTTTGTTTGTTGCATGCACCTCGCTAGGCCTTTATCTTCTACACAGATCAATTTCTTTTAAAATCCGTTTAACGCGGAATCCGTCATTGATTTTAGGTATATTTCAAGAGTTGGATTATGATTGCATATCATGGCAATGTTCATTGAATAAATAAGTGATGGGCAATAATAGTATTTATATGGAATGTAAATGTATATAGGACTGTTTGAAGGTTTGGGTATACATTTCCGTGCAGTGTAAAATGATGTAGTGTACGTTATACACCGATTCGGGCGACTTCTGGTGGAAGTGCGCCGTCATAAGGTGACGCCATAACTGGCGTCACCTTATGAAGATGAAACAATTAAACATTTTATTTTCTATTGTACAAAATACGACAAAGATAGACGTCTCTTAAAAGAAAGGATTAAATTGAACAACCCCAATCTGAAACAATTATTGATGTCTAACCCAATTTTTACTCGTGAATTATTGGGTTACATATACGATACTAATCGTTTTAGATAGCTTTTAAAGCTATCAGGGATCCCCTTAACTTATGTCGATCCTGTAATAATATATAAAATGAAGTATTTGCGGTTTTTCCATGAACAATTGCAACTAACTCCCATCTCGCCTTTTCTGTGCATTTTATGCAATTTTAATATTGCAGCCTTTTTTTTTTTTTTTTTTTTTTTTAAATAAAACCATATCACTATTAATTTCATTTCACCAAGGAAAGTCGCTCGTGGGCTTGATTTCCGAAGCCCACGCCAAAGCTATACACGAAATTGACTGGCGCAAATAATCTTTGAGATTGAAGAGCGCCATCTAAACGAAGAACCAACCAACCGCGTCTGACTGCAGCTAGCTAGCTTACATTGCAACGGGTATGCTATACCTATACCGAACCTCGCCCAGGCCGGCCAGGGTCGCTGCTCCGCTAGCTAGTAACCGCTCTCGAGCTCTCTGTACAGCTGGATCGGAGAAGCCCCCCAGTTATAGCGCCGCCACCGGCGGGCAGGTACATAAAACCCCCAAACCGAATCGGTGTATAGATGAGGTAATCAATATAGATATGTTGGGAACGTAATTATAAAGACATATCACACTTTTGCTTACATAATAGGAGGATAATCATCGCAGGCGTGTTACATACCCCTCAACCATAGTAGTAATAAGAACACAGACACATTTACCGATCACAGTACCATTAACAAGTAGAACAAACCTTCTTATGGCACGAACTTGCTTCTACAACAATCACATACACAGGAATACACAATGGAGCTTGCTATGACAACTTTACCTTCAAAGTAGAAGTGTGATTATTCCAATCCAATTCAAATGATAAGGATTTGAATTAAGCCTTGTGCCTTTTCTTTGCAGTTACAAAGAGCTGCACATATCGAATTATTCACATATAAATAAAGCACAATTTCAACTATGTTAGAAAAATCGACTCGAAAGAATCCTCTCCCGAAAGAAAAAGCGCAGGTAATCTGGAAACTAAGATGTATTTCTGCCCTTTGATGTACAATAGTCCTTGCGAAAATGAAAAAACAGATATATGTCACAGGCCTTCTATATGTCTGCGCCGGTTCAATTGATTAAAGATTATCAAACACGGAGATCCACTAAAAACATAAGTCTGAAACATATATTTTGTGCCAATAATTCCAAAGAGGTATTTATTAGTATCCGATGTCAAAGATACACCGAAAATAAATTCCCAGTGTAACAACTGGCACTGTCTAATTCAAAACAACAGTTATTATAAAATATATTTCATGCAAAGCTTTACAATATATTGTACGGGTAGAATAAATGATAGAGAAGGCACACTCTAAAAAAAAACTGCTCATTTTGAGTCAAAATGTTACTCTTTTGGGTGGTCAAAAGGAAACCACCCGACTTTTGAGTAAACTTTACTCAGCATGTGTTGAGTAACAAATCTTCCCATCTGTTGAGTAAAAATATTACTCAATAAAAGACTAAATATCTACTCAGTTTGAATGAGTCAACCTTTACTCAATATTTAATCTTTGTTTAGCGGTTTCCTTTTTTACTCAGTACTGGGTAGAAACGTAATCAACTCATGTCGAGTAAGAAACTGCTCATGAGTTGAGCCAAATTTTACTCAATTAACGAGTACATGTTTTGACTCAAATTGTTTGAGCGATTTTTTTGCTCAAATATTGAGTATGTTTTCTGGGTAACGCTTAGTTGCTCAATCAATATTGAGTAAAAACATGTACTAAGTTAAGTACATGTTTTTACTCCATTAGGGGTGCAAACCGATGCAATAGCAGCACCTTTAGGGGTTCAATCCTGCACCCTTTAAAAGGTGCAATCCTGCACCCATCATCGAGGAATACTGGTAATATTTGCTCGTACACAAATACATATTAAACATGCATGGTGTTTCTTGGTTAGTAATCATATAATCAATATATCTATTGCTAAAACGTGAATGTAATTGTAACATGATCAGACAAAATAATATATTGGTTAATGATTGCCAAAGGAAAATACAAAATCAAAAAATTGATGTGCATTGTCATAATTTGCTTAACAAATCATGATAAATGTATTTTTATGTGAACACGTGGAAAGTAATCATGAATATGCATGCAATATGCAAACTTTTATTTTGCACCCTCTTTTGGTCAATAGGGTTCATTTTTGTGGGAAGGGTGCAAAATCTTATATTGCACCCTTTTTTTAACCCCTTTTCCTTCAATAGGGTTCATTTTTATGTAAAGGGTGCAAACTCTTATTTTGCACCCTTTTTTGCACCCTTTTTTCTAAGAGTGTATCTCAGTTCTTTCGCATCTTTCTGCACGCGCACATGCATGCACGAGACATGCACATGACAGACAATGAAAGAGTACAAAATATCCAGTTCCTTAGGTAGACAAAGGAACATACAGCTGCTATTATGTAAAAATGTGTAGAACAGGTGTCACATGCATATTGACAGCTAGTTGCACTTTCCATCGATCCAACTTTCACTCGCACCCGAGGTAAATTCGGGTAAGAGATCAATGTTGATTTATTTATCACCTGCCGCAGCGTAATACCCAACCGTAGTTTACTCAAAATTGATACAAACGAAATTCGTACTCAATGTTGAGTCATTGATTTACTCTTTATCGAAGGTAACAAATTACTCGGGTGACGAGTACCACTAAAATCAAGGTCTTACTCCAGCTTGAGTACTGAATTGCTCATTTTGTTACTCAACTTGTTTTACTCGGCACAATTTACTCGCTGCCATTAAGAGTGCACTGCGTAAGCTACACTGTACAGTGCGTCCCAGAAAAAACGAAACCGAGAACTATCGATGCTTTATCATAACTTCATCACAATTATAATTAATAAGTGACACATATTTGGAAAGCTTAGATCCCCCTCTTTGATTTGATGCAACTCTTATGATGCATATTTCACGCATGAGTGATTACAAAAAAATTGAAGAGAGGAAACCAAAAAGTCATTTGACGGGCGGTATCTGCATTTCGAAAGGAAATCACATTTCTAGAAGGTTCAATTTCTGCCCTTTCATATGACACCTCAATTAGGAAAATGAGCCAGGAATAACAAAGTTCTGTTTGTTTTAAAAAATGCTTGCATTTCCATAATTTGATCAAACGAGTTCGTTTTCACTGGCTGCCTGCCGTAGAAACAAACAGAGTTGACAAAAGACTTAACTCCGTTTCTTTGAAGATCAGCCATGCATCAGGTATTTCGTCTTCTTTGTGATGAAGTTATATTTGGTGCCATATATTAATAAAGGGGAACAATTGTAGCTCATTTATTTAAGAATAATAACATTTAGCAGTTGACAAATGGACAAAATGTTGGTAAAAGTTGTACATTTTTCCGGCAGTAAGCTGCCTTAAAGTCTTGAGTTCTGGTAAAAAAGGAAAATAATACAGCATGCATGGCGTGATTGCAAGATGAAGATATCGAGGCAAAATGTTCAGATGATGTACTCCTCGAAAATTGCTGTAATGGAACTGATCAGGCGCGGATCCAGGATTTCTTAGGGGTGGGGGCCCAAATTTGAAATCAATTTTGAATTTAGTGTGCTGAAATATGAAAATCGTGCCGGCCGATTTTTTGCTCGGGGGGGGGGGGGGGAGGTAATGTGCACAATTTTTTGTTGGGATGCCTTTGAAAATCTGAAAAATTGCACCCCCCCCCTCCGCACTCGAGCGCCAGGAAGGGGGGGGGATCTCCATAAAAAAGGGGGAAAATCTTTTCCGGGGGGGGGGCCTGGGCCCCCTGCATAAGCCACTGGAACTGATATACCGGTACTGTTGGGAAAAGGCTTGCTTTAGACGCGTGGGTCTTTATCCGATATAAGGTGACTTGTTACAGGTTAAGCATAAAAGTGCAGGGTTATGTTGGTACTCTCTCAGCCGGGACAGGTAGAGGGGGGGGGTGCACTCTTAGAATCTCGGCCATCGAAAACAGGTAAATAATCTAACTTAGCAAACATAGAATATCTCACAAAGAATGAGTTCATAAAATTTAATATCTATATTTCAAATGATTACTAATGAACTTTACAAATTTCCACAAATTGACAATTCTGCATTGTGTACAGTTCATAATGTTAATAGCGAAATGTTCATTTGTGCTGCATGCTACGCATCGAATTTTGCCTTTACTTTGGTAGAAATTATATAAACTTGGTATCAACAGATAGGTGGCCGGGCGGTGGATCCTGCCCCGGCCCTTTTAGGATTAAAAAGAAGGAAAAAAAGCCTCCCGGGTGGTCGGGACTCTGAGAAGCCCTGCACATTGGCCCGAATTCACGAAAGAGGTTTGTCGACAAACCTGTGCGTTATATGACGCGTTTTGATGCGTTTCAGACCAAGATTTGTCTGAACCTTGGTCAGAAACTTATCAAAACGCGTCATATGATGCACATAGACCTAGGTTTGTCAACAGGCTCCCTTTGTGAATTCGGGCCTGTTTGTCCTATAGACATCAGGTTTGAATTACGTCAATGTTATGTTCACACATTTCAATAAGTGACCTTGGGAAAAACCATGTTTTTGAGGCGTGGTATGTTGAATAAAGGAATGTTGAAAGCTTATTTCAGTTTTATTAACCCAGACAATTTAGAAGTTACTTATCAAATAGTTTGGAATAATCATAATATTTGTGTCGTTTCCATACCCTGTTTTGATAAATGCATGCATATTAACCATGTCATTATCCAGGGCCATTTTCAATGAGTAAACTAGAAAAACAAAACATATGGTTTAGATACATGGGAATACAGTTAGCCATTATAAATCGTTACTAACCAACCACTAAGCCGCGCCCAGGCGTAAGGTCAACCTGACAATACCCTGAACGACCTGAAAAAAAATATCAGTCCACTGCTGTGTCAGGCAGACAGCCAGTCACAATCTGTTCCAAACTTCTTCTTTTTCCGTTAAAGGTTATCAGTCTTGTCAATGAAACCAAAGTTAACATACAAAATGTCCCAATAACATGGCGAAGTATATAAACCTTGAGTAAAAGTTCGGAAGTAATTACAGGGTATACCCCCGACTCATAGATAACTAATAACCATTATCATTTTAAATATGTAAACTAAAACCAATTAAAACAGATAGTTTATAATCATGGAAAAAACAGCTAGTTATTATTATATTAATCGGTTGTTCGGTATCAACTTGTTAAGGGCACCTCCTTTATTTATGTTAAAAGGAAGGAGGATAGGTAGAAGTTTCTGCCTCCTCCTCTAAATCCTCGATGGTCAAAATGAGAGCTGACATCTTGTCGTCGCCTCTTGATGAGCATCCATACGATGAAGAGATTAACGACCATGACGGCGTGAATGAAGCCGACGATGATGAACACCATCGTGAATGACTGGGTGACATCAAACAGATAACCTAGGAAATGATCATACCAGAATTATATGTATTTGTCAGGGATTTGTAATGTTAACATAGCAAAGCGTACAAAGACAAAGCTTTGACCAAAACCTATGTAGACATGCGTATGGGGGCACGATCATAGCTTAACCCTTACTGTACTGGGCTATTTTGAGCACCTAACTGGGGGGGGGGGGGGGGGGGGGGGAGCCCCCCCCCCCCCCCCTATGATCTCTGTCGTTGAATGTCCGAAGAACACGAACATTTGCATGTTTGTAGATATTTCCGTAAGGAACAAGATAGTACAATTAGTTTTGTCCTAATATGCAAATTTGTGTCGTTATAGCCTAATTGCTTATGCAAAATGCTAATTTTACAGAAAACTCTACATTACATAGCGAAGAATGTTGAAAATGTATTGGATAAATGTTTCCTTCTTCTCATTTCATGTGGCTTCATTATTGTTATGATATTTGAAAATGCATAGGTTAATTGGCATAAATTATGAATACGCAAATTACGCATTCATGAATATCAAATCTGGAAATGTACAGGGAACTAGAATCATTCAAAAAATTGTCAGACTCCATTTTTTTAATGTTGAAACTCACTATTTATGTGAAACTTCTTTTCTAACACAAACTAGTTATTTTGATGTAATTATTAATGATAATTTAAGCAAATTGTATGCGATTTTCAAATATTTGGGCCTATTTGAGCTTTTTAGTGATGTTTTCGTTGTTGGAAAGTATGTTTAGGTGTGAAGATCAACCAACAAGTGCATGGTGGGGATAAACGCTTCTTTCTTGAAGACAGGAGGTTTATTGTGATGCACTGCCAAGCAAGTGCACAACAAGGTATTAAAGAACTTAGAGATTAGATATATTAGTAACACATATGCTCTAATCATGTTGGGACAATCCTGTGGTACAACTTTTATACAAGGCTAATGAGGTCTTCAGAAGCCTATTTCAAGTCATATGTATCTCTGTTTTCCAAAAGCTTCATCTCAAAATGTTTTTCTGAAGAAATTTTTTTCGAAATTCATCATTTTATTTTCTTATGTATTTGGTTGTTTTTTATTTCGTATTATATCTATTGTTTTATTTCTAATGTATTTTTGTTCTGGAATACATCAAGTTACTTTGAGAAATATTTAAAAACAATTTGATATCAATTCATATCTCCCACTTAGGAAGAAATACCTCTAAACCTGTATTCACATTTCTACTTGTACGTGAATAGTTGCAATTTTGGCACTTTTTGATGTCATGCGCATACTAATTGTTATGTAACACCTTACAGGTATATCCGATTTCGACGAAAATGGTATCAAATGTGCGTAAGACTTGGAAGAAAATTCAAAATTCCCATCGGTTAAGGCGCTATCTCCGAAAATATTGAGGGGGCCTCCCAGAGTTGTCAGTCCATAATCCGAAAAATAATTTATAATGACAATACATACAATGGGGTATCGAACTTAAGTTGATTTCTCAAAGATTCATCATGTTTGAAAAGAAGAATCTAGCTATGAATTACGCACCTGTAAATGTTCCTGCACATGTCGCCCCTAGCCCTTGCGCAAAAAAAACTGAGAGACACGGCCATGTTAAAATTCCGATCGTCAAAGACTGCATCTTTCAATAAACTGGACATAATAGTATCCTCGATGAAGAAGGAGAAACCTTGGACAAAAGCCAAGGTAGCACGCACCGCGTAAGCAGAACCGATGAAGTCCAGCAGAAATAATGCCGTGCCGATGAGGACTATGGCGATGTAGACGATATAAACATTGATGCCTTTGCCGACGAGGATGATGAAAATGGTCCGACCGATGATGCCACCTATGCCGCCAATTGTGGAAAGGAAGATTGCTTTAGAAGGAGGGATTCCCAGGTGTTCAGCGTGAGGTACCAGAAACAGCATCCACGCATAAATGGAGAACATGTACAAGAAATGAATCGGGATGGTGAAGAGATAGAGTGGTTCGTTTAATAGTCCACAGGACCGTTTGCCGATTTGAAAGACGGAGCTTGTCCAAGATGAGCGCGCATTCGGTGATGTATCCTGTTTATTGATGTTACGTCTCTCGTTTTGAATCAAATGCCTTTCCTCCAAGACGCACTCTTCACTATCCTCTTGCTCCTCCTCCTCATGATAATGGATGCTTTCTGTTTGCTTCGAGGATTCTCCTTCAGAGAGACACTTCTGTTTCTCATTCATTTCATTATAACTTTTGACTTCATTTGTAGCTGCGTTTCTTGGTGCCTTGTGTATCGTTGCACCGCACGCGACAAGGTTAAAAGCGATACCGCCAAGGATAATAAAAGCCCCTACATAGCCATATGCTTCGAATGACCTTTCAGTTACAATAGGGAGCAGCATGGATCCAGCGGTGTAGCCGTACAACGTGATTGTGTTCATCAAAACGAATTTTTCTCTGAAGAAATCATTCAGTGCAATCACCATGGGCATATAGGTCATTGACATGCCAACACCTGCGGGAAAAAAATGAAAGGATGACAATTATTACTATTAACAGAAATAAAACGGACTCGCACTGCTCCATTTCCATTCAGTTCTATTCTCCATGATCTTTAGGAGTTGCCTGTCCTTAGATAAGTTCCTTCTTCTTTCTAACTGCTGTTCAACCTCTGGCACGTTTGTCCCTTAAAGGCTGCCAGAAGAGCATTTGTGAAATCATTTCACCCTTGCTCCTCCAGCAATGACCTTTGGAACGGAGACGGCATTCTCTCAATCCTTTGGCGTTGTGTCTCTATACAACTCTATATTTTCCATAATATAGTCCCCCCCCCCCCCAGCTGACATTCAATGCTCCTCTCAAAAGTCTTGTCTTGTAGTAATGATACTGCTACACCTATAACACTACTTCTACTACTACTATTACTACTACTACTACTATACTCCTACTCCTACAATAATATAGTATTAATGACTGCTTTGAGAGAAATAGTTGTTTTTATACGCTCAAGGGAAGGTTAGAATTGTGCTATTGCCCCGAGGCGTGCCGAGGGCAATAGCCCAATTGTAACCTTCCCGAGAGCGTATAAAAATAACTATTTCTCGAATATTAAAGCAGTCATTAATACTTTTATATGCCGAAAAATAAAGAAAGAAATAAAATTTAAATTTTTTTTTTTGTCGAAGATGGAATTCGATCTCTTAATTACCAAAGGTGATGTAACGAAAACCGCCGCCTTAAACCGCTCGGCTATCATACATAGCAGTTTTTTTTTATATATATACATTAACCCGTTCAACTCGGGAACCGAGATTTCTCGGGTCCCGAGGTACGTACTCACAAACGGGAACCGAGATTTCTCGGGTCCGAGCAAGGGCTTCTTTTATTGCAGAAAAGTACATCTATTCACCTTCTAAATACAATATAAACTACCTGTATACAAACCTTGAACCTTTGGCTACATGCATCTCATTTTTTACCGACTGTAGATGCGTAATTTTTGTTTTATTACAAGTTTAGCATGAGAATGCACGAGTCCTCTTTCAGGATATTCGTATAGAACACATGCAAGTCAGTTTACGTTATTTTCATAGATTTTCGGATTCGCTGCTGCTAGCTAGCTGGGTCTACTATGCCTAGGACTGTGTAAGCCGGACATAATGATTTTGCAAGCAGCGAATTCCACACTCGCTCTGGATACCTTTGTACTCGGCACGCGCGGATACACCGTTCAATGCATGAGCCTTGGCCTTATATGGTCATTGACGCCTATTCATGGTAACGGGCCGATTATTGAATAGCTTATAGTATATTACAGTCTCGTTCGACCTAGCGCTCTCAGTTCAGTTTACTCATGCGTACGTATACAGGGTACCGGGCCGACCTATTATTGGGGAGATTAGCTAGTCTCGATATAGTCCATCCCATTGTTTCGTTTCAAGGTTGTCGGCTATTATTTACTTATCGTGCTATAAAGTGTCGGAGTTTTACTATTTAGTTCAGTTTTTTTATTTTCATGATAGTTGGTTGCACAAATTAGTTCTCAATTATTTGCTTATAACTGCTCTTTATCTATGTAAGATAGTTTCTCAAAATGTCTCGTCATCGGAGAAAGCCTATTTTTAGCGTTGAAGATGCTCGAGAAGCGATCCTTGACT
This sequence comes from Strongylocentrotus purpuratus, assembly GCF_000002235.5. NCBI lineage: Eukaryota > Metazoa > Echinodermata > Echinoidea > Camarodonta > Strongylocentrotidae > Strongylocentrotus > Strongylocentrotus purpuratus. Next base: position 29,971,386 of record NW_022145606.1, read on the forward strand.
CGGACTCAGAAAATGAATATGATACAAATGGACTTATCAAGCGAAGAAGAGTATTCATCGGACGTAGAAAATGAAGAATATGAAACAACGACATTCGATGATATTTCCATAAGTTATCTATAAAGCCTGTCGTCTCAAAAGTTTTGACTCCACAGCTATCTTTTACGTCATTGTATTTACATGACAATACGCTTTTCATGTTATCAACTTGACCAATTTAGCGAATCATTCATGTATGGACCTCCTTTTTTATGAAAGGCTTATCCAGGCTCCCTCAGCTGCCCCACGCTAAGGGGGAACAAAAGAATGTAAAGAAGTAACTACTCTGGAAGATTGCCGTTTTGAAAGAAGAGGATGTAGGCGTAAATAGGTCAATTTACATTACAATACAAACAACCACTCTAACTTATACACCTTTACGAGGGCATGTAACAGTTTTAGAGCAGGTTGAAGTAAAATATCTTGATCAACCTAAAGCCGGTCTTGGCTTGAGCGGGCATATGAAATGTTCAAATGTTATGTTCTGAAAAACGACCCCTTACTCTTCCTCTCTCTCCCTACGGAATATTACTCTTGTCTTGAGCAACTCCGGCGGTAAAGCCACGAATATGAGACTTTTCCCGGGCAAAGATGCTACCATTGTTGAAAAAAATGCAAGGCAACATAAAACAAGTTTTCTGGCAATGAAGAAAAGCGAGTGCAAGATGAATAAAATAATTGTTATTATTATTATTACTATTTTATTACAATATTGTAAGCATCATCTTCATCATCATCATCATCATCATCATTATCATTATCATGTATGCATGTACATGCCATCTACAGAACTGATCATGAAACGAGGATTATCTAAGTTTTATTGACACGATAGGTTGAACAAGGACACAGATGGAGACGAAGACAAATAAAGTGAATTATCACGTTGTTTGCACTTCTTTCTTTATTGTTCCGTAATATAATGAATTACTATATTTTCAATATCATTTATTTTCGAATAAATAAAAGACTACCAATACTACTGCGATTAACTCCTTATTAGCCGCACCATTTCAAAAAACAAAAAACAAACACAACAACGCGATACGGAAATAAAATACACTGAAGCACAATTCCAATTTCACGAAATTCCTGACGTATTCAGAGAGGGAAGGGGGAGGATAGAGACAGACAGACAGAGACAGACAGAGAAAGATAGATAAATAGATAGAAAGAGAGAGAGAGAGAGAGAGATGATTGTGATGAATTATGATTTTGTTCTAATCTCTGTCATTTATTTATCTCTTTCCATTACATACAAAACAAATAAAATATGCGTACAATGATATTTAATGATATTTGTCTCTCCGGTCACCCCCCCCCCCCCCAACTCTGATTTTTTTTTCTTCTTTTTTTTTGTTTCCTTTTTGTTTGATTATATCTTTTTGCTAAAGTATAATGTCCGACGTATAACATTAAGGATATGTTATAATAATTAATCTCAAGGAAGGGATGATGTCGGCATACATGCAAATGGCGGAATAGACAACATTATGAAGATGAAGATGGAAAACGACATAGACAGAGAGACAGACGGACAGGGAGAGAGAGAGAGAGGGGGGGGGGGAAGATAGAAAGTTGGACGTATAGTCTGTACTGTATTTATTACTATGATATTTTTCTCACCGACCCCCCCCCCCCCCCCCCCCCTCAAGCTCACATTTTTTCTTTCCATTTTTTTGTTTTGTTTTGTTTATATCTTTGGGCTAAAGTATAATATCCGACGTATAATAGTACCGTCAATATAGCATAATAAACAATTTTTGTATCAATCAGTTTGATGCAACAGGGATTTACAATCAAAAGTTTTACTTGGTATAATTGTTGTTCGGTAATGTTCTTCTCATTTCGACATTATCAGCCGCTCGTTCTCTATTTCGTTTCCTATAATAAATATAAGATATAATGTGTACATCATCAGGGATAATTACGTTATAATAATTAATCTCAAGGAAGAGATGCTGCCGGCGTACAGGCAAATGGAGGAATAGAAAACATTATAAAAAAGATGAAGATGGAAAACGACATTGCCAGATAGACAGAAAGACAGAGAGAGAGAGAGGGGGAAAGAGAGAGAGAGAGAAAGAGAGAGAACGAGGGAGAGAGAGAGAGAGAGAGAAAGGGGAGGGGAAAGCTAGGGGGCGGGAGAGATAGAAAGTTGGACGTAGTCCGTACTGTATTTATTTATATAATATTTGTCTCTCTGATAACCCCCCCCCCCCCCCCCAGCTCCGATTTTTGTTTACCCTTTAGTTTGCCCTTTTTTTTCTTCATCATATAGATATCTTTTGACTGAAGTATAATGTCCGACGTATAATAGTATTGTAAATATAGCATTTTAAACATTTTTTTTTATATCAATAAATTTGATGCAACAGAAATTTTCATTCAAAAGTTTTACTTTGGAAATATAATTATTGTTCAGTAATATTCTTCGCATTTCGACATTATCAGCCGCTCGTTCTCTATTTCGTTTCCTATAATAAATATAAGGTATAATGTGTACATCATCAGGGATAATTACGTTATAATAATTAATCTCAAGGAAGAGATGATGTCGGCATACAAGCAAACGGAGGAATAGAAAACATTTAATAAAAAAAGATGAAGATGGAAAACGACATTGCCAGATAAACAGAGAGACATATAGAGGGAGAGAGAGAGAGAGAGAGGGGGAAATAGAAAGAGAAAGAGAGAACGAGCGAGAGAGAGAGAGAGAGAGAGAGAGAAAGGGGAGGGGGAAGGGGGCGAGAGAGATAGAAAGTTGGACGTAGTCCGTACTGTATTTATTTATATGATATTTGTCTCTCTGATCATCCTCCCCCCCCCCCCCACCCCAGCTCCGATTTGTATCGCCTTTAGTCTGTCCTTTTTGTTATCATATAGATATCTTTTCGCTGAAGTATAATGTCCGACGTATAATAGTATAGACAATATAGCATAATAAACAGTGTTTATATCAATTTGTTGCAACAGAGATTTTCATTCAAAAGTTTTACTTTGGAAATACAATTATTCGCATTTAGACATTATCAGCCGCTCGTTTTTCACTTCGCTCGCTATAATAAATATAAGGTATAATAAAGTGTGTACATCATCATTATTTTATAATAATCTATCTCAAAAAAGGAATGTTGCCGGCATACAAGCAAACGGCGGAACAAAATTGGCAGATAGACAGAGAAAGCGACCGAGTGAGAGATAGAGGGAGAGAGAGACACACATAAGCAGAGAGAAAGAGAGAGAGAAACAATCATTTCTTATAATTATCTATTTGTGACATTTTATCTTTATCACATATTCTTGTCCATTCCTTTATCGTGCATGATTGTTGTCTTTGAATGAGTGTTTCAGATAGGGTAAAGTCTGGCTTTACGTTATAGGATTTTTATTTATGAGAATGTCGGAACGTGATCCCATTTAAAATTTTTAAAAACAGCAACGACAACTGCAATAACAACAAGACCCTTCCCTCCCCAAAAACAACATAAAGCAGGGTTATACATGAATACAAAGTCAGTTCATTGTTGTTGTTGTTGTTGTTTGGTATTATCGGCGTTTCATTCTTTTTTTAGAATATTTACGCCTTTCACTTTATTTATTTTTTTCTTCTATTTTTTGGTACTATTTGTAAATTCATACTCTTCTCTTTTTTTTGTTGATAATATAATCTCAGATCTGTCATCCAAGTATTCAATTATACCCTTACCTTACTTCCGCTCTTTAGAGTTTATAGCCATGACAACGACCCGTACCCTCAGCAACGTTCATTGTTCCTCTTACGTAACTCAGCTGTGGGAACATGCATGGGCCAAAGACAAAGACAAAGCTCTTTTCGCACATTCTATATAGGTCCCAAATACTTGCAGACATTTCTGTGTCGGTTTTATTTGTATTTATACTTTGTCAATACATATACTTACAAACTACAATTGTCAAAATTTGGCAATATATTCATACATATTGATATTTATATGGCATAAACATGCTCAAAGCGCTTTACATTAGTAAATAAAACAAACTAATTATTTTGCTCTCCAAATGGCACATCGGTATAGTCTGTACTGTATTTATTTATTATTATTCTATTTTGTCTCTCCTTTCACCCCAACCCTCCCCCATTCTGGATTCTTCTTTAGTTTCATTTTATCATGTCTATATCTTTTCGCTATAGTATAATGTCCGACAAAATAATATTATAACCGTCAATTTAGGCTGGTAAATTATTTCATATGAATATGATGCAACAGAGATTTACATTCAAATCCTTAATTTCTTATAAATTGTGTATTTTTCTCATAAAATTGAGTATCTAAATAAAAAGAGAAAGAAGAAGAACAAAATAAGAATGAGGCGAAGAAGAAGAAGAAAAGATAACGAAGAAGAAAACCCTACGAAAGAGCTGAAAAAACTGAGAGGCTTGGAGCACAGCAGAGAACGGCCGTGCAACGTGTTCTCGACATGACAAGACCGGATTGGCAAATGATCTGCGCATGCGCTAGGTTCCCGTTAGTCGAAGCCTCTGGCCGCTTGAGCGCACACGCATTGTGGCGCGCGCTGAGCGGTCTCACGGTACGGCGTGTTCGATTTTTAATCTCGTTTGTGAGGTGGCTATCAGGCTGAATAATGCCGAGCTGAACGGGTTAAAATGGATTGAAAACGGCTTCGCGTGGTGGAAGCTTCGCGGCTGCTCCATTAAACAGGCCCTTCTTTTACTTTTGCAATGCATATTGGCACGAATTTAGATCAAGATCTATCGGCAGATGTTGTTTTTTTGTTTTTGGAAGTTTATTTTCGTCTTAATGTCAACAATGCAAGATAAAATTGTCGGTAAGATCGATCGAGATTCAATTGTATTAAAATTACCGACCAATTCTTCGCACACGTACGGTATCCTCGATCGCTCAGACCATTTTTTAACATGTAAACCTATGGGGTAACCATGGAGACTGACCTATTTTCCCAATAACCATGGTTATTGGGATTTTGAACTGTTTTAACCATGGTTACTGGGAATTTTCGGGAACAGTTAAAGTTTATGAATGCAATTTCGACCAATCAGATTGCTTGATTACTTAAGTGAAGTATATAACTACTACTAATACATATACTAGCTAGAACAATAATAATGATACTAACTATTATTTTGATGAGACCGGAATAGGAATACCAAGCTTTTTTTATTCAAAAGTTGATGGCGATTATTGCGTTTTCCGTCAAACCTATTCAATATCTTGTAGCTGAGTAATCACGTTGTGAGATGGCGCTCTTTGCAATACCTACACAGAGCTACGGTTTAGGAGAGTTTGGCCAACTCGGTCGCAGTTTGGCTCAATATAGATAATACGAATTCACAAAGGAGGTTTGTTTCGACAAACGTAGGTTTATGTGCGTCATATGACGCGTTTCAAAGCGTTTCAAACCAAGGTTTGTACAACAAAGTTTGAAACGCGTCGAAACAAAGGTCTGTCGACAAACCTCCTTTGTGAATTCTGGCCTTTGCGTTTAAAGGTGCCAGGCTGTGCGATTATGAACAAATATGATCTATGACGCCATGATACGTCATCCTAATCGCTCAACTTAAGCTATTGTAACAACCAAAAAAAGTACCATGTAAGGCGGCTGGGCGGTGATTTTTCAGCCAATTTTGCCCGGACGCGGAGCGGCGACCACCCGGGTACCGATTGTTTGTCTAGGGCATCGCGTTTGGTTGCCGATGAAGTTTTAGCGCGGAGTTAAAATTCGGTTTCGCCTGCTCACTTTTTACTCGCCGCCCAAAATACGCTCGTTGCCCGGGCTGCCTAATTGAGCGTTCGCCGTCGAGCGATTTAGGTCAAAATTGGAAGCCGCTAGGTCAAAGGCTGCCGAGCGACTTTAAACTCGCCGCCCAGTGACCAACTGATAACCCAGTGGCGAACACTCGGCGCCTTTGACCTAAATCGCTCGACGCTGAACGCTAGATTAGGTCGGTGCTCAGGCGGCGACCGCCCGGCTGGATGGAGTTGGTCCTAGGATGGATGAATTAGTGAGAGGCTGGATGAAGTCGATAGCTTGACTGAGAAAGATTGTCTCTGACTGATTTATTTCTTATGAATTAGTTTGACATAATATTAATTGAATCACACTTTAAAGTCATATATAGTTCCATATAATCTTTTGGTAATAGGCTGGTGCAATGCTGGAGTGAAAAATACTGAATGATAGTTCTACGAAATGGTGCGTATGTAGTTACGAAAATGATGAGTAAATACATATGGGACTGCTACATAATTATAACTCCCGCTGTCCATTGCGTTGCATGCAGCGCAAGTTGAGCAATGCCGATGACGTTCATAACGTCATAGTCATGTTAATTCATAACAGCCCAGACTGGCACCTTCATAAGCTACCGTATGTATGGTTATCTATCTACCATGCAGGGCAGGTGAGCTACATAATAAAATATTCGATTACATAGCTAAACTAAAAGATATTTAGCTTACCTGATGAGGCGAGACAGACTCCAACAGTAACTGTGTCTTTGAAGAAAGCGCTGGCAATAGTACATGATCCACACAACACTCCGCCTAACATAGCGACAAAACGATGGTTGATCTTCTGCAGAACGAGTGTCACAAAAGGACCTAATATGTTGACAAATAAGGAGAAAAGATACTAAATTAAAGTTACATATATGAAAAACGTGAGGTAATTACGAAAGACCATTAGTGCCACGAAGAAAAAAAAACACACTTTCTACTAATCTGTTTAAACAGATTACGATATTTCTTCTAATCTGTTTAAACAGATTATAATCTGTTTAAACAGATTACGGTATTTCTACTAATCTGTTTAAACAGATTACGGTATTTCTACTAATCTGTTTAAACAGATTACGATATTTCTTCTAATCTGTTTAAACAGATTATAATCTGTTTAAACAGATTACGGTATTTCTACTAATCTGTTTAAACAGATTACGGTATTTCTACTAATCTGTTTAAACAGATTACAGTACTTCAACTAATCTGTTTAAACAGATTATAATCTGTTTAAACAGATTACGGTATTTCTACTAATCTGTTATAAAAGATTACGATATTTCTTCTAATCTGTTTAAACAGATTATAATCTGTTTAAACAGATTACGGTATTTCTACTAATCTGTTTAAACAGATTACGGTATTTCTACTAATCTGTTTAAACAGATTACGATATTTCTTCTAATCTGTTTAAACAGATTATAATCTGTTTAAACAGATTACGGTATTTCTACTAATCTGTTTAAACAGATTACGGTATTTCTACTAATCTGTTTAAACAGATTACAGTACTTCAACTAATCTGTTTAAACAGATTATAATCTGTTTAAACAGATTACGGTATTTCTACTAATCTGTTATAACAGATTACGATATTTCTTCTAATCTGTTTAAACAGATTATAATCTGTTTAAACAGATTACGGTATTTCCACTAATCTGTTATAACAGATTACGATATTTCTTCTAATCTGTTTAAACAGATTATAATCTGTTTAAACAGATTACGGTATTTCCACTAATCTGTTATAACAGATTACGATATTTCTTCTAATCTGTTTAAACAGATTATAATCTGTTTAAACAGATTACGGTATTTCTACTAATCTGTTTAAACAGATTATAATCTGTTTAAACAGATTACGGTATTTCTACTAATCTGTTTAAACAGATTACGGTATTTCTACTAATCTGTTTAAACAGATTACAGTACTTCAACTAATCTGTTTAAACAGATTATAATCTGTTTAAACAGATTACGGTATTTCTACTAATCTGTTATAACAGATTACGATATTTCTTCTAATCTGTTTAAACAGATTATAATCTGTTTAAACAGATTACGGTATTTCCACTAATCTGTTATAACAGATTACGATATTTCTTCTAATCTGTTTAAACAGATTATAATCTGTTTAAACAGATTACGGTATTTCCACTAATCGTAATCTGTTATAACAGATTAGTGGAAATACCGTAATCTGTTTAAACAGATTATAATCTGTTTAAACAGATTAGAAGAAATATCGTAATCTGTTATAACAGATTAGTAGAAATACCGTAATCTGTTTAAACAGATTATAATCTGTTTAAACAGATTAGTAGAAATACCGTAATCTGTTTAAACAGATTAGTAGAAATACCGTAATCTGTTTAAACAGATTATAATCTGTTTAAACAGATTAGAAGAAATATCGTAATCTGTTTAAACAGATTAGTAGAAATACCGTAATCTGTTTAAACAGATTAGTAGAAATACCGTAATCTGTTTAAACAGATTATAATCTGTTTAAACAGATTAAGGCGGCTGGGCGGTGATTTTTCAGCCAATTTTGCCCGGACGCGGAGCGGCGACCACCCGGGTACCGATTGTTTGTCTAGGGCATCGCGTTTGGTTGCCGATGAAGTTTTAGCGCGGAGTTAAAATTCGGTTTCGCCTGCTCACTTTTTACTCGCCGCCCAAAATACGCTCGTTGCCCGGGCTGCCTAATTGAGCGTTCGCCGTCGAGCGATTTAGGTCAAAATTGGAAGCCGCTAGGTCAAAGGCTGCCGAGCGACTTTAAACTCGCCGCCCAGTGACCAACTGATAACCCAGTGGCGAACACTCGGCGCCTTTGACCTAAATCGCTCGACGCTGAACGCTAGATTAGGTCGGTGCTCAGGCGGCGACCGCCCGGCTGGATGGAGTTGGTCCTAGGATGGATGAATTAGTGAGAGGCTGGATGAAGTCGATAGCTTGACTGAGAAAGATTGTCTCTGACTGATTTATTTCTTATGAATTAGTTTGACATAATATTAATTGAATCACACTTTAAAGTCATATATAGTTCCATATAATCTTTTGGTAATAGGCTGGTGCAATGCTGGAGTGAAAAATACTGAATGATAGTTCTACGAAATGGTGCGTATGTAGTTACGAAAATGATGAGTAAATACATATGGGACTGCTACATAATTATAACTCCCGCTGTCCATTGCGTTGCATGCAGCGCAAGTTGAGCAATGCCGATGACGTTCATAACGTCATAGTCATGTTAATTCATAACAGCCCAGACTGGCACCTTCATAAGCTACCGTATGTATGGTTATCTATCTACCATGCAGGGCAGGTGAGCTACATAATAAAATATTCGATTACATAGCTAAACTAAAAGATATTTAGCTTACCTGATGAGGCGAGACAGACTCCAACAGTAACTGTGTCTTTGAAGAAAGCGCTGGCAATAGTACATGATCCACACAACACTCCGCCTAACATAGCGACAAAACGATGGTTGATCTTCTGCAGAACGAGTGTCACAAAAGGACCTAATATGTTGACAAATAAGGAGAAAAGATACTAAATTAAAGTTACATATATGAAAAACGTGAGGTAATTACGAAAGACCATTAGTGCCACGAAGAAAAAAAAACACACTTTCTACTAATCTGTTTAAACAGATTACGATATTTCTTCTAATCTGTTTAAACAGATTATAATCTGTTTAAACAGATTACGGTATTTCTACTAATCTGTTTAAACAGATTACGGTATTTCTACTAATCTGTTTAAACAGATTACGATATTTCTTCTAATCTGTTTAAACAGATTATAATCTGTTTAAACAGATTACGGTATTTCTACTAATCTGTTTAAACAGATTACGGTATTTCTACTAATCTGTTTAAACAGATTACAGTACTTCAACTAATCTGTTTAAACAGATTATAATCTGTTTAAACAGATTACGGTATTTCTACTAATCTGTTATAAAAGATTACGATATTTCTTCTAATCTGTTTAAACAGATTATAATCTGTTTAAACAGATTACGGTATTTCTACTAATCTGTTTAAACAGATTACGGTATTTCTACTAATCTGTTTAAACAGATTACGATATTTCTTCTAATCTGTTTAAACAGATTATAATCTGTTTAAACAGATTACGGTATTTCTACTAATCTGTTTAAACAGATTACGGTATTTCTACTAATCTGTTTAAACAGATTACAGTACTTCAACTAATCTGTTTAAACAGATTATAATCTGTTTAAACAGATTACGGTATTTCTACTAATCTGTTATAACAGATTACGATATTTCTTCTAATCTGTTTAAACAGATTATAATCTGTTTAAACAGATTACGGTATTTCCACTAATCTGTTATAACAGATTACGATATTTCTTCTAATCTGTTTAAACAGATTATAATCTGTTTAAACAGATTACGGTATTTCCACTAATCTGTTATAACAGATTACGATATTTCTTCTAATCTGTTTAAACAGATTATAATCTGTTTAAACAGATTACGGTATTTCTACTAATCTGTTTAAACAGATTATAATCTGTTTAAACAGATTACGGTATTTCTACTAATCTGTTTAAACAGATTACGGTATTTCTACTAATCTGTTTAAACAGATTACAGTACTTCAACTAATCTGTTTAAACAGATTATAATCTGTTTAAACAGATTACGGTATTTCTACTAATCTGTTATAACAGATTACGATATTTCTTCTAATCTGTTTAAACAGATTATAATCTGTTTAAACAGATTACGGTATTTCCACTAATCTGTTATAACAGATTACGATATTTCTTCTAATCTGTTTAAACAGATTATAATCTGTTTAAACAGATTACGGTATTTCCACTAATCGTAATCTGTTATAACAGATTAGTGGAAATACCGTAATCTGTTTAAACAGATTATAATCTGTTTAAACAGATTAGAAGAAATATCGTAATCTGTTATAACAGATTAGTAGAAATACCGTAATCTGTTTAAACAGATTATAATCTGTTTAAACAGATTAGTAGAAATACCGTAATCTGTTTAAACAGATTAGTAGAAATACCGTAATCTGTTTAAACAGATTATAATCTGTTTAAACAGATTAGAAGAAATATCGTAATCTGTTTAAACAGATTAGTAGAAATACCGTAATCTGTTTAAACAGATTAGTAGAAATACCGTAATCTGTTTAAACAGATTATAATCTGTTTAAACAGATTAGAAGAAATATCGTAATCTGTTTAAACAGATTAGTAGAAATACCGTAATCTGTTTAAACAGATTAGTAGAAATACCGTAATCTGTTTAAACAGATTATAATCTGTTTAAACAGATTAGAAGAAATATCGTAATCTGTTTAAACAGATTAGTAGAAAGTGTGTTTTTTTTTTCTTCGTGGCACTAATGGTCTTTCGTAGGTAATTACGTGCAAAAGTAAACAATGTTTTTAGAAACGTTTACGAATTCCCCATCATCCAAATGTCAGAGTTATACTTACATGAAAACATGATTATACCATATTGCTGCCCGAATATGAGGTGACAATTACCCAAATAAATAAGGAATTCCATTCAAGGTGGAGGAGAAGGAGGACGAGGGGGATGAAAAGCAGGTGGAGTGGGACGGGAGGGGTGGGGTGGGTGTAGATCCTACCCCCTGCATTTCCCCCGGTAATATCCTTTGGCAAGATATCAATTTACATTTGCTACTTTCTACCCAAGTAAAGTGAGTGGGAACCTATAAGGGAATTCGAACAAATGCAATTCGTAATGCTTTTCCTTACTTGCAATAACCATCTTAATTCATTATTACGGGCCTACCACTAATGTTCAACAAGAACAGCAATAATAACTACTACTACTACTTTTGACCAATGATGACAATGATGATTATCATGATGATTGTTATTATCACGATTAATATTTTAGTTGTTGAAGTTGTCGTTAGTATGGTAAGAGTCTTTATCATTTTATTACCCTAAATATCATCATCAATATATAACTCTTATTATTGTTGTTATTATTATTAATAATATTTCAATTACGAAGATGATGATGATGATGATGACGATGAGGATCATACGTAGTAGTATAATTATCGTTATCATCATTACTTTTACATCTACTGCTAACCACCACTAGTACTACTATTACCTAAAGCATGTATATATTTAACACATTTGACTTACTTAATAGGTACATAACTGTTCCAGGCAAGCTACATATCAATCCGACAGTAGCATAATCTGACTCCAGACGCTCGACCATTGTAGGAATAAAAACACCGAAAGACTTCGCGATGCCAGTTTCAATAAAAAGTACAACGAATTTGCCAACAACAATCCGTAGCCTGAAGACCACATACTGAATCTTGCTATAACTATTGTACCCTCAATGCAGAAGTGTGATTTCAAGTGTTTCAAAGTTACAAGCAGTATACGCCTGTATTGCGAAAATTGACGATGAACTTGCAATATCAACAACATGCAAATACAAGTCAATACAAAGAGGATGCATGAAAGCGGCATATCGGTCAAATGATATGCACTACTGGCTTCATCATTGTAAGGCCCCATTTATTGAATAGTCAGATCATAAATTTGCATCAAAGGTTTTTTGTAACGGTTTCAAGTAGTATTCGACCTCAGAAATAACATAATTAAAAGTATACCCAAATCGAAGGTTCAGAAAGCTGTTATTTTCAAGATGGCGTCCAAGATGGCCGCCATCCTCGACTCATATAACACGCATATGTACAAGCACATTTAGTAAACAAGGATGTAGAACCAGCAGCAATGATTGCGCTGACTATTATTTTATTCTAGGGGGCGGTAGTGAGCAGGCAAAACGTCCAAACTATTTACAGAGCGCGCGAAGGGGGTTGGGTACAGGGTGGGAGAGTTTCATTACAATAATTGAGAAATTAAGAAGACGATTCGTTGTACCTTTCACGACTCTTAATCCTTGTCTGAATTCAGTTGTCCCCCTCCTGCGCGAAGCGCGGAAGCTTTGACCATTAAGTAAATTATTAGAGAAAGAGGACGATTCGTCGAACCGTTCTCGACCCTTCATCTTTGTCTGAATTCAGTTTCACCCCTCCCGCGCTAAGCGGGGAAGCTTTGATGTTTCATTTAATTATTAGGGAAACAAGACGATTCGTTGTACCGTTTTCGACTCTTGACTCTTGTCTGAATTAAGTTTTCCCCTCACGCGCGAAGTGTGGAAGCTTTGGCGTTTTATTAAATTGGTTTTATTTATTTATTCATTTATTTATTTCACATATCAACAAAAAAATCAGCATATACACTGAGAATAGGTCTGTGCTTGTAAAGCGCCTTCCGATTTACAATTACAATTAGAAAAAGAAGATGATTCGTTGTATATCGTTCTCGACTCTTAATCCTTTGATGAATTTAGTCCCCCCCCCCCCCCCCCCTCCTCCTCTTCCTGCGTAAGGCTCGGAAGCTTTGACGTCTCATTAACTTATTACCGGAAAGAAGACGATTGGTTGTACTGCTATCGACTCCTTATTCTTGTCTTAATTCAGATCCCCCCCCCCCCCCCCTCTGGAGCGAAGCGCGAAAGCTTTGACGTTTCATCAAATTATTAGCAGAAAGAAGACGATTCGTTCAACCGTTCTCGACTCTTAATTCTTGTCTGAATTAAGTATCATCCCTCTCGCGCAGAAGCTTTAGCGTTTCATTTAATTCTTTTTATTTATTTATTTCAAAAATTAAAAAAGGGGGAGCCTAAACAGCATATACACTGAGAGAAGGTTTGCGCGTGTAAAGCGTCTTCCGAAATACAATTACAATTAGAGAAAGAAGACGAATCTTTGGCTACCGTTTTCGACTCTTAATTCTTGTCTGAATTCAGTTTCCTCGCACGAAGCGCTGAAGCTTTGACGTCTCATTAACTTATTAGCGGAAAGAAGACGATTCGTTATACTGTTATCGACTCCTTATTCTTGTCTTAATTCGGTCCCCCCCCCCCTCTCTGGAGCGAAGCGCGAAAGCTTTGACGTTTCATCAAATTATTAGCGGAAAGAAGACGATTCTTTGTACTGTTCTTGACTCTTAATCCTTGTCTGAATTCTGTTTTCCCCTTCTCGCGCCATTATTTTCATTAAATTATTATCGGTAAAAAGACGATTTGTTGACCCGGGTTGTAGGAGACCTACCCCCTGTACATCCATCCCCCGGATAACCACCCCCTAAGGCAACCACCCTCTAAAACGATTACCACCCCCCCCCCCCCCCCCCCCGACGCGTCATTTTTTCTGCGGCAATAGATTGGGGCTTTTTTAAAAAGAGGCCTTGATTTAACCCTAACCCTAACCCTAAACTTTCCCATAGGCTTAACACACATCAAACCCCAATCTGTGCCGCAGAAAAAAAATACCGTCCCCGGGACAACTACCCCCGGACCAGGTGTGGCCGAGCGACTTCCAAAGTTCGGGGGGGGGGGGGGCACCAAGAAAAAAACCCGGCAATTTCTGAAGAAAAAAGACACCTACAAAGGGAAAATCTCAAAGCGGAAATATACATTTGTTTAGACATTGAAAAATACCCCTACATTGTGATTACATTATCAGGGATAATTTCAATGTTTGTATCACTTTATACACCATACAATATATTGCTTAAGCATCATGCTTGCAGAAGGGTGTGATGTTCTGAAAATTCATTTGAGAAGCGAATCAGGATTTGTGAGGTCGCAGTGCGAAAAATTACATCTTATACAGAGGAAGAAAAACAATCCTGATGGGGTTATAAGCACTTTCTCATATTAAACGGAAGACTGAAAAGACCTTTGATAAGTAACATAAGTATATCATCTATAGATGTTTGCGAGTGTAGCAAGCGAGCTTTGGGGGAAATTGCTCTTAGTCGCTTGAAATTAGGGGCGTTTAATGATGAGAGGAAAAGGGGACACTTATCAGAAAAGAAAAGGCGCATGTGTCGAAGTACATAGAGTAATTATCAGAGGTGAAAATAGGGCACTTCTTAATCTTCAAAAACAGGCACTCACCAGGGATGAAAAAATGTAGTCGTGAAAATAGGAAATGGGCATTTGTCGACGATAAATGGGCTCCCATCCGATTTTGATAGGGGCATTTATAAGAGGTGAAAAGGGTATTTATGAAAAGGGGATAGGTCCCTTATTAGAAACGAAAAGGAGCACGTATCATTGTAAGAGGAACATTATCAGAGGTGAAAAGAGGCACTTATCGCATCTGAAAAGGGGCAATGACCAAATATGAAAAGGGGCACTTATGCGAATGAAAAAAGGGCACTTACCAAAAAGAAAAAAGTGCATTAGTTGAAAAAATAGGCACCGATCATATTTTAAAGGGGCATTTATCTTAGGTGAAGGGGGCACTTATCTGAAGTGAAAAGGAGTAACTTCTCGTACCTGGAAAGGGTCATTTACCAGAGACGGGACTCCCATGAGAAGGGGGAAGGGGCTCTTTTTTAATGGGGCACTTATCATTTGGAAAGGGGGCACTTATTAGAAAGGAAAAGGGGCACATGTGAAAATATTAGGTGCGCTTATCCGAGTTAAAATGGGGGTAGTTATTAAAAGTGCAAGGGGCACTTCTTACAAAGGAAAAGGGACACTTGTCAAGGTAAAAGAGGCACCTCTCAGATTTGAATAGGGCAATTATCAGAGGTGGAGGAGGTACATATCAAAAGTGAAAAGAGACACTACTCATACCTGAAATAGGGCACTTACTAGAGATTAAAAAGGGCAATCATGAGAATGGAAAATGGACACTTATTGCAAAGGAAAATGTCGAAAAAAAGGAGCACGTGTCCAATCAATAGGGGCATTATGTAAAAAAAGGGCACTTGTCGGGTGCTTGAAAAAGTTGGGGGCACTGTGCCCCCTTAAAGGGCCACCTCTGCCCTTGACAATTACCGCCCAGACAACTATCCCCTAGAACAACTTCCCCCGGACAACTACCCCTGGAAAACTACCCCCTAAGACAACTACCCCCCCCCCCAGACAACTACCCCCAGACAACTATCCCCTAGAACAACTACCCCCGGACAACTACCCCCTGGAAAACTACCCCCCTACGACAACTACCCCCCCCCCCCCCGACAACTACCCCCAGACAACTACCCCCAGACAACTACCCTTTACGACAACAATCCTTTAGGACAGCCAACCCCGGAACAAATTTCCTAGTGGGTTGTTGTCCTAGAGGGTAGTTGACTGGGTAGGTTATCGGGGGGCTGGATGTCCAGAAAGTTGGTGTCCGGATACGGTTGCACCGTTCTCGACTCTTAATCCTCGTCTGAATTTTGAAAAATGTTTCTTTGTTTGCTCGTTTTTCTCCCTACTTTTTTTTAAATTTTTTATCTGCTCTCTCTCCCTCTCTCTCCCTCTCTCTCCCTCTCTCTTTGCTCCCTCTCTCTCTCTCTCTCCCTCTCTCTTTGGCCGGCATTTTTGTTGGGGGCGGTCGCCCAACCGTTGTTGTTGTTGTTGTTGTTGTTGTTTTAGTATTAAGGGCGTGTGTCATTCAATCATGAATATTTACGCCCCCTGTAGTGTTAGTCTCTCTCGAAGTCGTCACATTGCATATCAAGTCACAGTACGTAGGGGGACATATTAGCCAGCCGACCGACATTATACATCTCACCGACTTCAAACTTTTTTATTGATATAGTACACGAGGATCGAGCAAGAATCCCGACACAGCTGACCCGACAATCAATGCATATCTTTATTGCTTCCTCGACGAGACGACTCAACCCAACAACTCCCCTCTCTCTCTCTCTTACTCACACCCCTCCTCTTTTTTCTTCTTTTTTTTCCTTTTCTCCATTTCTTTCTTTTCTTTCTTTTTTCTTTTCTTTCTTTTCTTTCCTCTCCTTCCTCTTTTTCTTTTTTCGCTTCTCTTTCTTTTGTTTTCCTTTCTCTCTTTCTTTTCCTTTTCTTTTTTTCTTTTCTTTCCCTTTCCCTCTCATTTCCCCTCCCCTTTCCTAATTTTTCCCGACGGCAGCGCCATTTTACCGACAATATCCTGACAGGTAGGGGTGTCACAAATATTACATAATCGAATAAAATTACACTATTTTCCTTTCAGTGGCAATATGTTGACGTCAAAGCATTCTAATAGCAAACGTGATACATGAAATCGTATCTCTATTTCATGAACTTCAAATTTGATGATATTGACCAAAACTCAACTAATGACGTCGAGTTTATGCACACTAAATATCATGCAGAATTAACAATGTATGACGGAAATATGTACTATATAAGAAATTAACAAAATGGCGCCTAGATGACGTCACGCATCAGTAATAATTTGTGTTATCTTCGTTAGGATCGATAACATGCATATGTGTCTTTTCCAACCAACATCAAATTCTGTAGCACTTTGTAGGTTATTATAAATATGTAATGTTTGTCCTATATGTGGAATTTAAAACATTAGCAGTGTCCTATATTATTCAAATTATGTAAGGAAACCTGTTTATTTGCTAGGCTTCCCTGTCAGACACTAACATTGAGTGAATGAGTGACATCTTTTTTCTTTGGTAATCATAAAATACATAAAAATGAGCTGAAACAAGTACATGGGTATTTGTCTACATCAATAACCCACTACAGTGTGAGTCAAAAAAAAGTTTACACCTAGAAAATTGCTAATCATTTCAGAAATCATATATGAGCAGTAAATTAGTATACATGTTATGAAAGAGTATTTTATCCCGAATCATTTGGTATTATATTTGTGTGGTGTGTGTTGACGCTTGGATGAACAGGAGGCATTGTTTGCGATAGTGCAAAAATTGACTTGCGCCAAAGTTGCTTATATGATGCTTGAATAAAACAATTGGGATTTGGGTATTAATTCGTTCTTTGCAGATCCAAATAACATCCCTAACCAAATTAATCATGCCACACATATCAAATATCGAATATCATATAGCAACGTACATGTGTGCGCGTACGTGAGTGTGTGTTTGACTTTGCTTCTGCAAAAAGCATATGCAATGCATTTCATTTGATACATTCAATTCATTCGTTCACTCCGCTAATCCCAACATAATATATGCTGTATGCATCACGTTGGCGCAACTCGATTTTTGCACTCTTGCAAACAATGCCTCCTGTTCATCCTAGCGTGAACACATACCACACAAAAATGATACCAAATGATTTGGGATGAAGCACTCTTTCATGAGATGTATAATAATGTACTGTTCATAGATGATTTTTTTTAATAATTACCAATTTTCTAGCTGTAAACTTTTTTTGGACTCACACGGTATACTTGTAATGGCCAAAATTAAACTGATTGAACCTTTATGCAACACAAATCATATGACCATTTAGTACATTGGTCTAAAAATCAGACTATTACTTAGATGATTGCAATCACTTATGTCGGTTCGACAACTAATGGTCGTTATTTTCTAAAAAATTTTTTTTATACCTTTTCGTTTTGATGGAAGTTCTGAATAAGTATTGGCATTCAAATGTCGTTGGAATTTAACCATTTCATTGTTTGACCTGCAAATAGGACAAAGTACCTTTAAAATTGTCATTATCATTTACCATGCCATTCATGAGATATAAAATGAACAAAAACCACACAGCAAGAAAGGGAAGATAAAGAAGCAAAAAGATAAATTCTTCCGAAATTTATAGGTGCTCTGCCACGCTTCGCGGCAGATTTTTAAAAGGACAATAAAGACAAAAGACAATGAATAAATGACGCAATACTTTGTTTTCGTACAAGGTTATCACAAGGGTTTGCATTAAAAAAAATAACCTAAGAAAATGGCACAGTGGAATTAATTTAGAAGGTAAACTCTTGATTCAAACAATGCTATTATCCAGGGCCATTTTCAATGTGTTCCTAATCAAATGACAATAGATGGTATAGATTCATGGGGATGAAGTAAGCTATTATAAACCATTACTAACCAACCACTAAGCCGCGCCCGGCGTAAGGTCAACATGACAATAGCCCGACCCGACCTAAAAAAACAAATCAGGTAGGCACCCAATGACGTTCCAAAATGTTACATGTTAATATGGACGTTTAGATTTGCACGTCGACATAGTGGACTGCTACGTGTGACGTCCTTTTAAGGAACTATGTCGCCCTGCAAATCTAAAAGTCCCTAATGACGAAATCGTATGAGTTATTTATTTGGTAACAATTTGGTAAGCTCTTGTTCTTCGTCGATTTTCTAAGACACCGAAATGACAACAAAGATTTTGGCAAAATATTGGAAGTAATTAGAAGGTAAACTTCTGATATATTGAAGGCCAATAGGTCATTCTAAATTGTGCATACTAAAAACAAAACAAAACAATAGGTAAAGTTCATGGAAATACAAGTAGTTATTACTATTAGCCATTACTAACCAATCGCATGAATAGCTTGTTCGGTATCAACTTGTTAAGGGCACCTCCTTTATTTATTTTAAAAGGAAGGAGGATAGGTAGAAGTTTCTGCCTCCTCCTCTAAATCCTCAATGGTCAAAATCAGAGCTGACATCTTGTCGTCGTCTCTTGATGAGGATCCATACGATGAAGAGATGAACGACCATGACGGCGCGAATGAAGCCGACGATGATGAACACCATCGTGAATGACTGGGTGACATCAAACAGATAACCTAGGAAATGATCGTACCAGAATTATATGTATTTGTCAGGGATTTGTAATGTTAACATTGCAAAGCGTACACAGACACAGCTTTCACCAAAACCTATGTAGACATGCGTATGGGGGCACGATCATAGCTTAACCCTTACTGTACTGGGCTATTTTGAGCACCTAACTGGGGGGGGGGAGCCCCCCCCCCCTATGATCTCTGTCGTCGAATGTCCGAAGAACACGAACATTTGCATGGCTGTAGATATTTGCGTAAGGAACAAGATGGTACAATTAGTTTTGTCCTAATATGCAAATTTGTGTCGTTATAGCCTAATTACTTATGCAAAATGCTCATTTTACAGAAAACTCTACATTACATAGCGAAGAATGTTGAAAATGTATTGGATAAATGTTTTCTTCATTTCAATTTCATGAGGTTTCATTATTGTGATATTTGAAAATGCATAGGTTAATTGGCATAAATTATGAATACGCAAATTACGCATTCATGAATATCAAATCTGGAAATGTGCAGGGAACTAGAATCATTCCCAAAATTGTCAGACTCCACTTTTTGAATGTTGAAACTCATTATTTATATGAAACTTCTTTTCTAACAAAATCTAGTTACTTTAATGTAATTAATAATAATAATTTATGCAAATTGTATGCGATTTTCAAATATTTGGGCCTATTTGAGCTTTTTAGTGATGTTTTTGTTGTTGGAAAGTATGTTTAGGTGTGCAGATTAACCAACAAGTGCATGGTGGGGATAAAAGCTTCTTTCTTGAAGACAGGAGGTTTATTGTGATGCATTGCCAAGCAAGTGCACAACAAGGGATTAAAGAACTTAGCGATTAGATATATTAGTAACACATATGCTCTAATCATGTTGGGACACTCCTGTGGTACAACTTTTATACAAGGCTAATGAGGTCTTCAGAAGCCTATAGATTTCAAGTCATATGTATCTCTGTTTATCAAAAGCTTCATCTTAAAATGTTTTTCTGAAGAAAAAAAGTTCGAAATTCATCATTTTATTTTGTTATGTATGTTATTGTTTTTTATTTCTATTGTTTTATTTCTAATGTATTTTTTGTTCTGGAATACATCAAGTTACTTTGAGAAATATATAAAAGCAATTTGATATCAATTCATATCTCCAACTTAGGAAGATATACCTCTAAACCTGTATTCACATTTCTACTTGTACGTGAATATATGCAATTTTAGCACTTTTTGATGACATGCGCATACTAATTGTTATGTAACACCTTACAGATGTGCGTAAGACTTGGAAGAAAATAAGTCATGAAACGACAATTCAAAATTCCCATCAGTTAAGGCGCAATCTCCGAAATTATTGAGGGGGCCTCCCAGCCCCCCCCCCCCCCCCCCTCAGTAGAGTAAGGGTTAAATAATGGAACTCTTAAAACTTCCTCCCATGTAGATATTTGCTAAAGAGTTAGAACTATTTAAGGCTACATGAATTGCCTGACTATTAAGCAGGAGCAACTTCCATAGACGCATCTTTCTCTCTTTAATAACTAGCTATGACTCTTAAACAGAAACGCCATCGACAGCTAACTCTTGTCACCTAAAACTCACGAAAGTCTTTACCTGTTCACTGATAGTGACTGAATAGTACTACTAAACATGGATTTCAGAAATATTAATCTGATCACATGATTACCAACACCTTCGAGAAAATCAAGCTAAGGTAATTTAAACTAGACTCGTGTGTCATCTTTTGAAATGTATGATTAGGCCTGATTAGATAATCTATCTACCTCTCTTAACTTAGAGGCCGTGGAGCAAAAAGGAAATTGAACTTGAGCCACTGGTTTCTCCAAAACTTTCTGTCTTACACATTTTATATTTAGCTGCTCAAAAAGCAACCAAGTCCAAGGATTTGATGTTGTCAGTCCGTAATCCGAAAAATTATTTATAATGGCAATACATACAATGGGGTATTGAACTAACGTTGATTTCTTAAAGGTTTATCATGTTTGAAAAGAAGAAGATGGCTATGAATTACTCACCTGTAATTGTTCCTGCACATGTCGCCCCTAGTCCGTCTACGAATGAACCGAGAGCCACGGCCATGTTAAAATTCCGATCGTCAAAGACTGCATCTTTCAATAAACTGGACATAAGAGCATCCTCGATGAAGAAGGAGAAACCTTGGAAAAAAGCCAATGTAGCACGCACCGCGTAAGCAGAACTGATGAAGTCCAGAAGAAATGATGCTGTGCCGATGAGGCCTATGGCGATGTAGATGATATAAACATTGATGCCTTTGCCAACGAGGATGATGAAGATGGTCCGACCGATGATGCCACCTATGCCGCCAATTGTGGAGAGGAAGATTGCTTTAGAAGGAGGGATTCCCAGGTGTTCAGCGTGAGGTACCAGAAACAGCATCCACGCATAAATAGAGAACATGTACAAGAAATGAATCGGGATGGTGAAGAGATAGAGTGGTTCGTTTAATAGTCCACAGGACCGTTTGCCGGTTTGAAAGACGGAGCTTGTCCAAGACGAGCGCGCTTTCGGGGATATTTCCTGTTTACTGATGTCACGTCTCTCGTTTTGAATCAAGCGTCTTTCGTCCAAGACGCACTCTTCACTATCCTCTTTCTCTTCCTCCTCCTCCTCTTTTTTCACTTCCTCCTCCTCCTCCTCCTCCTCCTCCTCCTCACGATTACGGATGCCATCTGTTCGCCTTGAGGACTCTCCTTTAGAGAGACACTTCTGTTTCTCACTCACTCCATTATAAATTTTGCCTTCATTTGTCGCTGCGTTTTTTGGTGCATTGTGTATCGTTGCACCGCACGCGACAAGGTTAAAAGCGATACCGCCAAGGATAATAAACGCCCCTACATAGCCATATGCTTCGAATGACCTTTCCATTACAATAGGAAGCAGCGTGGATCCAGCGGTGTAGCCGTACAACGTGATTAAGTTCATCAAAACGAATTTTTCTCTGAAGAAATCATTCAGTGCAATCACCATGGGCATATAGGTCATTGACAGGCCAACACCTGCGGGAAAAAAAATGAAAGGATAAAAATATTGACTATTACTAAAAATTTAACGGACTCGCACTGCTCCATTTACATTCAGTTCTAGTCTCCATGATATTTAGGACTGGCTTGCCTTTTGTAAACAAGTTCATTTTCTTTTTTAACTGCTTTTCAACCTCAGGCACGTTTGTCCCTTGAATTATTGCGATTATTGCGTTTTCCATCAAACCTTTTTCAATATGTATTGTTCTTGTAGCTGAGTCATTACGTCGTGAGATGGCGCTCTTAACAATACCTACACGGAGCTACTGATTAGGAGAGTTTGGCCTACTCGGTTGTAGTTGGGCTCAATATAAATAATACGGCTTTTGTTGGGCAAACTCGACTTGGCCCAAATTCACAAAGGAAGTTTGTCGATAAACCTAGTATTTGGTTTATGTGCGTCATATGACGCGTTTTGACGCGATTCAAACCAAGGTTTTACAAACTTGTACAAACCTTGGTTTGAAACCCGTCGAAACGCCTCTTTTGACGCAAATAAACCTAGGTTTGTCGACAAACCTCCACTGTGAATTCGAGCCTTTGCGTATTCGGGCCGCTCAACTTACGCTGTGCAAAACAATGGCCGTTGGACAGCGGGAGTTATAATGATGTAGCAGCCCCATATGTTATGTATACTCATCACTTTCGTAATCATATATGCGCCATTTCGTAGATCTATCATTCCGTATTCCTGCTACAGTATTGCACCAGCCTATAAAAAAAAATGATTGGAACAATGAATTACTTCATAATACAATTTCATTAATTTAATGATATCATTCTTTTGATATTATGTCAAATCAATTCAGAAAAAGAAAACAAACATTGGTTGCCATAACCTTGAAATTTTCCCCAAACCCATGGATAAGAAGTTGTTAAATGTTTGTCACCGAAACGGCAGCCATTTTGAATGTTCATGGTCAAGGTAAGCACTTTTACTTTTGAAAATTGTATAGTTGAATTCACCACGTCAGGAAACATATTATTAGACACTAAAATCATTAGAATCGGACGTGGTGGTAAATTTGACCTTTTTGACCATAGCGCCCTCATTTAAGGTCGGAGGTATAACAAACTATACATTTTTTAATCCTCATGACCAGACGAGTAATTCGATATGCATATCGACACCATTTGAATATATTTGAATTTCAACCCCTGTTTGACCTTTGTTGGACCATCACGAAAATGCCCGAGATTTTCAAGGGGGCAGCCCAAGTCAAAATTGTTCGGTATTCATCAGGGAACACAAAAACACTTTCAAACCTTTGTTTCGAGAGATTGGTCACGGGACCTACAGGCTGGTCTCCTACTACTATTGTCACCGATCTTTGGTCCTGTCATCACAGGCCCGCCCCCCCCCCCTCCCCCACTCAGTGTTATTTAGGGTACGCATATGCGTGTTCCCTCCTTTTGAAAACACCCCTAAGTCCGGTGTGTAAAGTCAATTTTGTGTATGTATGAGCCGGACTTTGGTGCGTGAAAAGTACCCCTTTACCGGACATTTTTGTACACGCATGCGGTCATTCCGACCCCCCGGAGTGGGGGGGGGGGGGTGGTCACAGGACGCCATGCAGTGCTGCGAAGCAAACGTGTGACTCAGACTGATCACTTAGCTTGAGAAAGTCCGCAGGAGTGGAAGCTTTAAAACTACATGTTATCATTATCCCCAACTGATAAAAGTTTTCTGTATCACTCACTCATCTGTTGCTCTCGTTTTTCTGCCGTTATTACAAGCAACTTAAATGGAATTTTACCCTGTTAAGGGTAAGCTTCCCCTTTAACTCCATTTGTATAGCCTAGCACAATCGAAACCTGCATCAACTCCATCCATCCTATACAGTACCAACTACATACACTATGAACATGATGGACAATGAAAGAGGACAAAATATACAGTTCCTCATTCTACCCTCAACAATTGATGTGGCAGACAAAGGAACATCCCTTCACTGCTATTATGTAAAAATGTGTAGAACAGGTGTCACATGCATATTCACCTGTTCTACACATTTTTACATAATAGCAGTGAAGGGATGTTTCTTTGTCTACCACAGCAATTGTTGAGGGTAGAATGGGGAACTGTTTATTTTGTCCTCTTTCTTTGTTCGACATGTTTATAGTGATACGGCCTAGCATCAACCCCATCCAAACTATAGAACCAACTCTATCCAGCCCATACAGCACCAACTCCACAACTCCATTAGGCCTACCGCCATAATAAGCCTTACATTAACTCTAAATATCGCCCCGTCCGATCTCTTTAAGCTTGCACCAACACCATCCAGGGATATATGGAGCTCATGTAAGGTTTATTTAAGTTGGTGGTAGGCTGGATGGAATTTGGTTGGTGATAGGCTGGATGGAGTTCGTGCAAGCTAAAAATGGAGTTGGTCCTAGGCTGGATGGAATTGGTCCTAGGCTGCATACGGTTTGTCCTAGGCTGGATGAAGTCGATAGCTTGACTATGAAAAAGATTGTCTCCGAATGATGTATTTCTTCTCAATGAATTTGACATAATATCAATTGAATTATACATTAAAGTCATTTATAGTTCCATATAATCCTTTGGTAATAGGCTGGTGCAATGCTGGCGCGAAAATACTGAATGATAATTTCACGAAATGGCGCGTATGTCATCACGGAAATGATGAGGAAATACATATGGGACTGCTACATAAATATAACTCCCGCTGTCCATTGCGTTGCATGCAGCGCAAGTTGAGCAATGCCGATGACGTTCATAACGTCATAGTCATGTTAATTCATAACAGCCCAGCCTGGCATCTACATAAGCTACCGTATGTATGGTTATCTATCTACCATGCAGGGCACAAAATGAGCTACATAATGAAATATGCGATTACATAGCTAAACTAAACGATATTTAGCTTACCTGATAAGGCGAGACAGACTCCTACAGTAACTGAGTTTTTGAAGAAAGCGCTGGCAATAATACATGATCCACACAACACTCCGCCTAACATAGCGACAAAACGATGGTTGATCTTCTGCAGAACGAGTGTCACAAAAGGACCTAATATGTTGACAAATAAGGAGAAAAGATACTAAATTAAAGTTAAATATATGAAAAACGTGAGGTAATTACGTGCAAAAGTAAACAATGTTTTTAGAAACGTTTACGAATTCCCCATCATCCAAATGTCAGAGTTATACTTACATGAAAACATGATTATACCATATTGCTGCCCGAATATGAGGTGACGATTAAACAGATTTCCACAGGAATTCCATTTAAGGTGGTGGAGAGGGAGGACGACAAGGACGAAGAGCAAGATGAATGGGGGGGGGGGGTGAAGGGGGGTGGGGTTTGGCGTTGGGCGTAGCTCCTATCCCCTACCACTAATGTTCAACAAGAACAGCAATAATAAATATTACTACTTTTGACCAATGCTAAGACAATGATGACTATTTCGATATTTGTTATTATTTCGATTAATATAAAGTTGTTGTTAGTATTATCATAGTTTTTATCATTTTATCATCCTAAATATTATTATCAATATTATTATTGTTATTATTATTATTATTAATAATATTTCAATTGTGAAGATGATGATACGTAGTAGTCTAATTATATTTATCATAATTACTTCTACATCTACTGCTAACTACCACTAGTACCACTAATACCAATAGTTTGTATATGACACATTTTATTTACATAAGAGGTACATCAATGTTGCAGGCAAGCTACATATCAATCCGACAGTAGCATAATCTGACTCTAGACGCTCGACCATTGTTGGAATAAAAACACCGAAAGACTTCGCGATGCCAGTTTCAATAAAAAGTACCACGAATTTGCCAGCAACAATCCCGAAGCCAAAAGACCACATACTGAATCTTGCTAAAACTACTGTACGCTCAATGCAGAAGTATGATTTATCGATCCAATCGAATCCAAAAAGTATTTGATTTAGGCCTGGCGCCCCTTTTACTTTGCAATAACAAAGTGCTGTACAGATCGCTTCCAATGATAGGGTCACCAAAACAAGATTTCACTTAAACAGGGCGAATTTGGCCAAAACAATCCAGTGTTGTCTAGCAAAATAGATAGGGCTTCAGAAATTGTAGCTGACTTCCAAAGAGGTATAAAGCTTGTTCCACAACTTTGCAGCAAATTACAGATCATATACGCCTGTATAGACCAGTTCACGGTTAGCACTTTACTGCAATGACCCCGAATATCCACAGATCTTCAACACATGAAGAGGTCCCACTTTGTACATTTTGAAATAATCACTCCTACAGCGATGGACTGGTGCTTTATAAATAGCCTTTGTTCCCCCTTTTCAAAGAATACTTCCACCTGTGTACAATGGAGTGCACTGAATGTGCATGAATGAATAATGTTACAATAACTTTCATCAGCACGTATCCAGTATTTCGTCTCCGTGTATTTCAAAATTTGTTCTGCAATAACCTTTATCTGCTCATGCTCAGACTGCAACCGTGAACTGGCTTATTGCGAAAATTGACGATGAACTTGCAGTATCAACAATATGCAAATACATGTTAATAGCAAGAGGATGCATGAATGCCTCTGGGACAGATGATGTGCAGTACTGGCTTCATCATTTGTAAGGCCCTCAAAGTGGAATCGCTTAATGACGAATGCATTGACCTAAAAATGAAGGATTCATCGTAATTACAAATGACGACGTACTATATACACTCTAAACAATGAAGTGCTAAACCACGGGTGCTGGGTACAAATTTGCACCACACGTGCCAAGTGTAGCCATTGGCGTGCATGCATCGTTTGGGAAGCGATGACGAGCAGAAAAATGAGTGCTGGAAACAAGTGCTATTCGAGAAATTGCACCCGAAGTGTGACCCTGCCTGTTTTAGCACTTAAATAAACACCAGTAGTGCTGGCGCTCCATGCGCAGGCGCACCAGCATTCCAGGTGCTAAGGCAGTGCTTCACACAAAA
Source organism: Strongylocentrotus purpuratus (assembly GCF_000002235.5). Classification (NCBI taxonomy): domain Eukaryota; kingdom Metazoa; phylum Echinodermata; class Echinoidea; order Camarodonta; family Strongylocentrotidae; genus Strongylocentrotus; species Strongylocentrotus purpuratus. The sequence continues at coordinate 29,998,886 of NW_022145606.1, forward strand.
GAAATGTAAAGTAATTTAAAATTCAAATGAGATAGGTCGCCACTCGGCTATAAAAGAGCGGGGATCTGAGAAGGTATTCATCTTTTTGGAGAATGTAAGGTGGAAGGAGATTGTGTACCATGTACAAAGAAAGTGTAATGAATATGTGTGCAAATTCCAGGTGCTAGGGCAGTATTCTTTTCATTGCCTAATAATTCTGCTTGTGCATGATGATACCATTTCCAACATTCTACATGGCAGCAAGACTACCGCTTCGTGTAATCGACATAGAAATGTGCAATCTCAATGTAACAGTAACAACTTCAGACCATGGACCTACTACAAATGGACACTGATCGGTACTATAATATATTCATGCACCTGAATCTGTCAAAAGTATCATAATGACATTCCAAACATGCTTCCAGGCTTTGATCTCATCGCAACCGCCGCCATTCAGACATAAGAAACCCAAATTGTGCCTTGAAGAAATCAACAAAATGCCTGCGCAAAAGAAACTGAATCGCTTAAAATCACGGAAATGCATGTGCAGTTGTGGAGTACATATGAATATTGACGTATATGAAGTTTTTAATAGGAAATTAGAAGTAGTTAACAAGAGAAACCTGAAAATTTGGCTGTAACACATTGATTACATTTTAAAACTTATCCTATCCATTTCCAAGGAATAGAAGGTAATAGAACAGGAAGAAATATGTATTTTTCAAAGTTTGGCAGGTCCAGATGTATGTCCACCAGTGTTAATAATCAATCTAATATCACACAAATTGTCATAATTTGGGGTTCACTGCTCCTCTCACTGGTCTTAAGTCACGATACTTTTCCTGAAACTACACTCTGCGCCCTGGCCCAGCGAAAAGAATCTAAAGAAATGTAAAGGTTCTTTTGTCTGTGATGATGCGTGATTACATAATAAACATTGTCGCGTCAAATAAATGTCCTCATCAACATACACATTATCAGGTGGCGGTGGTAATGATGTGATCAAAGAAAGACCCTCATTTATACTAGGGTCCATGGTTTAATAAAATCCTTGGTACGAATTCCATAAATGAGACGATCAAAGAAGTCCCATATGACAGCTGCCTGGGCAGGGTAATCCAGCTGTAGTACTTGAAACATCTTGTAGCAGTAGCTAGTCAACTGCTGCTGTCAATGAAGAGCATGAATAAGTGCTTATCTCGATGACTACATAACACTGTCCTGGCTTCTTTGGTGTTCCTCAAAGCACCAACAAAAACAGTTGGCTCATTCCTCGATAGGATGATAACAACTAATTGGTTTTGATAAAAGAAGATTTCTTTTTTTCTGGGGGGGGGGGAGTTGTCCTACCCCGAGTCCTCGGGGGTAATTTTCTAGGGGTAATTGTCTGGGGTGGTTGTCTTCAGGGGGTTATTTTCTGGGGGGGGGGGGGTAATTGTCCTGCTGGTAATTGGCCGATTGCCCAGGGGTAATTGTCCTAGAACCATCTGCATCTATAGACCTACCTCAGGCCAGGGAGGTGAAAGAAAAGGAGGCGAAACTCTTGTAATTTATTCAAACGCATTCTTGAGTTCTAAAGCGTAACAATGGGATGTGTAACATTCCACTTGGCTTTGAAGTTCCATGCTCCGAACCGCGCTTCCACTGCGGGGACTTTCGGAAGCCAGGCACCAGCTTTACATTTATTACAAAATATTAAATTACCGGCAAAATTTTAGTGTAAATCAAAAATTTTATATGGGGATTTTATTGGGAATAGTGCATCAAACAAATTTTCAAATTTAAAACTCCTCCTTCCTTTAATTTGTGTGCCAGAGTTGGTAAACGAAAAATTACATCCTGTCAAAAACTCAATATTTTAGGATGATGCGCTAATTTGTGCATGCTTTAATGTCCCGTTATTTGATCCATGGTTTACAATGTTCAATAACATTAAGTTTGCTAATGCGTGTTTTCGCGTGTTTTTTGTATTTTTCAAGTTTAAAGAAGGATGAAAGTACACAAGTTTGTGTTCGCTTGTTCTACTCTTTACACATTCAACAATGGATGAGAAATCATTGGAAGGGACAGCGAACAGTTGCAGTGATACCATTTTCTGATGTAGGAATTCTAACTCCTGAAATGTCATGCGCTCTTTTATCTCACCACCTGGTCAACAGTTGCAGATTAGCGCAAAACTTTTCGGCGGCTTGGAGCATGGGGTCAAAGGAGAGCGGCTTGATTCCAGTCCTTCTCTATCACGTCCCTGCTCAGGCCAATACGTGTTTAATACAAATACAATAAAGTAGGCTAGCTATTACCGGTCACTAAATTAATGCATGCATGCTCGCCCTTAGAGAATTGCCCAAGTTCACAATCAAATTAATGACATCGACAGTGACAACAATAATTTCACAATCTGGATCAACACAGTATCCTTGAGACTTGACTAAATATCACACGGTAGCTCTTTTAATATTATCATGAGAATGTCTTACCTTCTCTTATGTTTTTCTTTGTTTTTATCATTCTATCACTTTCTCTTCCTGTTTTTCTGGAGTCCGCCCCAACGTCAGCTCGTGAAAAGGCGACGTGAGGCCGGTGTGACCGCGTAGAATGTAACCCACACCGATCGTCCGACTATTAGAGATCGATCGAGAGCGGACGATCGGTGCAGATTTTATCCGCGCAGAATGTCTGTGTCGGACATTCCGTGAGCACCTCAAATGTCTGACGGACAATCCATGCGGGAGAGGTCTCGCACCAATAGTCCGCCTGCCGCACCGAATGTCCGTACTCTAGTCCACACATATACATTGTCAATGTAGTGGAGGCTGTTAGGGCTAAATATTGGTTGTTTGGTGCAGATTCTTCCAAAAGCACCAAATTTGGCCCAGAGGTAGATTATAAAATTACCATACTTTTACGATTTCTTCCGGACGCCAAGAAAGGTACCCTCTGGGTATGCCATATTGGGCAAATCCAAAATGGCCGCCATCTGAGTTAAAGGTCAAGCGTAGTTCCAAAAGGAAAAGCGGTTGTATGATAATAGTTTATATATTTATGGGGTTTTGGGGGTCAGAGAATCTGATTTTGATATTCTGTCATCAATTTGAGATCTCCTTGGGGCTGCCATACTGGTCATATTGGTCAAATCCAAAATGGCCGCCATCTGATAGTTACAGGTCAAGTGAAGTTACGAAAGAAAATGGGCTAGTATGAAAACAGTTTATATATTTATGAGGTTTTCGGGGTCAGAGAATCTGATTATGATATTCTTTCATCGATTTGAGATCTCCTCGGGTCATACTGGTCATATTGGTTAAATCCAAAATGGCCGCCATCTGAGTTAAAGGTCAAGCGTAGTTCCAAAAGGAAAAGCGGTTGTATGATAATAGTTTATATATTTATGGGGTTTTGGGGGTCAGAGAATCTGATTTTGATATTCTGTCATCAATTTGAGATCTCCTTGGGGCTGCCATACTGGTCATATTGGTCAAATCCAAAATGGCCGCCATCTGATAGTTACAGGTCAAGTGAAGTTACGAAAGAAAATGGGCTAGTATGATAAAAGTTTATATATTTATGGGGTTTTCGGGGTCAGAGAATCTGATTATGATATTCTTTCATCGATTTGAGATCTCCTTGGGGCTGCCATACTGGTCATATTGGTTAAATCCAAAATGCCCGCCATCTGATAGTTACAGATCAATAGTAGTTCCAAAAGGAAAAGAGCTAAAATGATTTTTTTTTTTTTTTTTTTTTTTTAAAGAAAAGAAAAAAATATGTATATATAGTAAGGGGGTTTTCTGGGTCAGAGAATCTGATTATGATGTTGCTTGTGTCAATTGCAGGTCTCCTTGGGGCTGTCATGCTGGCCATATTGGCCTTATAAAAAATGGCCGCCATCCGATTTAAAGGTCAAGCGTAGTTTCAAAAGGAAAAGGACCAGTATGATAAAAGTTGATGAATTCATGGGGTTTCCGGGGTCGGATAATCTGATTATGATGTTCTTGTATCAATTTTATTTCACCATTCTGTCCTAAGGCTACAATGAAGTCCATTTCCTGGTTGAAGAAGATGATTCACGCTTGAGTGGGTTTAAATCTTGGCCTGCGCCCATATGTTTCATAAATATGCAAACTTTCCTTTGTGAAATGCATAATAAATTCGTTTTCGAGGATTGGCAAGGAAAATAGATAAACAGTAGAAACAGACCATGAATAAAGAAATAAACAGCTTGTTCGATTTGTTTTGACGCATTATCTTTAAAAACCCGGACAGCTTTATCTTTATTTTCCTTAAAAAAATAACTTCTATAATCACTCTGAGATGGAATAAAATACCAAAACGAATTGCATTATGCAACGTCTGGACATAAAGGTGAAATCTCAACTTTATTTTTCTTATTCTTCTTTTAAATTTCGAAGCGTTCTTAATCCTGTTTTTTCTACATACATTAATGCCCCCATTTAAGCATACTATGAATCTGGTCACGCTTCGAAAAGTTCATGGCCTAGCATTTTGCTTCTGTTGATGATCAAATAAAGAAAGCATCCTTTATAGATCAGAGAGGGTGTGAACAAAGCACGAAGTAGGAGCAGTGCAATTTAAATATCAAGGGATGGATTAGAGTTTATTTCTAAAATAAAATGAAAGGGCTATTTTATTTTCATGAGTCCTTTCACTTCATTGAAGAAAAAATCTCTCTTTATATCTTAGAGACACTTGCTCTTTAAAGTCAAATTAACTCGAGAGCATCCTATGGCTCCTCCCCGGAACCCCCGATGGGGGCTCTTCCAGGCCCCTAAAGCTGTGCCATATTGTACGGATCCATTAGAAAGCATAGTTCTCCTATGCAAACTTCCTCTGTGAAATGCATAATAAATTCGTTTTCGATGGTTGCCAATGAAAATAGATAAACAGTAGAAACAAACCATGAATAAAGAAATAAACAGCTTGTTCGATTTGTTTTGAAGCATTATCTTTAAAAACCCAGACAGTTTTATCTTTATTATCCTTAAAAAAATAACGTCTATAATCACTCTGAGATGGAATAAAATACCAATACGAATTGCATTATGCAACGTCTAGACATAAAGGTCGAGTCCCTGGGGACTTGGATCACGATAATGCCGATACTACTTTACCGATGACCAGATTTCAAGAAAAATTTACTACAAAGAACCAATTCCGACATTCAGAAATGATTTTCGGTGACTGATGTGTTAGATGTGATCATTCACAAAGGAAAGGCCAGCACACAAAAAAAATTACAGTTCCTCTCTCAGCTCTCTTTATGTTCATGTGACCTTTGCAAAATTTCGTTCCCGATTTTGGCGCATGCGGAGTGTGCGCTTATGGATAAAAGAACATTATAATCAGATTATCCGACCCCGGAAACCCAATGAATTCATCAACCTTTTTTCATACTAGCCCATTTCCTTTCATAACTATACTTGACCTGTAACTCAGATGGCGGCCATTTTGGATTTGACCAATATGACCAGTAAGGCAGCCCCAAGGAGACCTCAAATCAATGAAAGAACATCAAAATCAGATTCTCTGACCCCCAAAACCCTATAAATATATAAACTATAATCATACAAGCGCTTTTCCTTTTGGAACTACGCTTGACCTTTAACTCAGATGGCGGCCATTTTGGATTTGCCCAATATGGCAGTCCCAGAGAGCGCCCTTCTTGGCGTCCGGCAGAACTCGTAATAGTATGGTATGATGTACCTCTGGGGCAAATTTTGTGCTTTTAGAAGAATCTGCACCAAAATATCCCTAACAGCCCCCACTAATACAAGTATAATTATACTTAATGAATGAAACGACTGGATAATCCATATTCAGCTTTGCCAGCTAGCTAGGGACGACACTACAGGTCTTCCCGGCGCGGGTCCATGGGGGAGGGGGGGGGCGGGGCGAGAGGGTCTTGACCCCAAACCGCCAACAAAAAATGAAGAGAGAGAGAAAGGAAGAGAAAGGTACGGGAGATCAATTGTGATTTTTCCCACCAACGCGGTGTGGATCGGGGGCGAAAGGCCTTCGCCTGCCCTCCCCTGGCAAACAAAGAAAGAGAGAGAGAGAGAGAGAGAGAGAGAAGGAAGGAAAAGAAGGGAGAGGAAAAGAAGAGAGAAGAGGAAAGGGAGAAGAAAAGAAAAAGGGGAAAAGAAGGAGATCGGGGGGGGGGCGGAAGGGCCTTGCCGCCCATGCTTTTGCCTCACCCCCCCCCCCCCCGCAAAACAAGAGAGAAGGAAGGAAAGGGTAAGAAACAAAAGAAGAAAAGAAAAGAAGGGATATCAGTTGCAATTTTCCTGCAAACAAGATGTGGATCGCGGAGAAAGGCATTTGCCTCTGCCCCCTCCCCGACCACCCCACCCCCTCCCCGCCAAAAAAAAGAGAGAAAGAAGGGAAAGGGAAAGAGGAGAGCTAACATGGAACACAAAAGAGGAAGAAGTAAAGAAAAGGGTGAAAAGAAGCAGAGATCAGTTGCGATTAATCCCACCAAAATCGCGTGGATCGGGGGGAGGGGGCGAAGGGCCCCTGCCACCCTCAGCAAACTTAAATGAGAGAGAGAGAGAGAGAGAGAGAGAGAGAGAGAGAGAGAGAGAGGGAGAGAGAGGCGGAGAAGTAAGGGAAGTGAAAGGGAAAGAGGAGAGAAAGGGACAGAAAACAAAGAGGAAGAAAAGAAAAGGAATTAGGGAAGATCAGTCGCGATTTTCATTGGTTCTTCTATCATCATTTTACAATTATCATCGTACAAATGTATTTATATATTTATTTATTTATTCCTGTTTGATAACAAAAATATGAATATAAACTCATAAACTCATAACAGCAACAAAATTAAATGTAGGAGGAAACTATCTTGCTGGGAGCAAGAAGCGCAAAAATGATCATGCATTTGCATGTACATGTAAGTGTATCCTTAATATAATTCATATTGTTTAATTACATCTTGTAAAATAGTATGCATTCAAGCTTTGGGGTTTTTTTGTTGGTGTATTTGTATGAAAGAAAGCGTTTGGAGCTTATAATGCACATGTTGCAATTTCAGGTGCAACTTAGTGTTCAAATATGGGTTACGCACGGCCAGGCTCTAGTGTAGGAAATCTTCAAATGTTAATCAGGTATATGACTAAATTACTTGTCTGTTGCCTTACAAAAAGGTTTATATTTAGTCAGGCCTGAATTGAGTCGCAAAACAATTATTATGTTAAAAGGAAAAAAAACATATTTGATGACATTCGAAATTCCCCAATGACCAATACGATTGGAGAGCGAGTACTCGTTTTTGTTTTTCTTCAAAACTTACTCAACTATGAATAATAGCTGGCCCGGATACTTGAGCCTCTCACAAAACGCAAGTATAGGCCTGATGTGTCGTCAGTGGCGTCGCTAGTCCTTTTTCAGTGGGGGGGGGGGGGGGGGGGGGGTATAGAGGCAAACTATTCCCGACAAAACAAGCCACCAATTAATTACCGACAAAATTAAATGTTCCAACACCTACAAATTTAACCCTATAAACCCGGGGTTTTGTCGACGACATAAATATACAAATTATTTCGTCAACTTAGTAAGCATCATAGCTATATATTTTAATGCAGGCGCGTAGCTAGGACCTTATTAGGGAGGGGCGCTATTGAGCAAGCGAATCACTTAAAGAGCGCGCAAAGCGCTCCCCAGGTGGGCGAGGGGATGGGTGAAAGGCATCCCGCGCGAAGCGCAGTAGCTTAGACGTTCCATTAAATTATTATGAAAAGAAGACGATTTGTTGTATACCGTTCTCTACTCTTAACCCTAATTGTCTGAATTCAGTTTTTCCCCCTTTCGCGCGAAGCGCGGGAGCTTCGACGTTTCATTAAATTATTAGAAAAAGAAGACGATTCATTGAACCGACTCTAAATCATTGTCTGAATTTTAAAAAATGTTTCTTTGTCCAATAAAAAGTCACAGTTCTAAGGGGAAGAAATTGCTGGCCGACCGACATAAAAAATACCACCGACTTCAACCCCACACCCCCCCCCCCCCTTTAGCGCCGCCCCTGAATGTAGAGTGGCCTGAGCGGGTAGGCACAGGGCGTGGTTCTAAACTTACAGAGACACTTCAATGAAGACACCTTTATTTCATGATTGCATGTGTTAAACTGCCACGGGCTTTACAACTTTAAACCTCCAGGGTTTATTTTGCATGTATAGGGATTTACATGATCTTTTATATAATAAAAGGAAATAATGAATATTCAAATATCATAGGTAGCAAATAAAGGATGACTAACAGAGGAATGAAAACAAACCGATATGAGAGGATGATCAAGCATAATGATGTGCACCAATCATAAATGTGAATTACTAAGTAGCCTGTTCACACTACAGCTCTACAATAACAAAGCATTTGTAGCCTTTGAAGCAGTTGAAGAAATTAATAAAAGTAGGCCTACTTGAAGAAATCGTTGAATTATAAGATATTAAGTTTATTTCAGAAAACTATTGCCCAAACTTTGTTTCCAGGAACACAAGAAGACAAAACTTCTTTGGCACATTTGTCTGAGGCTGCATGAAAAGAAGAAAAGTCTGAAATTTTTCGCCGCGATGACATAGACGAGGAACAATGAATTTATTTTCAGGTGCAAATTAAAGACAAAGAAGAATCTCAGAATTAAATTTGTGGGTGGTGCCACATTTCAGTTTTTAAATATGTCCGATTATAGGCATGTGTGACAATAAAAGTTTTGTTTTCACGTTTCTAGGGATGTGCACCTCTGAAAATGATCTCTTATAGATTGGACTGTTGTTGAAAATCTCACATATTGTTTTAATGTATATTTGATAGGTTTACTCTCATCGTCACACACGTCTTGGAGGCTTGTTAGCTGCCGAGTTAATGCTACAAAGTCAATATCTCCGGCATACACTTCCCTCAACTCATCAGCACGAACAAAATATTGGGGAGAGGGCTCATGATAACCGAGCCCGGCCGAAATATTGGGGGGGGGGTGGCTCAATGATATCCGGGCCCCTCAAACATATCGGGGGGCTCCGTGATGTTATCCGAGCCACACACACACATATCGGGGGGCTCCGTGATGTTATCCGAGCCCCACCAAAAACACTTGAGGGGGGGGGGGGGCTTATGATATCTGAGCCCCACCAACATATGGGGGGGGGGCTCAATGATATCCCTCCAAAATATTTTGGGGGTTAAATGATATCCGAGATCCACCAAATATATTTTTGGGGTCAATGATATGCGAGACCCGATGTCTGAGCCCCCCCCCCCTCCCTCCTCCCTAAATAAATATTTATAAAATGTTTATATTTGAATGGTAATCTGTAGATTATAGGTATACATGAGTTTCATGCCTAGAATACAATCATTGGGGAGGAGGGGGTCATGATATCCGAGCCCCGCAATAAATCTCGGGGGCGGCTCAATGATATCTGAGCCCCACTTAAAATATTGGGGGCTCAATGGTATCTTAGCCCCTAAGGACTCAATAAATTCTAAGCCCCACCAAAAGATTGGAGGGCTCAATTAATGATAACTATAAGCCCCGCAAAAAATATTGGGGGGGGGGGGGGGCTCAATGATCTCTCAGCCCCCCCCCCCCCAATATTTTTTTTTGGGGGGGGGGCTGTGCCCCCCAATCTCCCTCCCCCCGGTTCCTAAGCCTAATTACAGTTCAATGAAGTCTACTTTTTGAAACTTAAAGGGATTGGGTAACTTTGTAATAGGTTCTGAAACAAAAAATCCTGGAATGATAGTTAGGGCTAGTTCTGATTGGAAAACGACCCAAATATCGGAGTATGGCTAGCTGCCCCAGGGCCTTGTCCTATATACGGATCAGAGAAAAAATACTTTAAACATTTCGGGGGTTCCTTTTATGACTTTCGGGGGCTCTTTTTGGCATTTCGGGGGCTAATTCACCCCGAGCCCCCGTGTATTTTTCCTCCTGATACGGATAAGTGAGTGCCCTAATGGGTCTACTTCTAACTCGTGTTTTTAGCCCTGCTTTCTTTACTTTTTCCTTTCCTTTCTTTTTTCTTTCCTTTCCAAAGAGGGGGAGAGGGGGTCCATCGCCCCCGTATATCCGCGCCTGAGTGACACCCACACAAACTAACCTTATCTATTACCGAACAAAAAAATGAAGAAAGAGCTCCTCGACACCATAGGTGTAAGTATTCAGCCAGTTCCTACCCCCCCCCCCCCCACCAATATAAACTTTAAAAGTAATTTTTTTGTTTTCTAATTTGATACCAGTGATATACAGTTGCTGAAATGGCCTAACTCTCCTGGATTTTTCCTCGGTTTTTAGTAATTTTTTTTATTTCGCATCTTTATACAGAGTAACATGTTCAGCTATAAAATCATTACAAAACATTGTTGAAAACATTAAGATAAGCTGGTTTACAACAGGGCTCTGTTTAAAAACAACATAAAAATGACAATGAACAATATTGTATATATCAATGACAGGGGTAACGAAAGCTAACACACACACACACACACACACACACCTGTTTACCACCTGTTTACAAAATAGAAATTACATTAAAATCAAGCATAAAATGAATTTGACCTCATTGCAACCCCCTCCTCCACCTTCATTAAAAAAAGCTATTTATTGCCAGGTTTGATAAATTTTTTGAAATACTTTTTATGCGTTTGTTGGAGAATGACATATATCACAATTTACAATCAGGCAAGAAATGTGCTTATGTACTATTTAGAGGCCGACATGTCAGGTCCCGCGGAACGGCGGGCTTGGGGGCTCAAACCCCCCCCCCTCCCACCCACACACTTTTGAAAAAGTATATTAAAGAGAATTAAATAGAAAGAAATAGAAAACAAAGTATGCTCATGTAACCGTAATTAAATGCCCATACCCCTGAGCTAATTCCGGGGGCTCTGCCCCCTGGACTCCATCTTGGGCCCTAAGGCTGGCCCCTGGATGCTAATCTGACCTTAATTGTAATGCCTACAACCCCTACGCTTCCGGGGCCTCCGCCCCTTGGACCATACGCCAATTAGTGACCTGCCAGTGTCATGAATATGGTATTAAAATATGCTCATCTGACCGTAAGTACGAAGCCACGTACAATCGATTACAACAGTAATTGTGGGGCCGATATCACGAGTATGCCTTCATAGAATAAAGGTTTTAAAGAAAATATTCACTTCTACTTTCAAAAGGACTGACCTATTTGCTTAAAAAAATTGTAGAGAGTTATTATTATGTAATTTCTAGAAAAAATGCCAACCACATGATTTACAATGAGACAAAAAACATTGATTTGCCGAGTTTCTTCCTTTTATCAAATATACACGTAAAACAATGGGGGACAGACTGAGCGGATGGCAATCCGCACGGATCCGTGCGAGCAGAAAACCCGCATATTATGTCCGACGGAAAAACGAAACTGGTAGGACAAACGGCGCGGTCACACCGGCCTATGTGTAGACGCAAAATTCCTTGGAAATGGATAAGATAACTTTTAATATGAAGTTTAAAATCATTGTGTTACAGCCAAATTTACAGGTTTCTCTTGTAAAATACTCCTAATTTTCTATTGAAGATGTACATTGTTTTAAAATTGAAATGTTTAAACTACATACTTTTTAATATCATGTATGATGAGAAAACTTTGAGTTTTCACTGTGATTAAAACTGATTTTGGAAATTAAAGTCCACAAATTATGTTACTGAATTTAAAATGTCGTGGACTTTATATTACTTGCATAGTGTGTGAGTGAAGAACTTCAAATCAATGCTAAATTTATAAATCAGGCAAAATTATGGTTTATATTCTCTATTGACAAATAATGGTTACTTAACAGCTGTTAAAAAAGAACAATATTAATCAGCGGTTTAGTTAAACCCTTAGTTAAAAAGTTAAAACCCTAGTTGAATCCACCTTTGTTTCAATCAGTATTGAGTAAAAACATGTACTTAACTTAGTACATGTTTTTACTCACTATTGATTGAGCAACTAAGCGTTACCCAGAAAACATCATACTCAATATTTGAGCAAAAAATTGCTCAAACAATTTGAGTCAAAACATGTACTCGTTAATTGAGTAAAATTTGGCTTAACTCATGAGCAACTTCTTACTCGACATGAGTTGATTACGTTTCTACCCAGATGCTGAGTAAAAGGGGGAACTGCTCAACAAAGGAGTAAATATTGAGTAAAGGTTGACTCATTCAAACTGAGTAGAGATTTAGTCTTTTATTGAGTAATATTTTTACTCAACAGATGGGTATATTTGTTATTCAACACATGCTGAGTAAAGTTTACTCAAAAGTTGGGTGTTTCCCTTTTGACTACTTAAAAGAGTAACATTTTTACTCAAATTGAGCAGTTTTTATTTAGAGTGTAGGCCCTAAAGCTAAAAGTCTCGTGGCAAAAAAGTTCCGTACTATTTCATCAGCTTCCCTTCGATCAGAACTACACTTTTTTTGTTGCTTTCTTTAGCACACATTCTTTCTTTTTTGACGCCAGGGGGGCCGGGCCCCCGCCCCCCTGGATCCGCCACTGCCCACAACTGTTACTGTTCGATTTACATCTCTTGAGTGTCTGAGATGAACTGAACGCTGATCAAAAATAAGTATCAGCTGACGATAATATTTTGTGCAACTACTCAATTCACGAGTCATCTTGGATCCCTGTTCGAACAGGGCGATCTGCTCGGGTCGAGATTGTGTAGAGATCCCTTTTAAGGGATCTCTGGTCGAGATTGTGTAGAGATCCCTTTTAAGGGATCTCTACACAATCTCGACCCGAGCAGATCGACCTGTTCGAACAGGGATTTGTCTAGTGGGGATCGCGTTGGGATCGAAATGATCGAGAAGAAATCGAAGTTGTGGTCGACTATACGTCGTGCAGGAGTCGTAAGTGGTTGAATGTGGGTCGCCAATGGTCGAATAGCGGTCGGGAAGAGCTTGGGTTTAGGCATGTGGTCGGGATTGGTTTGGGAAAAATGGGTGATCGGGCTTGATGGTGGGTTCCCACTGCCGATCAAACCAACCGACCAAGCCCAATCAATCCCGATCACCCATTTCCCCCCGATTAATCCCGACCCCATGCCTAAACACAAATCCTGGATCTGCCGCCAAGTAATAGGCACAATATAAAAAGAATATCTTCGTGGCCATTTGAACCCAAGTAGACCGATCTCCGTGTAAGGGAGGTTATTTTTTATGTTTTGTCATGTATTCGAGAGCGAGAGACACACACAAATTGTAAAAGGGTACTGTAACAAATATTTAAAAAAAGATCTCTGTTTAGTACGGATGGGGTTCGAACCCATGCGGACATTACGTCCATTGGAACTTAAGTCCAACGCCTTAACCACTCGGCCACCGTACTGGAGGTTTGTTGTGATGTTCAAGACATGTATACCGCCACCAACGAGTTTCGTTTACGAGTAAATCATATTTGGAAAAGAAAATATAAACACATTATCGCATTTAAATATTTTGGAACTCTTGTTGCCTCTGACGTTATTATATCTTATATTGAAAAAAATATGAACGGTATTTCAGGCAAATCTTGATATGCCCATCAATATCAAAATGGCCTTTCTTTTTATTGAAACAAAATTCGAAATTCGAAACAAACAACCAAACCTTTCGTTTACCTTATAAAAGACCTCAAAAAGCTTTTTTGCTTTTATTCAGATATCAATGTATACAATTATAACGAGGAACATAATTTGTCTTAAAGCATAGATCATAGTCTATTGTCTTTTACATTATAAACAAAGACATATTAAAACAAATATTAGTATCAAAACTAATATAGTAATAATTTATTCGAGTATGTAAATTGTGATACATTTCTACAATTTGGAACAAAGAAAGAACAAATTCAATATAGAAAAGGTCAAAGGTGACGATTATACTTCAAATTAATATTTTCGGATACAACATTATAAAAAGGAACATTTTTTACACTATAAAAACATTTTCTATGCAAATTTATTAGTTCAATATAAATTAAGCAACCTGAATAAAAAAAAATCTTTAAACACAAAGTGTAGGCTGAAATTGCTGCTTGCGACCCATAAGAAACCAATTTGTTTCATATTTTTACATATAATTACAAGGTGCACTTGGTTAACTCCAAGATTTTATTATTACTATATGAGGGTCTTGTGTCAGTGGAGGTCTGTAACTATATTGTTGTAGTAAAAAAACAACAACCCCAAAACAACAAGTAAACAACAAACAGATAAGTGTCAGGATCACAGAGAAAGTGAGCAGGAATTAAAAATATATATTTATAGAAGTATATATAAATGGGGTAAAATTTTCCCATTTTGTCTTTAATTTTGCTTTTTCATAATTGTTTATTCATATTATTTAAAAAAAAAAGCTTTTTTGCCTTTATTCAGATTTTCATAATTATACAAAATGATGAATAGGAACATAATTGTTCTTACAATATAAACATACATGTAGTAAAGTGTCTCATACATTATAAACACAGACATATTTAAAAAATATTTTCCATAAGTATCCAAACTAATATAGTACACTTTCATGAAAGCATCATGCCGCCCTCTTTCGTTAGCTGCATACTTCTTTTCATCATGGCAAAGTGCAAAAAAAGGAAATGCCTCCATTTGAAATAAAATCGATTGTTCTAGATAGCATTGGAAATTCATGGAATGGGTTTTTACATATATATACAGATGGTTCTAAACTCGAGGATGGGAAGACAGGAGCCGCATTTTATGTGTCTCATTATAATGTGGTGAAATTTTTTAGATTATGTCTGTATTATGAGAGCAGAACTAGTGGCCATACTAATGGCACTAGAGTGGATTAATACATTTATTGAATCCTCTTCGGTGGTAATTTTTAGCGACGCTTTGTCAGCTTTACAAATGATCGATTCATACTTTATTAGATGTGCTATTGTAAATGAAATTTTATCCATAATTAATATTTTGCAGTTTAAGGATGTTTGTGTTGCTTTTGAATGGATTCCGTCACATTGCGATATTAGGGGCAATGAGATCGTAGATCGGGCTGCCAAAAAAGGAGCCATGAAAAGGTGTATAGACATAGTTATACCAAATACAAGAAGTGAATTGGCAGCCTCTCGTTTGATCCATTATAACAAATTATGGCAAGCAGAATGGGACAATGCAGAACACGGTAGATTTTTATATGCTTTGCATAGCGACGTTTCAAAGCCCATACATAGACAAGGCCTATCTCGCAGAGAAGAATGCTTGATACAACAACTAAGAGTAGGTAACTGTAGTTTAAATTATTACCTTTTTCAAATTAACCAACACGATACTGGTCTTTGTGAAGTTTGTCAAGAAGATGAAACAATTAAACATTTTATTTTCTATTGTACAAAATACGACAAAGATAGACGTCTCTTAAAAGAAAGGATTAAATTGAACAACCCCAATCTGAAACAATTATTGATGTCTAACCCAATTTTTACTCGTGAATTATTGGGTTACATATACGATACTAATCGTTTTAGATAGCTTTTAAAGCTATCAGGGATCCCCTTAACTTATATCGATCCTGTAATAATATATAAAATGAAGTATTTGCGGTTTTTCCATGAACAATTGCAACCAACTCCCATCTCGCCTTTTATGTGCATTTTATGCAATTTTAATATTGCAGCTTTTTTTTTTTTTTTTTTTTTTTTTTTTTTTTTTTTTTTTATAAAACCTTATCACTATTAATTTCATTTCACCAAGGAAAGTCGCTCGTGGGCTTGATTTCCGAAGCCCACGCCAAAGCTATACACGAAATTGACTGGCGCAAATAATCTTTGAGATTGAAGAGCGCCATCTAAACGAAGAACCAACCAACAACATCATGGTTACGTAATGTCATATTTTTGATGAGATCAGGAGGTTCGTGGCTATTCGCATGGAATATATATATATGAAATCCAGTATCCACCTTTTTTTTCCTTCAAATGCAAATAGCATTTTTAAACTAAAATAAATAAACAACATTTCATTTACAAGTAGTATATGTATATAGGCCAAACTTCTCACGTACGTTGTATACCGCGAAACCCATTTTGGCAATGTCCCCTATGAACGATTCAAAATCCTACTTCAAATCCAATCAATTGTAAATGATATGACTTTTATTCTCTCATTAAGAATTAGGAAATAAAGGGAATTGGAGATATCTTTTTATAAAGTCAAATAATGATTAGACATACCTTTTAAATCTCGGGAAATCAACGTTAAACATTTTACTACCCAATAAACCCATTTGTATACACCTGTAACACAACCTTACGTAGGAATATCGCCTGCCCGCCCCTTGGAAACATGGCTTCTTTAAACAAAATACATCAATTAAAAGAATTATCCCGCCCTCACGTTGAAACAAAAATCAAATCTTGTGGAAATATTTATTTCAAATGAAGTATAAAGCAGACTGCAACTTTTTTTTAAAATGTGATTATGAATGGTTTGTCGATAACATCATAACATAGAAACGACTTAATTTGAGGAGTAAGTTTGCTGAAAAGAACAGCGCATGCAATTGTCAACAATCGACTTCTATTCACGCCCTCCACTCAAGCTCTCGACATCGACACTGACTCTCAGAGAATGATAGAAGCCGATTTCTAACGGAAAGCCTGACTATGTGGCTTATATTTAGCGATTTTTTGAGCATCCTTTGAACTGTCTTGGTTAAACGAGCTGACAGTCGGAATCAAAGATAGCAGAGATTCCTGTTACCGAGACACTGGTAAGATTTCTCTCGTTCTAAAATCATGAAATCGGGGTTTATTTGGTGGCATTTTGTGCCTATGACTATGCGGTAGTTTGTGTGTGTATCGAGGGCGCAGTGAATGATGCGGTACTCCGGATGTTATGACGGTGTACGCCGAGCTACGGCGTGCAAACTCGGGCGCCGCGCGGTAGCCACAATAATACGTTGTTTCATGGAGTTTCATGGTTATCTGTTTGTAATATCTTGTTGCAAAGTGTGTGTTGATGCACTGCAGTGTAAGGTATTTTGTAGTTTTAATGTAGAAAGAATTATCAAGACCAAAATGTGTATCAGATAAAGATGAATCATTTCATGAAAAACTTCCATTGTGACTTTCAAGATTCAAAGAAAGAGAAATAGTGCTTAGTGATGATGTGATGATGGTAAATGATGATAACGGTAAATGGTTACAACAACAACATCTGCAGTGATGAAGATGATGATAAGAATGCATATGTACTATACCGCTATACTACTATATAGACTACTACTTCTACCAGTACCATATACTATGAATTGTCCATTTCTAAGCAAATTCATTTCTATGCTGGCAATTATTCCCCCATTTATTCTTATAAAATGGGATATAAATTATACTTTTGTGTCTTCAAAAAGTTAGAGTAATTTAGGTGGTTGGTCTCGAGACGTAAAATTATACCTCTAATGAGAAGGAACAAAATACAGTTTTTGTGTAGCATCCTCGCCTCTTCCAGCTCCATTCCTCGATTGTTACTATAAAATCATTCAAATGTACCGGTAAACTACATTTCTTTGGGTTTTCCTCCTTTGTGTGTGTGTGTTATTGGGTTTTTACAGACGTGTATCAATCAGATATGATTATTTACGTCTGGGGACCGACTTTTAACGTCACCATCCGAAAGACGTGACTCAGTTTCGAACCTGCGTCCTCAGCTGAATCAGTTTTTAACTTCCACTGTTAGCTGGATTACAGGCGCACGCCACAACGCCTAGTCAGTACAACAAAAAGTCCCATTTTTTTTAGGTTTTCCTCCTATTGGGCGTTGCGGAGATTTGTCAGAAGTTGCCCTTTTAGACCCCTCTAGTTTGTGGAGTGTACATGTGATTGACGACTGGAACTCTCTGCCTGAAGTAGTAGTTCAGGCTCCCACCATAGACGCCTTCAAAACCAGACTTGATCGTTGCTGGAAGGAACAGTGTCATATCTCTCAATACTCGAACTGATTTCTTCAATTTCTTTGCTCCTGGGACATTGTACATGGTACATTGTCCTGTCAAGATGCAACCTCTTGCCCCTCTGCCTCCCTGACTTGTATATAATGAGAATTATTATTATTAGAGTATGAGTACAAGAAGATAGACCAAGAAGATAGACCTGGAAGCTTGACTGCTGTCTCAGCATTCTTCCAGTATTTGTGGTAAAGGTAAAGGTAAAGGCAAAACATGGATGAATTTAGTCCGGATTTTGCTTGTATGTGCCTCACCTCAGTCCTCTCTTCTGCTCTATCATGCTCTATCCAATACAGAGTAGTGCAACAAGTCATGCATGCACAATGATTGATAAAACCCAGAATTAGTAAACATACGTATGGATACTAATGTAAACTTCTTTTTAAGTTGGTCGGATCATAAACGGATCAGTGTCGAATTTAAACGTGACAGGTTCACTTCAACACTTCTCCATGACATTGAAACATTAATTGTAGACACTGAGGGCATCGGTGTCGAATTTAAACGTGACAGGTTCACTTCAACACTTCTCCATGACATTAAAACATTAATTGTAGACACTGAGGGCATCGGTGTCGAATTTAAACGTGACAGGTTCACTTCAACACTTCTCCATGACATTAAAAAATTAATTGTAGACACTGAGGGCATCGGTGTCGAATTTAAACGTGACAGGTTCACTTCAACACTTCTCCATGACATTAAAACATTAATTGTAGACACTGAGGGCATCGGTGTCGAATTTAAACGTGACAGGTTCACTTCAACACTTCTCCATGACATTAAAACATTAATTGTAGACACTGAGGGCATCGGTGTCGAATTTAAAAGTGACAGGTTCACTTCAACACTTCTCCATGACATTAAAACATTAATTGTAGACACCGAAGGCATCGGTGTCGAATTTAAAAGTGACAGGTTCACTTCAACACTTCTCCATGACATTAAAACATTAATTGTAGACACTGAGGGCATTATCTAGACCTTCATTTGAACTATTCCAGGGTTTCTTCATTCTTACGCAAAATAATGATTACGTTTCTCAGTGTCGGAATGAACAGCTTTTTAATCTGTCACCTATTGTAGTATAAACAGTTTTTTCTAGTGGTGTAAATGACACTATATAAATAGATGAATTTAAAACATTGGGCTTTCAACGGTGTAAATGGGGCCTAACGTTGACAGGAGATCTAATCGCTGGCATGCTACCCATGTCATACGTGACCGTTCCTTTTGATTTCGTCCTTCGATGTGTGCCTTACTTTTGGTGACACCTTGTTAAATCAACACTGCCCTACCCCTGTATACCTGTGCAATGCTGGACTATCTATCTGTCTCTATCTCTCCGAGTCGCCCACCGAAAGCAAAGGGCTATTCACATACGATTGGTATTCAAATAGGAAATGAAAATTCATTGTATATTACATAAGGCACTGTACATCATTACTCTCTGAAAAACACCTAAACATCGATTAGGCCAAATAAAAAAAAACATGTTTAGCGTCCTGTTTTTTCGAAAAATAGGAAGGAGGAGGCCCTTTTTATCTTTTATTTCAAAATGGCCGCTCGGTACATTTTCCCTGACAGTCGAGGCTATTTTTTTTCAAGATTGCCGCCGACAATTTAAAAAGAAAAAAAAAAAAAAAAATCAGAAATAGAGCCATTTTAGCAGTGTTTTTCATGTTTTTTTTTTCTTTCAAAAAAAAAAAAAAAAAAAAAAAAAAAAAATAAATAAATAGGAGGCGGCCCCAAAAAAGGAAGCGGGCGGGGACGCTAAACATGTATATTTTTTTAAATGGCCTTAGAAGTTTACAGTAGATTTTATATCAAGGTACAGGGAAACCATTGCCTTTGGGAACCATAGTAAAGCAGATGGGAATGAGAAAGTCCAGTAGTCAATGGGTTTCTAATACAGGGATTATATCCTGCACAGTGTTTTGCACCCTATTCAAAGGATCGTTTCTTCTAAGATATTTTTGTTGTATTTCCACAGGATTTTAAAATCCTCTAGGACCCTTTGCTCCCGACTTGGAATATGAAAATGTTGTACCCTTTCCGTCTATCTTCTTAAAATTTTAGAACATTTTTTGGTTTAGGTTTTGAGTTACTGTTTCTTGTCTGCAGTTGGACATTCTAGGCCTGACAAAATTACATGTAGACCACCATAGTTAATCTTCAATCCGGTCCAATGGTCTCGTTGCTCACATTGTATCTATTCTGCTACTGTAGCTCCATTCATTAAGAAGGCTGTAGGGAAAGCCTATTTATGACCTGCTTGAAGCCTTTATGATGTCCTATGGTATTTAATACCCCTTCTATACCCCCTTAATACCCCTCTGATGCCCCCCCCCCCATTCAAATCCACTTTGAAGCCCCACTGTTGACCAGGAGGGGGAACAAAGAGCACCCTCTATTAATCCCCTCTCCCCTATTATGAAACTGATGCGGTTCTTTCTTCCATGGAGATTTCAAATGGTTCATAAGAAGATAACCCTGGACCTCCCAATTCCAAGGCATGTGATTTAAAGAGAATGTATTGTTTCTTGTTTTCTATTAGTTACAATGGTAGGGCAGTGAAGCGATGATGGTGGGAGGGAGAGGGGGGGGGGGCAGGAGAGGAGGGGGAAGGGGAAAAGTTGCAATGATTTTGATTTGTAACTTGAACATGGAGAAGAATAGTGCTGTTGTCTGTTACCTACATGTACATGTAATGCATCTGTTGATTTTGATTTTTAGAAATGTTACATACATGTAGTTATATTACATTATTATTATTATCATCATCATTGCTGTTAGAGAAGAGGTGGAGGGGGAGAGGTTGCAATGATTTTGATTTGTAGCTTGTAACTTGAAGGTTAAGAACAAATATACCGGTAGTTATATAGTGCCTACATGGACATGTAATGCATCTGTTGATTTTGTGAAGTGTACATAGTATTATTACATTAGTATTATTATCATCATTATTGTTGTTATTACATCATTTGTAACTAGTGTATTGCAATGCCTTCATAATGATAATATGCATACATAATTTATAACTCCAATCTCTTTGATTCTTAACTTCAAAATCCCAGGGTATTTAAATTAGACCTTGCCCCTTTTTATGGCCCCACATCTTCAAAGTAAATGGCCTGTACCAAACAGGCAAATGAAAGGAGAGTCAGGGATTTCATACAAAAAAAGCCCCAAATTACAATAGGACTTTGAAATCTTATGTGGATTTGCTCAAGCAGGTAGGCTGTAGTCTAAAGGAGCAGACCCTCATTCCGATCTGACAGATTGGTGAAGAAAGTTCATAATATGCATGTAATGTATGTAGATTGTAATTCATAATTCCCATGCCCCTTGCCAACTTTCATTAAGTAAAGCACCTAGTGTCACCTTATTGTCCATGATATATTAGACATCCACAGTTGTACATACACAGGTAGCAAATGCAATTGTACTGTGAAAAACATTGCATCAATGACTTTGTCCTATCTTTAAAGAGTCTGCATAATGCAACTACATGTAGGTGCAGGTATCAGAAATATTCTTATTCAATTTTGTGTGTATTCGCGTTATTTTTAGATCATGCGGAATGAAACGTCATTTTCTTCGGGTCATTTTCCTTGTGTCATTACCCACTCTCAGAATAACTTGTAAAAAGGCATTCATTCAAAACTGACTTTTTTGGTTTTGTCAGTCTCATGAACCCTTAGAAACCTTTTCAGAAGGGCTGCTATCGATAGATAGATACCAACTTTATTGGTTTCATGGGCCAATCGCTTTTATCAGTCTCGTGAAACCTCAAAAATCTTTTCAGCAGGTTTTTGACACCGACTTGGTTGGTATCATGGGCTAAAACTTTTTCAGAAGGCCCATTACAGTGACTTTGTTGGTTTCATTGGCCATTGGAATGAGTAGCGTTTTAAAATCTTCAGAAAATTTGACAGAAAGACAGCAATATTGACTTTGTTAATGTCATGGGGCATCAGTCTCGACTTTCAAACCTTCAGACAGTTTTTCAGAAGGGCCTGCTATATACTTTGTTGGTGTCATTGGTGCTCAGCGTCGTTTAAAAAAACCCCAGAAAAGTTGTCAGAAGGCAAGCGTGTGTTACACTGTGACTTTGTGCCATCAATGTTGTTTAAAAACCCTCCAAAAGGTGCTAGAAGATTAGTGACCCCTTATTTTGTTGGTGTTTTGGGGCATCAGTCTCAAACCTTCATACATTTTTTTCAGAAGGCCCTTAGCTGCGACTTAGTTGATCTCATTCTCATCAGTCTCTTTTTGAAAATCATCAGAAAAAACTTGTTGGAAAGGCAGCTGGACATCACCTCAGAGGTGATTTGTCACTAACTTTGTTGATTTCATGGGCCATCAAATATCAGTCTCTCTGAAAACTCTTCAGCAGTTCTTTGACACGTACAATGTATTGCCATTTTTTTTTTTTTTGGGGGGGGGGGTCTCATAAACCAACTGTCTGGAACCCTCAGACACATTTACATGAACACATATCTTTTCTGAATCTTTTAGAGTTGTTTGCCATTATAAGGTTGGACTTTACATTAAATGTAGATGGACACTTACAGGTGTACCTCTAAATGTACATATACAGTCACACCTGCTAAGTCACCACCTGCATACAAAGACCACTTTTTTCTTTCCCTTGAAAATGGTTTCACATTGAAACATGTACGGAAGGAACCTGTCTACAAAGACCAACTTTTGTGTTTCCCTTGGGCGGTCGCTACAGACAGGTTTGACTGTATATGGTACATGGATCTGTAAGCTGTGTATTCCTGTATCAACGGCACATACAATGTAACACCAGTGCATGCATTAAAGCATGTAGATTATGCACATATCTAGGGGGCCCAGTTTATTTACGTAACTGTCCATGTAGAAATAACTGTCACTAAATCTATGTACCTAAGAGATCAAGCACAGTTGGCACTCTATCTTGAAAAGTACTTTTCTGATTCCTTTTCTTTTCAAAATCCTAAAAATAGATAGACACAATAAAGGTCACCCGAGTGAAATCATAAAAGTGGTCCTTGACACAAAAAAGAGGTTTCTCTATATTTGAGAGTTCAGTTTCGGGAAGGCCAGGTTTCTATTATTTTTGAGTGATAATTATATATATTATCCTTGAAAATATTTGTTTTTAAACAATATTTTTTTCTTTTCATCAGATTTTATTAGAACTAAGCCAAGGGCAACTTGATTGAATTTGATTTCAATTTTGTTTTCAATCTTGATTTTCTAAAGCTTTTGATCCAGTGTGAATTCACCAGGGTTTGAGGGAGGGGAACCTTGTAAATGGACATGTAATTTATAATTTCATCCCTGGACCAAAATAAATAAACTTTGTACAAGACAACCACTAACCAAAATTGAAACTATATTCCCTAAATCTGTAATGAAATACACACATGATCATCTGTACATACATGTAGGCCTACAGTACATTTTCACATCTCATGTACCTGTAAATTCACAGTAATGTCCAGCAGAGCAATTAAATCTCGCTGAGGCAACTGTCGAATCACCTAATTATTTCTCTGGAATATATACAGCAAGCTACATGTATGTACACTAACCATTGCATATATATTTTTAATACTTTATCAAGGGCTTGTCTATACCAGGCCTTTACTCTAATTATGGACCCCCCCCCCCCCCCATTTAGAATCCAAGGGATCATGCAAACTTGAGAATTCTCCTACAGTGTACAGTATCTGTTTGGATTGAAATAAATAAAGTTTGAATTTGAATTTGAATTTGCATACAGACTGCTAAAATGCTAATATGTATATCCAGATCCCTGTCCCTCCCAAAATTGTGTGGGGCCCCGGTGTATCCCGAGTGTGGATTTAGGATTATTTACTCTGTGAATAAAAATGGCTTCTAAACTCCCTTACGTGTACCCTGCAGATCCATCTCACCCAAAAAAGATGGTACAAGAAAAGGCCCTTAAAGTCTGTCCCTAATTTAAGATGTCATGAGGGGCCGTCTAATTCCAGTTAAAAAACAACATCTCTCAATCAATACACATCCATGGGAGACAAAGGGCCCGTTCCGCTGCCCTCTATAAAAAGGCGTGTCAATCTATAACGTTATATTCCAAGTGTAAAGGGCATTGATTTTCGCCGGAGGGCAGGCTTGTCGCGCAACCCACGCGGAGCAAGCGCAACAATTGCTTCGCGAGACTTAAGAGAATGATGTTTCATCGCTGGAACATTTTCTTTTGTGTTTCACGAGTGATCCCATTTGTAAACATGTTCAGTGAGGGTTTTCCTTTGTGCTAGGGTGAAATATTTATGTCTTGTGATGGACAAACATTCAGGTCGTAAAAAAACATGAATGAAACGTGCATGCATTAAGTATCGTGCGATGAACAGGTATTGTTTTGCAAGACAGTGGCTGTAAGCGATGTGTCTGGCTTTCTGTCAAGCAATCTTTATGATAATATATTGATTTGATAATAATGATAATAACAGGCATAGCGCCTTCTATCTAGAAATTCTATTCGAGGCGCATTTATTATTATCCCGGCTATATAGCCTTGCTGCCATTACAGCGCTCCAGCATATCAAGGAATTAGTTCCTGCCAGGACTTACATAGCCGCGAGACACGAGGGAATGAATATTTTATCCCTTGAACATTTTCTTTTGTGTTTCGCGAGCAAATTAACATGTTCAGTGAGAAGTTTTATTGTGCTAGAGTGAAATATACATGTATAATGTCTCAACATGGACAAACATTTGAGTTATGTAACAAAACATGAATGAAACAAGCATGCATTAAAGATCTGGTCATCCGATTGCATTGTAAAAAAGAAACATTGAATCGATCAGAAAAAGTTGATCATCTAGTATAACCCCTAATGTATAAAGTATTGGTGTGTACTGCAAGGTTCTGGAATCATCTCTTAATCAAAATGCTAAGAAATTTGGCCCAGTCTTGGTAAAGTTACAAGCACTGTACACATAAATATGTATATGGGACTACACAAACATGTACATGTAGCATAAAAATCTGTCCCGATTTTTATGTACATGTAAATGCCTTATTTAGAATACAAAAGCATTTGAAGAGCCATGCTTTTCAGGGAACATTTTTTATCTGATGTTCTTCCACACTTGCATACATCATGTAATTATGTGATAACGGTCACAAATTATTTTTCACCTCTTCCGAGAACTCAACCATCTCTTCAAGTATTGTGCAATAGACAGGTATCGCTTTGACAGTATGCTGTTTTGCAATGCGTCAGACTTTCTGTCATGTATTTTTTATTATATTATATTGATTTATGGACTTAAATGGTTGCGAGACATGAGAGAATGAATATTTAATCACATTTTCTTTTGTGTTTTGCGAGCAATATGTTAACATGATTAGTGAGAAGTTTCATTGTGCTTGGGTGACATATATACCAGTATGTCTTATGATGGACTAACATTTGAGTCATGTAACAAGACATGAATGAATCGAGCATGCATTAATAATTGCATGATCGACATGTATTGTTTTGCAAGACAATGGCTGTATGCAATGTGTCAGACATTCTGTCATGTATTTTTCATTATATTATTGATTGATGGACTCAAGTCATGTTAAATGTACCAATAACAAAGATTGATGATTGTTTGTGACACCTTTTGTGTCCGCTTTGCCACACACAACATTGACACTTACAATGTACATGGAGACAGGATGTTTAATCCAATTGCATCTATATGGAGATGCTGCTTATGAAATTATCGCATTTACCGGCATTAAGGCCGCAGCGCCGTATAGCCCCCCCCCCCCCCCCCCTGGCCCCCTCGATTTTTGAGATTTTGTAGGGAAAAAAAAAGGAAGAATGAAAACAAAAAACTGGGGAAAGGTGCAATGCTGCAAGACCAAATGAAATCATTGATATTTTCTTGTGGAAAACTATTTATTCTACAAACTGATACCAAATTTCATATGCTCCATGTATTTGTTTCTCCATGCAATCAACTCCAGACATCAAAGCTTAAAGCCAATCCCTGGAGGTGTAACACCATTGAAACCTTTTTTAGATACCAATTACCACCGTAGAATCTCTATACTGTACTTGATATTCATCAGAGCTTCTCAGCTTCACAAAATTGATGTTTCCATCTACACGTACATGTATACATGTACATGTATACATTTAGGCGAGTAATACAATAGCCTGGAATGAGGGGTATAATTGATCTCTCACTGCTTCTCAATAGTGCTACCATTGATCACTCGTTGAAGCTCCCATGGACAAATTAACACACAAAATGGATATAGCCCTAGGAAGTACCGGTAATCAATATGAAGAGATACTTAAATTGACAAATTGAACAGAATTTGACCCTCGCATTCCGATCATGGCTTTCATGGTTTATTGTTAATTAGTTTAATGAGACCGCAGTTAATGTGTTGGTAATTCATCTGTCACATTTTTCCAATGGTGCTGATGATTTCTATGATGGCAACCAGGCTAATTAGACAGTGTATGTCTTTATAGTATTATTCTCGCGTGGTTAGTTTTTAGAGTTGGATTCTGGCTATGTGATGATATTGTGTTAGAAACTGTATGGAAGCAATGTTACAAGTTTATTAACATTCAAATATATGGATGTTTCTTTCTTGGGGAACTAGTGATGAGTTATACCATCAACCTGTAATTAAAGGTAATACAAAGTTTTGGGAAATTTAGAAAATTGGGTTGATAGTGATTCTTTACAATTTTGATATATTTGGATGCCCCTGTGGATGTTATATTAGCACTAGAAAATTTAGCCCTTAAAACACTTCTGTTTTTGAGAAAAATTGAATATAAAAATGTACCGGTGCTCCCAGTAAATGTTGATAAATTTCAAATAGCGCCTACGGCCGTACAATGGTAGCTGCCACCATGAAATTCTCAGAATATTTAGTGTGATATATAATTTCCAAACAGGAATAGCTAATTGGTCGATTTTAGTCAAGAAACATTGTTTTATAGCTTAATTAATATCTTGACTTTCAGAGGGAGCTATACAACATAAAGAGTTTGTTATTTACAATTTCATAACTTAAGACTCGATTTTACCCGCGCCAACGGTCACTGAATATTGTAGGATCGCATATGCTTCCAATATGTTCATTTGAACCAAATTCATGACCCCATACCAAACCTTTAACAAATAAACATCAATACTTGAATTCAATCTACATACATCACTGATTGCTATGTCGGGCAAGCCTCGGACAAGGTTTCGGGTTGTGAAGAATTCCCTTGTTTAAAACTCACCCCATTCACACATTTTTCTGAAATGGGCATATCTTCCCTACCCACCGAAAACTCACACACACACACACACACACACACAATTCACAATTTTGACATTGCGGATCGTCTTTCAAACTGTATCAAGGAAAACCGCTTGAATTTTCTAGGAAGTTTCTTTACAATCCTGTAATGATAATGCCATCAATTCAAGTCTCTGCAAGCCTTGATAATATGCTTCATTAGATTTCTGGGAGTTGTCTTATGAATAGAAATCACAGATATATTTTGTGGTTAAAGGTGTTTTTAGCTTTCGGTTCTTCTGCATGCTAAGCTCTGATGGTACAGTATGGTCACTATGGCTGTCTTGAAGAGAAAAGAGATTATAAGGGATAAAGGGGAAATCCCTTTTACTCTGTGGGATTGATAATGGAAATCATTAGTTGTTTGTAGCCTGTTAAGTATATAAAGCATTGGTGTACATAATATGCGGTTAAATAAAGAGATTATTTGGAATTTCTGTTAAATGTCATCCTAAAATTCTGAAAATTCTGAAAATTCCTCAAAAAACCTTTACAGCACATTAAAAGCATTGTTAAATAATGTTGAGTCTGAGATGCACGAACCTCATGTTATCAGTGTCTGTGATATGGTGTAATATTGAAGCCCTGATACAAGATTGCGCTTCAAAATGATCAAGAAGTGCCTCAAAAAAGTACAAATCTTTGAGTGCCGGTTTTACCATACTACCATATTTGCCGGCGTAAAGGCAGCAGTATTTTTGGAAGAGAAAATATCAAAAAGTCGGGGTGCGGCCTTTACAACGAAAGAGTAAAAAAAAAAAAAACGTAAGTCAAAACCAGCACAAATTTGCCCATATGGGACTACAAACGGTAAAATAACTGTACCACTATGGTACAGGACATTTTCAAACATCTTACCGACAATTTTATCTTGCATTGTTGACATGAAGACGAAAATAACTTCCTAAAACAACATTTGTCGATATATATCTTGATCTAAGTTTGTGCCATTGCATTGCAAAAGTAATTAAGGAAGGGACTGTTTAACGGACCTGCCGCGAAGCATCCATCCGAAGTCACCATTTTGTTTTTCCATTTCATGCCATTTCGCATTTCACCGTACATTGTGGTAGGGGTATATCGCACACCAAATCTGCTTGCGATCACTTTTTTAGCTAAACTTCCGGTAAATTATAAGAATATTGATGAATTTGGTATCAGTTTGTAAAAAAAAATAAGTGTTTTAACTTTTAAGAGAAAATTACAATTATTTTTTCCTCTTTGAAATGTCAAAGTTGGGGTGCGGTCTTATCGCCGGCAAAAACGGTACTTGTTTTCCCCAATAGACTAGTGTTATGAAAATAGTTTGGCAAACACAAAACTTGGTTTCAATATCCAATCATAAATATCTTGATAATCAGACAGGCAATCCGCTTGTAAAGGTCATGGGGTTCCTGACTGACCTAAAGGTTTCTAATTATCATTGCGAGCTGAGCTTATTCAAGGATTTGTTAATTTTGTTTAAAGGATCTAAAGACAAAGTTACCGGATCCCTTTAAGACTAAGCCTTCTACAAAAGTGCTATGAAGTACCATGACACACAAGCATCATGCAGAGCTTTCTATAGACCAGAAGATAGTACGACAAAATGCATGCCTGATTCTCAATAGGACCGTGGAGTATTCCATTCATCCAAGCAGTCAAGCTCTACTTAATACTAGAGATCTCAGTTCCACATTGGACTATTGTATTGTTAGGATGTGCGCTCGTTAGAGATGACCCTTGAGGCTACACGCAAGGTCTGCCATGGCATGGAATACATGTAGGTCTTGCTCAAATCAATACGTGAACGTAAGACTATGCGTTCATCTGTTAACATTTGTTGATTTCATAACTGTTACACATTGTCTCTTCAGGAGGATGTTTTTATTTGTTTATTTCATTTCATTTATAAAAAAACATTACAGTAAACATACAAACATGATATACATGGTACATGTGTATACAGATTTTTATAAAGGGAATTAAGGAGCAAACAATTTTTTATGGGAATGTGGGGTTAACAAAAAGGGCAATTGGCCTTTGAACGTCAACCCCTTTAAAAGTATATGCTGTATTGTTGAGAAAAGAAAAAAAGGAAAAGAAAAGCAGAGAAAACCTGAACACCAATACAAAAGAAAACAAAATGGTAGGAGAATACATGTACATTATAAAGTGCATTTATTGAAGCGTTACATCATTTAAAGGCCCACTGCACTACTTGTAGCTACTTGCGCCCTCTATATAACTAACAATGCCTAATCGGTGACCATTGGTCCCCCATGATCCTCTTTTTCTTATGTTAACTGAGAGCTGAGTTGATGAGATAACCACCTGTCCAGTGACCTTGCAGGGCAATCTAATCCCTCCTATAAACTATGGCAGATAAGCTTTAATTGCGCTAAGGGAACTTAAGGGTGCGTTTAATCGACACTTTTTCACCCTAGAATCACGGTTTCTAAAGACGTTTAGTTTAAAACGCAATGCGTTCAAGCGATTTTTTCGTCGGTCGTAAAAATAAACGTGTTTGAAAACACAAACATGAAACGCTGAAAAAGATGCGTTTTGTATCATGATTCAAAAGAATCACGGTCGCTAAAATTCGATTGAACGGACGGAGTTCTCAATCATGATTGTATGACGAAGCCTCTTCCGGTTTGGGAAAAACCGCGCGCCCGCTTTGCATGCAATTTGCGTTCACTATACCATCGTGGCCTGTTCCGTTATGTTATTCATTGTTTTTCCTTCTATCATTTCCTCTTTCTGTCTTTCCTTATGTTATTCTTTGTTTCTTCCTTCTATTCTTATGTTATTCTTTGTTTTTTTCCTTCTATCACCTTTTCTTATGTTATTCTTTGTTTTTATCATTCTATCATTTGCTCTTTCTGTCTTTCCTTATGTTATTCTTTGTTTTTTCCTTCTATACTTATGTAATTCTTTGTTTTTTCCTTCTATCACCTTTTCTTATGTAATTCTTTGTTTTTATCATTCTATCATTTGCTCTTTCTGTCTTTCCTTATGTTATTCTTTGTTTCTTCCTTCTATACTTATGTTATTCTTTGTTTTTTCCTTCTATCACCTTTTCTTATGTAATTCTTTGTTTTTATCATTCTATCATTTGCTCTTTCTGTCTTTCCTTATGTTATTCTTTGTTTTTTCCTTCTATACTTATGTTATTCTTTGTTTTTTCCTTCTATCACCTTTTCTTATGTAATTCTTTGTTTTTATCATTCTACCATTTGCTCTTTCTGTCTTTCCTTATGTTATTCTTTGTTTCTTCCTTCTATACTTATGTTATTCTTTGTTTTTTCCTTCTATCACCTTTTCTTATGTAATTCTTTGTTTTTATCATTCTATCATTTGTTCTTTCTGTCTTTCCTTATGTTATTCTTTGTTTCTTCCTTCTATACTTATGTTATTCTTTGTTTTTTCCTTCTATCACCTTTTCTTATGTAATTCTTTGTTTTAAGCATTCTATCATTTGCTCTTTCTGTCTTTCCTTATGTTATTCTTTGTTTCTTCCTTCTATTCTTATGTTATTCTTTGTTTTTTTTCCTTCTATCACCTTTTCTTATGTTATTCTTTGTTTTTATCATTCTATCATTTGTTCTTTCTGTCTTTCCTTATGTTATTCTTTGTTTCTTCCTTCTATACTTATGTTATTCTTTGTTTTTTCCTTCTATCACCTTTTATGTAATTCTTTGTTTTAAGCATATTCTATCACTCTCTCTTTCTGTCTTTCTGTCTTTCCTTATGTTATTCTTCGATTCTTCCTTCTTTCACCTTCTCTTATGTTATTCTTTGTTTTTATTATTCTATCGACTTTATCTTTCTGTCTTTCCTTATGTTATTCTTTGTTTCTTCCTTCTATCACCTTCTCATTCTTTGTCTTATTATTGCGATCTATGCTCAAAACAGCAGTCGACAGTCGGCCGTAAACAATTCCAGAAAGCGCGCGCCGAAGTTCCTGGGCCATACTGCGCAGTGTGATGCGCAGTGGTTTGGCTCGCAATGAGCTAGAATCAGCGTTGATGAAAAATTGCTTGAACGCAAACCGCAGTGACCTTGCTTTTTGTAACGGCGTTTTGAATTGTGATTCATGTTTGTGATTCTAGCTTCGAAAATTCGATTGAACGCACCCTTAAGCACGCGTGTTTGTGTGTATTTGGGTTTTTAACAGACTAGTATCATTCAGAGATTATTGTTTACAACTTTTAACATCACCATCCGAAAGCTGTGACCTGGTTTCAAACCAGGGTCCATGTGAGTCAAGTTGTAGAGCTGACCACTACTAGACTAACTTCCATCTCCCTTGTAAGGTTGTTAATTCTGTGTACCACATTGAAAGCTCCATTTTGAACCACAACACCAAAAACTGTTAAAAAACACTTTAATGTTTGCGAGCAAACTCTGTATTACCATTTCTGGTTACATGAAGGGCAACAAACCTACAGTTACTTAAACGACTTTTCAATGGTTATGATGGATTGCATGCATAGAAGGTCCAGCATTCCCAAGACTCTCTGTACATAGCGGGACTGGAGTAGCACGACTTCTTTGATCTGTTACGCCCACAGTTCCAGAGTAAGATTATTACAGAAAACATTTGACTGTATACACAACCATTGTTGAACTGGAATAGCTGCACCTTTGAGTTCTTTGGCTAAAGTTTATTTTGAAATTCAGTTGAGTCCTCGCTATGTATGTCGTTGTCATGGACTAGTTTCACTGCGGCAGTTATGTGAAAACTGTTAGTTGTGCTGGAAGTTGCAAAGTTCATTTCAGAAGTGTGAGATCTTCAAATAGACGGAATAGTATTGATTTCAGTTTTCGCAACAGTTTAGAAATGTAAATATACAGTAATTGTGAGCTCTGGCATACAATGTAGCATTGAATGGCATTTAACTTTGAGAGAATTAGTTTGCTCCAAGTAATTTGTTCATTATGCAGGCGATGGGTTTTTGACCGTGAAATAGAAAAAAGTTTTGACTTCAGTTTTAAAAACAATTTAATATACGTGCATATTCACCCCTGGTGTACATTGTAGATTTGAATAGTTTGAGTGAAGCGTGCTGTGAGTGCAATGCAGTTGATGTGTTTGGACCATGAGAGAAAAACGGATCGAGTTGAGTTTTAACAACAGATTAAAGATTATCTTCACCTTATTGACAACTTAAAGATAGACTGTAATTTTGAGAGCTCTGGCATAGAATTGAAAGGCAATTGGAATGAACTTACTGTACCCTGTGTAATTTGTTTACCGGTAAATGAAGCAGTCGATGGGTCTTTTTGACCAGATTCTAGGAGCTACTTTCTGACTCGAGTAATTACGCTGTTTTCTAGCTTTTGTCCTATTCACCTTCTGACATCACTGTACATTTCTAGATTTACTGCAATCTTGAAAATTAAATGGCTTTAGTGAGAAGTAAATGGCTTAAGTGAGAAACTTGGCAGAAGTAAAATGTTCTGAATGGCTTATTATGCAATAGGATAGCTACATGTAGGTCTAAGTACAGACAATCTTCTTCACATGCTGTTTAACGCATGAATTCTGTGAAGTGCGATAAATGGCTAAAACAACTACAATGTATTTTGATCTGGTTATCACTTTTTTTCCTCATCTAATAAACTTAAGAAAAACTAAACAATGTAAGATCTACGGGTATCAATTCTTCAATCATTATTATTGAATTTGAATCATTATTGGATTTTATTCAGTAAACTACAATTAACAACTAAATTATTCTTACCCTTCCCAAGTTTTGAAATATTGAAATATGTGAAACATAGATCCATACTGATTAATATTTCTTGAGAATGTGACATATTAAAGTTTACAGTAACATGTAGAAGTATTCAATACATGTACTATTTACCGTAAGCAGACAACATGTCATTCTTGAGTTATGAAAAAACAAACATCAATATTACAAAATAATTGTTAAAATCATTGCCAGAAGTCATGACTACCATTTAAAGTTTAAAAATATGGACAACTTTCATCGATTGGGAATAATCATATATTGTTATTTGGAATGGTATAATGACATTACTACCGGTAAAGCTTCTAGCAACCTTGAATTTTGTGGGCAAGCTTTCGTCCACTCCTGTGAACTTTCTCAAGCCAAATTATCAGTCACATGTTTTCTCAGTGGTGCCTGGTGTCTTGCAATCACTGGACCAAAAATAGGTGACAATAGGTATCCAGAGTCCCTGTTTAATGAAGGATTAATCCTCTTAATCCATATTGATTCTTTCACCTTTCTTTACCAGAAGTTGCTTTTAAAGTCAATGAGGGCATCATCCCATCCAATAATATGTCTTGTGTTGAAGGCATGTTCAGCTAAAGCTAAATGGGATGGCTGGCTTACGCAATCTGAGGGCTCTTTTGTGTTCTTTTAATCGCTCATTAAGAGTTCTGCCAGTTTCCCCAACGTGTAAACATGTAACCGATCACTTGGATTGAGAAAGTCCACAGGAGTAGTCAAAAAGCTTGCCTACAAAATTCTAGGTTGGTGTAGCTTCAAAAATTATGTGATACCTTTTATAGCCCCCTCTGCACTAGTTTGGCATGGAGGGTTTAGACCTCCCTGCGAGGTCACTTGCAGGTGGTTATCTCATCAAATCAGCTCT
Source organism: Strongylocentrotus purpuratus (assembly GCF_000002235.5). Lineage (NCBI taxonomy): Eukaryota > Metazoa > Echinodermata > Echinoidea > Camarodonta > Strongylocentrotidae > Strongylocentrotus > Strongylocentrotus purpuratus. The sequence goes on from NW_022145606.1 coordinate 30,032,800, forward strand.
CAATTAACATAAGAAAAAGGGCATTATGGGGGATGAACGGGTACTGCTTAGGCATTGCTGGCTGGAAAGAGGGCGCAAGCAGCTATAGGTAGTGCAGTGATGTTTTAGATTGCAAACTATCTGTTGATTTGGAGAATAACATATATCTCTTGTTTCTCTCTTTCTTTTGTTCTTTTTTTGCAGGATATCTCTGGTCTTGATGTTCACACTATGATTGTCTCAGCTCACATGTGATTTCACAGGTTTGTGGTTTATTATCCTACTGAGTATTCAATTCGGCGTTGAAGGGATTGGGTATCTTTGTCTCAGATTCTGAAACAAAATCCTGGATTTAGCTCATGCTGCAATGATAATTGTAAACCTTTAGGTCAGTCAGGAACCCCACGACTTTTACAAGCCGATCGTCTGTTCGATTATCCAGATATTTATGATTGGAAATCGTAATCAAATTTTGCGTTTTCCTAACAGTTTTTATAACACTACAGTCTATTGGGAAAATGAGTACTGGTATGGTAAAATCTATAATTCAAAGATTGTTACTTTTGACCTTTAATAGCTTTCATGATGTGAAACAACTGGTCTTTCAAGCCATGTAGTTGTGTAGTTCCACATACCAACTTCCATTGCAGTGCATGTGATTTTCCACAAGATTAAATCAATTTCCGATCATTTTGATAACTCCGAAACCTGACATTGTACACCAATTCTGAGGCACCACATAGTCAACCTATCCCCATTGCTTCTAGACATTTCTTTTTATAGTGTTATCGCTTGATCAGAGCTAAAGTTTTATTACAGTACATGTAGGTTGATAAATCCTTTTTTCTCTCTCTGTCTTTTGTGAGGCTTTCCAGTTTCCACCTGTCATTTTCAACTCAATTTTATCTTTTTTCAAATCAATCTCCTTGCCTAGGTAGGTTTTAAACTTTTAAGCCTCCGTTTGGAATTGTCCTTCTTTCAATGCAAAGCTATCAGATTAATATCAAAGATTGAAGCTTGCTCACATTTGACATCATATTAAAGGTACTGTGTCCCTTTTGCAGCCAACCTCAAATGCTGTAGAACTTTGCAGGAATTATGAATTATATGTCATGTATGTCCTATCTGTGAAATTTAAACGTTAGCAGTGTCCTCATATTCGAATTATGCAAGGAAACCTGTTTACTTGCTAGACTTCACTGTCAGACACTATTGAGTGTCTGACTGGCTTTTTTTCTTCTTTGGTAATAACATACATGAAAAGAGTTGTAAAGGGTACATGAGCATTTGTCTACATCAATAACCCACTTCTGGTGATGGCCAAGATTAAACTGATGAATCTTTGCGCAGCATAAAACGTATGACCATTCGGTACAATTGTCTGAAAATCAAGACTATTACTTTTGGGCTCTATAACCCTAAAGTGGATTTGACAACTAATAGTCGTTATTTTCTCACTTGAAGACATTTTCAAACCCCAACTTTTTTAGGGAAGTTCTAAATTAGTATTATCTTTCAAATGCAGTTGGAATTTAACTTTTTCATTTTTTTGGCCTGCAAATGGGACATAGTACCTTTAAACTGGGACAGTTAAAAAAGCACTTTGATTGCTTACTTTGCTTCTCGATCTGCATGGTTGCTTGTTTGCCATACGTGCACCTTTGCACAAGACAGTAGGTAGTAATTGACAGAAGAACTGCTTTGTAGAACACAACAGCTTTTGCAAATAATTTCCATTCTTTATTGCCTCCCTATGCAATCCCTTTTTAATACTGTTATAGATTAATCTTGCATTGGAAACAGTTACGAAGCTGCAGCTGATTAAGAATGTGGGAAAATAACCTTTACAAATTTTTTATACATACATAGAGATTCATGAAGGAAATACATTTGTCAATTATTTAAAGAAGAATTTGGAAGGAGACACCTCAATTGTCACAACGTCAAATGAATAAGAGGTTCAAATTCAAAGAAATGTTATACTATTACTGGTAACTAATTAAGGTAAATATTATTACATTATTATTTACAGTATATTCTTAAAGTTTCATTGATACATGTACTGGTACACTCATTTTCAGAAGTAAATGTTCTGTCTGTTTCTGACTCTCTTATGGTTCTTGTGCTAAACTCTCAGAGAGGTTATTAAACACAAACACACTGAATGTCAAAACAAACTGATTGGTTTACATGTAGGAGCTTGGCTCCACATATTAAATTGAACAAATATGATACACGTATGTGTACATGCACTTAATATGCTGATATCAAAATATAATGAAGTATTTTGTACAGGCACCAAAGTGTGACTAATCTAGTTTTAATTACATCTAGGTTGTCTCTATGTCATCAATGTAATAAAGCAGACAAGATAGACATTATTAGCATAAAATGAATATATTACTTGCATTTCTCTCTCTGTGTCTGTCTGTCTGTCCCTCTCTTGTTCCCTCTATACTTCATATGCAATGTCACAAAGCAGCAGAAAAAGACATTTGACACAAAAATGAATATATTAGTGAAATTTCTCTCTCTGTCTCTCTTGCTCCCTCTCAACTTAATATTCGATGTAAGAAACCAGCAGAAAATTTTTTTTTAAAAAAATGAATACCGGTATATAAGTTACATTTCTCTCACTCTCTCTCTCTCTGTACTCCATTCTCCCCTAGATGTCAAATTAGGCTAAATCCTTATACATGTATGTGTATTTGTACATATTTATTCATCATGGCTAATCACGTCCTTAAAGATAAACTTTAGTACTGGTAATGCGATTGCATTGTGAAAGAAAAGGTGTGGAAAGGATCAGAAACAGTTGATCATGTAGCATGTAAGTATTGGTGTGCACTGCAAGGTTCTGGAGTCATCAAAATCATACTAAATTTGACCGAGTCTTGGTAAAGTAACAAGCACTGTACACGAAAAGCTATATATGGGACAACACACATGGTGTCGGGGCTAGTTCTACCTTGATTTCCTTGTCTTTCTATGCTCATTACTCAGCCAGTATACATTTTCTTCCAAAATTGTTTGGCACATGTCATTTATTTGTAATCTTGGACATTCAGTGTGTTTCGTTTGATTCTGTGAGAATTATTATTTTTTTTTTTTACCAGAACTGGAGTTTATCTTTAATAGCTTCCGATGTTTATATTTAGGAATCATGCTTCAGTGATGAGTTATTGTTATTAGGGGAGGTGTGACAATGACTCAGGCATGTTGAATGCAGATCATCAATGAATTTGATGATTTTTGACAGGGAAATGGACGAAGAGTTATGAAAACATTTATGACCCACCTCTGCGGGCTTCATTGCCCCCCACCTACTTATATGACGTAGTGCATGATTGGACGCAAATAACAATCAGTTTAGCCTGGCGTTTCATTGTAGGAACTTGCGCACTGGTCGGTCATTGTGTGCAGTGAAGTCCCTTTGATCGCCGGCAAATATTCCAAATATTTCAAGTTCACTCATCTGGTATCCATTACGGTGACATGTTCGTATACATGTAGGCAAATCAACATAAGGTATGTAGAGGGCATTGCATTGAGTGGTTGTGGATAAATGCGACAAAAATGACTTCCATACTATTGAAACGTCATTGAAAATAATGAAAGGAATTAAGCTCCCAGTTCTAGAATATGCTGACAATAATCTGATTATTTTGATATAATATAGAGAGAGGAAGGGAGGTAGGGATGGATAAAGGGAGGGAGGGTACCGGTATATAAAGAAGAGGGGGTGAAGAGGAAGGGCAGAGAGTGAGTTAGAGACAGGGAGAGGAGAGAGAGAGATAGATAGATAGAGAGAGAGAGAGAGAGAGAGGGAGAGAGAGAGAGAGAGAGAGTGAGATAGAGAGGGAGATAGAGAGGGAGGGAGGGCGGGAGGGACAGAGGGAGGGAGGGAGACAGAGAGAGACGGAGAGAGATAAATAGAGAGAGAGAGACAGAGAGAGAGACAGAGAGAGAGAGGGAGGGAGAGAGAGAGAGAGAGACATACATGACACAGACACGTACAGACAACCAAATAGAAGGCGAATGTGAGAAACTCCAGTTCCATAGTGTGTTATCTAGAGAAGATCTGAATACATACATGTATACTTTAACCTTTGGCTTGTCATTAACTCTGCAGTCCCCTTGCTAAGAATCCTTTAATTTTTATGCAGTTCTCTGACTCTGTCTCTTTCTCTCCAGGAAAAAAAATATTAAAAACATTTCGGGGGCTACTTTTCAAGCTTGCTTGCATGAAAATAACACTCTTTAATTTGTTTTGCATCAAACTCTATGCACATTTTGGGGCTTTTGGGGCATTTCTGGGGGAGAATTCGCCCAAGACCCGTGTATTTTTTCCCTGTTTCTCTCTCTTTCTCTTTCTCTCTCTCTCCCTCTCTCTCTCCCTCACTTAACCTGTTCTGTAATTACATGTACCAGTAGTCTGTATAGCTTGAACTCTACACTGTGTATATCTTTTTTCTTTCTTACCCTCCCTCTCTTCTTTCTATACATGTAGCTCTTACTCTCGATCTCGCTCTCTCTTTCTCTATGCCCCCCCCACTCTCCCTCTCTCTCCTCTCTCTCTCTCTCTCTTCCTCCTTTCGTTGATCTGTTATACATGAACACTGTACAGTTTGTGTGATAAATCTTAAAGCCGTCTTTCAATGAATAATGGTTTCTTCATACGACCCTGGATGCCTTTATTACATGCATGCATTGTTATGAAAGATATGGGGATTTTACAGTGTAAGCACCTATACATTGTGCACTACATCTTCCATGCAGTTTGAATCACTGCATGTTACTCAATAGTCATGTTAAGAAAAGACGCATAACGCAATTTTCAGACATCTCTGTCACTCGATTATTACCTTTATTATCATATAGTCAAACCTGTCTATACCCACCGCCCAAGGGAAACACAACAAAATGGTCTTTGTAGACAGGTGGTCTTTGTAGATGGCTCCTTTAGTACATGTTTCAATGAGAAACCATTTTCAAGGCAAACCAAATATGTGGTTTTTGTAGACAGGTGGTCACTAAAGCAGGTTTGACTAATACAAACTACTTTCTGGCTTGAGTATGGACACCCATTAATTGCTATTTTCTGACTATTCTAACATCAATTTTACATGTACCTGTACCCTTTTCTTGAAGTTATAATACTGTTTTTTGCCAAATGGTACTTCTACCAATTACATTGTAAAGCTCATAATTCCATGTTCGCATTTTATAAATATGGGAACCCAAAATGCAGGGGCCTCTCTATGTAGACTATTATAAATCTGCGTATTTCATAAGTCAAGTTCTTGAAATCTACAGTAGCCCTTCAATGTATATTGCTGTACTTGGCTAGACGTGTTAAGGACACAATTTATTTCTGGAACATTACACAGCAATGATGTCAATTAAATTCCACGCCTTTTTCATGCAGTAGGAAAAAAGGAAACACTACATGACGTACGCTCAGAATGCCTTCACAGTAAGTGCAAACCTTGAAAACGGAAACCGAACACAAACAAGAAAAACATGAGAACACTAGAGAGAGAGAGAGAGTGTGTGAGAGAGGGAAAGAAAGAAAAGGAGAGAGAGAGAGAGAGAGAGAGCCCTATAGAGAGACAGAGAAAGAGGGAAAGAAAAGAATGGAAATGCTAAGAATAGCTCAGTTCATATCTGCACAACCGTAGTATTTTGATATGCTTCGTTATGCAATTTTTCCTCCACAGTTCATGCTAATAGGGAGGTGCATGCATGATACCATAACCATATCATAATATTGTGGTATTTTTCTGTAAGCACTGTTGATAATGTTGAGGAATGCCACAATATTTCCAGCTTTTGTTGGGTTTCGCTTTGCCTTTGGTGGAGATTTCTTAGATGTTTTAGCTGATCTTTCTTATGGTAGAGGAAGTGTACATGGAGGAGGAACTGTGGCAATGTACCTGTAAACATAGCCACAACTGCGGCTACTTTAAGAATAGGTGGTAACTATGAACAGGGCGAAAATGTAGGGCGAGAGAGAGAGAGATATCAAGAGATGTACATGTACTGCAGTTGGTAGCATATAATTTTGCAGCTATTAACTGATAGATGTCAAATACATGTATGGACAATGCCTGAGAGAGAGAGAGAGAGAGAGAGAGAGAGAGAGAGAGAGAGAGAGAGAGGAGAGAGAGCAAGGGAGAGATATAAACAGAGAGAGAAAGCTACAGCTAGGGAAAGGGGAAAAGAAACTGACAGTATAGAATGCAACAGAGAGAGAGAGAGGGGGGGGGGGGGGGGGGAGAAAGAGAGAGAGAGAGAGATAGAGAGATAGAGAGAGAGAGAAAGGGAGAGATAGATACAGAGAGAGAAATAAACAGCAATAGCAAGGGAGAAATGGAGAAAGAAACTGACAGTATATAATGCAATAGACAGAGAGAGAGAAAGAGAGAGAGAGAGAAAGGGAGAAAGAAGCCCATATTGTTGCAGATGGGATTGTCTTTGGCAAAGGAAGCACTCCGCACACAATACATGCATGCATTTGAAAGTATAGTAAAGTTTTATTTAACCATAAAATGAAACATGTACATACAAATGAGTAACATAGTAAACATATTACGGTAAAGGACACCCTTAGAAGCAAATTGCTTGTGGTGGGGCCTTAAAAAGAAAAAACAAACTACACATAAATTATACAGTTTAAAAACTTTAAAATAACATGATACAAACACACAAGCACGCTCACACATATACATACACACATACATTCAAAATATCCTCCTCTTGGCAAGTGTTGGAAAACAATACTTCACAGCCAGTTGAAGATTTAAATCTGAGCTGACTCTTGGGGGGAATCCTATTGAAGCGAAGAGAGCCCCCATTGTTCCGAGGAATGCAGGTAGGACAATAGCGTGGGGGTGAGTACAGAGGGGGTACTGTCAAGCGGAGGGTGAAAATGAAAAAAGAAATGCTGAGAGTATGTACATGTACGAGGAAAGTATACATGCAAACTGTTATCTCCCTACATACATGTATCTCTCTCTCTCACCCTCTCTCTTGTTCTCCCTCATCTCTCTCTCTCTCTCCTTCATAGCCCTCCAGAAAAGTATAGAAAATTATGATGTCATGGTACAATTTGTGTATTAATGTGGTCTAACCATTTATAATTGTTTGTGTTGACCAACACACACTGTAAACATACATGCACAGTCATGTTTAAGGGATCACCTGTATACAAAATACCATCTGTCTATAAAGACCACTATTTGGGTATTCCCTTGAATATGATTTTTCATTGAAACCTGTACATAAAGACCACTTTACATGTTTCCCTGTTGCACAACACATACCATTGATGGTAACTTTGCCATCAATTATAACTACCATGTAAACCTTGATTTTGATTGGCTGTTGAGCCCTGTTACCATGGTAGTTGACATTGATGGCAAAGTTACCATCAATGGTAAGTTTTATGCAACATGCAAGCCCAGAAACATTTTGAAAGCATAGAAATCGATGTTGTGGTTCATTTGCTTTGCACCATGTAAACTGATGAATCTTGCAAAATTGGTTAGTTTGATGCAAGCAAACCTTCCTACCATTGCTTCTTTCTAGGTATGGCTTCATCAGCTCGAGATTGCCAAATAGCATGCTATTTCTGATTTGGAAAATAATCCTGAAGTTACAAATCGCGTCTTCATCAGCTCGAGACTCAACCTCGAAACCTGAAACTCAAGCCTGGGAAATTAGCTCAGCGTTCGCGCATAGTGTGAGTCTTCGGGCTGGTGAATAAGTACCGGACACCTAGCGGGATATTTTGCCAAATAGCGAGATACTTTGCAAACTAGCCCAAGATATCCTGGGATGATTATCTCGACCAAATATCCTGCTAATTGCAACTTCGGGCTGATGAGGACGCAACTTAACTGGATAATTTGCGATCAGTATAGTTGAAATAGCGGGATATTTGGCAATCTCGAGCTGATGAAGATAGGCCTTCTCTGTCCCTTCTCTGTCCCTCACCATCTCTGAAGTCTTTCAACCTCTCCTTTCTCCATCCTCCATTGATATCCTTTCTCTCACTATCACCTAATGTCTAGACTCTACATTTAATTATGTCTCTCGTTCTTTCTCTTTCATGGCACCTTGATTTATGTTTTATGTTTCTAATTATTTCTTTGACTCTTTTCCTATCTCTCTAATAGCTATATATTTGCTTTTGTCTTCTCTCTCTCTCTCTCTCTCTCTCTCTCTTTCTCTCTCTATCTCTCTCTTTCTCTCTCCCTCTCCTTCTCTCTCCCTATCTCTCCCTCTCTCTCCTTTTCTCTCCTCTCTCATTTTCTCTCCTTCTTTCCCCCTCTTTCTCTCATTACCTCAGTCATGCATGTAAGTCTATTACTTACTATCAGTATCGTACTGTATTGTGTAATAATATTCAAACTTTCAAATCTAGACCCAAGATTCGCCTTCTCAAATGTTATGCTTACTGCCTACCATTTCTCATTTTCACAGCTCTACTGTAACTTTATTGACATTTATTTGCACATTGGCAACTTCCTTCTTGATATTTTGTAATTTTAATTCTCAAAACTGTCTCATCTCATATATATTTTTTCAAACTAAGAATAGTGATAAGTGTAGTGATCAAGCTTGTTCTTATTTTGATATTTCATATCCTCCATTTAGTAGAAGTTATCTGTAATTTTGTTGCTTTATTCATTATAAAGCACATTGGTATTTTCCATGAAGATAGAATGCGCTCTAGAAGCCTACCGGTAGGTCATTTATTAAAAAAAAGGAAAGTGAAAATAATTGTTTCGAATTTGAGGAGAATAAAAGTGATTCATTTAAACTGTAAGAAAGGGTTTTAACCGCTTTTTCCTTTGAAAATCTAACCTTGGAATATCCAAGAGTTACTAAGGTTTCTATGGCCGATTGTGAATAGAATGAGACACCTGCAGTAGTTTCCGCACCGTGCAAGCGAGAGAACGAGAAGGAGATGCAACGATTTAAATCTGAATTTAAGGGTGGTTTATTCCTTTAGTAAGCTCTTTGCGTTTAGGATCTTTAATCGCCTTTTCTTCTATGAACGCGAAGCTTTGCATACCAATGTTTGTCTGCTGGAGTGGCTTTGGATAATCACAGTTCATTTGCATATAACGGTACATTTCATGTATTAAGGTGGTTTGACTATGAGCGCGTTTATCTAGGCTTGCCACTAGATATGTACATTTCGTACCCCACTATCGAACCCCACTATCATACCCCACTATACGATCGTGATTTGCGGGATGTCGCGTTTATCTACTCTTCACGATTCAAAATAAAGGCCTTGTGTCTGCCCAGCTGTTTTGACCCGGGAAGCAGACAGTTTCTCGAAGGTCAAATTCACACACATGCTTGTACACAACACCTGTGTGGTCCTATTTGTATGTGACGTTCAAAACAGCTTTGCGTTTATCGACCTCTCAGAAACGTGATTCTGGCTGTATGTCACATACAAAACGCACCTTTTTGCGTCTTTTGATATGCCCATATCTAAAGACGTTTGAAAAAGGCTTTGCGTTTATCTACTTCTAAATTTGCCTGAAAGACGTTTGAGAAACCTGATTCTAGCCAAAAATTTCCTAGATAAACGCAACCTATGTATACTTTGGTAGTCATCGCTAGCATAGGCCTTCACACAGGTATACCATGAAACCTGTATATAAAGACTGCTCAATGTATTAATATTTATTGAATAAATCTTTGTTTTTGAAAGTGCTATCTTACAAAGTATTTGAAATATTTTTCTATGATTGCATCTTCTGTGAAAATTTAGTGAATGCTCTAGTTTTTGCATTTACTAATTTTTGCTATATAACTGTAGGTAAGACACACATTATGGCTTTTCCTACCTAACAACACAGAATGTATGCTATACGCTTTCCAAATTTTGAAGTACAATTACTTGTAACAGGTGAATGAAATATTTGTAACAGGGCACTTAACAAAGATTTTGCATTACATTTCATTATATTACTAAAAATGGCCTACTGGTATTCTATCATTTTCATTTGAGAATAAACAAGACTGCATCCCTCATTATTTACTCCATTCGACCATTTACTGCATTTCCTTCTAACCAAAACAATTAAAAAAATCTCACAAAAGAATTCAAATGTATAGAAAACTAGAGCTTTCATTATAATTCAACCCTTTACTTATGGGAGCCTAGTGGTCCCTGTGTTAAACCTATGGGACCTATACAGTTCAGTAGTCAACAGGTTAAACAAGTGTAGAAATAGGATGTGTGTCCTGTCCTATGCAGAAGAAAAATGCGGTCAAAGGAAAATATGTGGATTGCAGATATTTGCGGTCAGAATCGGTTCAGAGACTTCCAAAGAACCCTTCTCAGTTGTTCAGGATACTAATTCTTTATCTCACAGCCTGTTCACACTAAAGAAAATTTACACAAATCTTGTACAAAGAAACAGCATCTACATGTAGAAAAAAAAATCATAGTTTGGCAATAAAACTACATGTACATGTATGAATAAATATTGGTGACAGGGTTATTACTGTACACACTTGAAAAAAATAAATTATATTTGGTTAAAAGAAACAGGTTTTCAAGAGAGATCAGCTGACAAAAACTGGCACTATAATATTTACTAGATCAGCTTTGATATGTCACTAGATGACAATCTCATGCCCACTGATTGCAATAAACCCACCTCAGTTTAAACGATCTACATGTACATACATGTACAATGTGACGTTCACACTATTCCTTTTTTCGGACTAGAGGAAATTTGAATAAAAATTGTATAAAAAAACGTTGCATGAAACGTTACCATATACTGAAATTAACATTTGGCATTAACACTGGGTAGCAATATATTATATGGCGTTCAGACTAGAATGGGACCTGGATTCTTTATAAAATATTCTTTCAAAACGATGCTTAAATGTGCGTTTTGCTATATATGATGTTTCATTGAACATCACTTTATTATATTGCATTCAAATTAGAGAAATATATTGTACAACTCTATGATTTTCTTGTTTGGCTATACAATGAATTTCAATAATGTGAATGGGGAGGTGTCTCTAAGGCACTGGGGTCAATGCATTCCAATCATCTATTTCACTGGTTGATAAAGTGAGGTAGGATAATGAAGATAACTATTGTGGTTAGGGACGTTTTGTAAAAGACTAGTGGACCCATTTCTAGTGATTTCTGGTTTTAAATTAAAGGCTACTGTGAGAAGTATCAGTGAGCCATATTTTCAGGAGATACCTGTAATATATTCTTCATTTTAGATCATTTTAGATCATTTAGTAAAAGCATGTATATTTGACTTTGTTGTTGACCTTGAAGACCCATCATTATTTTATGCAGATGCTAAGACCAGAAAAAAAAAGAATAAAAAGGTAACCACATGAGGTACAATATGACTAAACAGACATATTTTATCCATTCATGGAATCGATCATTTTTGTATGAAAATTGAAAGTAAAGCAACTTGAGGATAACACATTTATTTGATTTAATTAAAATAAAAGACACACCATGAAAAGGAATTGATTTTGTAAATATATCGCCAAACATACTATCGGACTCCCTTTGGATTTTGTTATATTTCATTTTTCATGAACCTTCCTTGATATCATCTTTAAAGTCTGTTGTAAACAAGCTCTTTCAATCGCTATCGTAATGATGATAATAGGAATTTTTTTTAAAGGAAAATCTGAGGTCAAGGGGGTTATCTTTCTGTATTTCCCACTGTTAAATTGCCGAAAACTGTACAGGTAACACCATTGAGGTCAAAAGTTCTTGTGTTCCGGAAATGGGATTTTCAATAATATCATAACCAATACCAGACGAGGAATAATTCTTTCCATATATGTGAGAGAGGGAAATATTTATATTAGCTGTGATTACATATAGATCAAGGTGATTATGATCATATAATTACTATGCATATTTCAAATCATCAATTGAAGTAGAACTTCAACTTTTCAACACAACTATTCAAGGGGATTACATGTGCAGTATGTACACTGTATGGAAATGCAAAGTTATATTCATATTGTTGGCGTATTTGTATAGCAATTTCAGAACCTATGTAGAAAAGTGGTATGATGCATATTTCTTAATAGATTTGTGTTAGTAGATGTCTGTCATTGAATTCAATAATCTAAGGGTACCAGTAATTGACATTTTATTCAGTACCTTGAGGTCCTCTTTCGAGATAAAATAATAGTCTTCATTGTAGTCTTAGAGCGTAACTAATCTCAAATATTTCTGAAAAGCCACAAGCTCACATGCTCAAATTTTCTTCCTATTTCTGATCTCTCACAGCAAAAAATACAATAGCTAAACTCGAGGGTTCAGTAACACAAAGACGTAACTTACTCAATATTTTACCAAAATGAATATTTGATATCAAAATGTTCAGAAAAATGTGGGCTTTCCAGGAAACACAAAGACTTAACTCCACCCAACACCCCATTGAAGTTAAAGGCTAGTGAAACGCAGACTTAACTCCTTAAGGCCCAAGTGCTCAGTGACACTTAAACCACTTTTTCTCAAAATGGAGTTACGTCTTTGTGTCACTGACCCTTCGATATGTACTTTGCCATGATGGACATGTATGCATTGCCTTGCATTGCCATATCTCCAACCGTAGGGTTGCACCGATTTGCCAAATGGGCTGGGTCGGCACGGGATGGTCCCTGTCTCTCCCTGTCTCTCCCTAGGCCTGTTTTCATCAGCTTGAGATTGCCAAATAACCCGCTATTTCAACTATCCCGATCGCAAATTATCCAGTTAACTTGCATCTTCATCAGCCCAAAGTTGCAATTAGCGAGGTATTTGGTCGTGATAATCATCCCAAGATATCTTGGGCTAGTTTGCAAAATATCCCGCTATTTGTCTGATGCGTCTTGAACAGCCTAAAGACTCGCACTATGCGTGAACGCTGAGCAAAATATCTCGAGCTTGAGTTTCAAGTTTGAGTTTGAGTCTCGAGCTGATGAGGACGCAATTTGTAACTTCTGGATTATTTCCCGAATCGGAAATACATGTAGCGGCCATTTGGTAATCTCGAGCTGATCGAAACAGGCCTCCTGTCTCTCCATTTGTTAGGGTGTATGCTTTATTATCAAGTACAACCTCGTTTCACGCTCGGTTAAGCCGCAGACAATAGAGAAGCATATCCTGTCCTCCCTAAAAATATTCAGCCCTCCTTTCAGGTCCCACAGTACGTGGTCCGTTTGTGAGTCACTTAGTACTGTATCCAGGAATGTAACTTTTGTGAGAAAAACGTGAAAAAGGGTGGAATAGCATATTTCTCTCAGCAGCGTTGCGTGCAGAAGGCTTGATTTGTTATTAAAATTGGAACTTTTGATAGCGATAGACGCACAGACTCGTGTTTTGGATTTATTGGCTAATTCTATTTCAAGTTCTGCTTGCTGTTTCACTGAGGCAAGTACCAAGCCTTCTTCCAGTTCTCAGGTAAACAAATCGTTTAAAAAAGGTGGACTGATATATTTCTATAAGTTGGATTTTGTGCAGAATATGCTTGACTTGTGATAAAAGTTGGAACTTTTGATGGTGATAGATGTGGATAGTCTTGTCTACGATCTAATGAGGTATTATATGTTACAAGTTCTTCTTGATGTTTGACTGAACCAATTACTTACTTGGTTTTTTCTACCAGTTCTCAGGAATACAATTAGTTGTCATCAGGTGGAATCTTCCATGTCAATTCGATGCAGTTTGTGCACTATTTATGACTTGTTATGAAGGTTGGAACTACTGATAGTGATAGACATCGAAAGTCTTGTTTTGGGATTCAATGTGGTATGTTACAAGTTAATTCTGCTTGCTGGTCAGGCTCACCATTTTCATACATGTAGCTTGTTAACCCTGCAGTATGTATTGTTAATTGTATAAAGCATAATTCACTTTTCTTTTTAATTCAGCCATCGCGGCTCCCTGAAGAGTCTTGAGAATCTATTTTTATTCATGATACCGGTACTCTTGCGGCTTGCAAGTTGCAGTGCGCCCCCTGCATGTGGGTTCACCCTAGTCTGCAGGCACAGACCCTAATCTGACACTTAATCAAAAAATCATTGTGCCTTGAGAGAAGTCTAGCCCAGCTACCTACTGGTTGTGTCAATATACAGTACATGGCCTATGGTAGTCTTATAGTGCAGACTCACTTTTACGACTGACCGGGGTTTGTGCTTGCAGGCTAGGTTCACCCGGTCTACTGATTATCCAGCAAACTCTTGATATATTCACAGTCTTCTTTACAGTCGGGTAGATATCATTATCTCTTGAGGATACTGTACATTAGAATAGCGATTTATATCCGGATGTTACCAAAACACAAATACTTGAGAGCCATTTACACTGCAAACATAAACCCAGAAATGTTCTCACGTTCAAGAGTTTCATCAGAAGTAGCTGCTTTTACTACTTCTACTACACATAAACATGCCCCCAAAATCTGAATACCCAAAATAATCCTCTGAAGTGTGGCTTTTCACAAAATGTGGCAAAACTTTATGTATTTTTTGCAGTGTAAATGAACGTTTTTAAAACGCACATGATATTCCAGATTTTGCTTTCATGACTCCCCTCACTTTTGTGCTATAGCATGCAGAGCAGAAGCAAGCCCTGCATGCACATATCTCAACAGTAATTGTGAATGCTTTTAATAATGGGAAGTAGTTGTTTCCACTTGTACATACTAGTACTTTTAAATTCTTTTCTCTTTTGTAAATGGGCCTTGAATCAGAATGTAGCCAAATACAAATATTGACAATTCGTCTTATCTTTTCATACAAACCATCATGTCAAATACCTACATGTAACATAACAGTGCCAGGGGTTGTAAGGTACTGAACAGATAAAATGTGTCTTGTAAAATACATACTTTTTGTTCCAAAATAATAGGCTCAAAGTTTCTAATGAACAATGATGTCACTGTTATGGACCTTGTGGCAGATTAGACCTGTGCTAAACAAGTTATCCAATAAAGTCTACTTCTACTACTACTGCTACTACTATCAAACTTTTTAGAGAAGTGAGACAAAAAACAGTCATGATAATTTGAAGAATATTTAGGTTTTTATTTGTGGTAAATTTGACCACTCTCTATGTGGACATAATTTGGGAGGAGCAATAATTAGAATCGTTTTAGAATGGAAGTTATGTGATTTGGTGTGAAGATATTTGATGTTGGTCATGATTCACTGCTGTAAGTGAATATGTGACTAAAGACTGTGTATTTATCACACTCTCAAAGATCAAAGCTAGTACAAAACGAAACGACGTCAGCAAAACCCGTCAAAGAACCCAGTTTACAAGGTCACTTTAAGATGATTCCGAAAGAGTAAATACAGATTCCCAATTTCATCAGCTACGTCATTAGATTTGATTTACCTTACACAAATTCACAGCTTTAGAAATATTTGTCTCAATCCTATGTAAAGACAGGAGTCTGTTCCCACAAAATACAAAACTCCAAAGAGGAGTATCCTTTCTATTTCTTTCTCTTTGTTGTACCACTTTCTCCTTCTTTCTATCCACTTTGATTTGTTGTCATGATTTTAATTTCTCTTTTACTCCCCTCAATGTCATGCTCACTTATTCTCTTTCTAGTTCAATTCTCTCTTCTAATCTCTTCTCACATACCCTATTTTTCTCCGTCTATTCCCCAAAAATACATTACATTTACAAAGGGTGTCACTGTTAACAATTTCGTAGTTAAATGTATATATGCTCTGGCAACATTTAATGTAGGGTTGGGTTAACATCATTTTTGGCTAATGTTAGGAATATTAGTAAGGAATACCGGTAGTGCAGGGTCCAGAGGTAGAATTAAGTTACATGTAGGTTGGTTTTTAGAAATAGTCAAGAAAGCATGTGTCACACAATTTTAACCAGCCATCATCTCATAAAGGAATCGTGATGTTGGAACACGCCTGCTTCCTAGGCTAAATAAAGATGTTTGAGGAGATAATAAAAAGGAACGAGGTGCTACTCGTGTTTGAGACCCGCCCGGCCAAAGTACGATGCCCGCCCTTTGCCCCGTTGCTGTTTGCTTTTGGTAACGCCATTGCGACCGTACCCATACCGCAGTCTCTATAGACCGTTCACACATAGCAGCTTAATTATACCTTCAATGCCATGCACGAGATAACAAAAGATGGATGGAAATAGAAGTGGGGAATTTGCATCGTCTCATGTCTTCCCCGCCCTTTGAACTTGTGTTCAGCTTGAATGTATGCGTTTCGATTAATTCAGTTTTGGATATTTGAATACATAACATGTTTCTGAATATTGAATGCATTGCAAACGACAAATTAGCATGTAATGTTAAGGGTATATAAAGTAGAGAGAGAGGGAGAGAGGCAGAAAGAGAGAGAGAGAGAGAGAGAGAGAGAGAGATGGACATCTCCTCTATGAGGGAACTAACCCCATGTATTTCACCTTGTTAACACTTCTAAAACTGTGGAGTGTGCATGTACCATGAATGAAACTATGTTAAGAAACTTTGTGATAAAATAGATTTACAGGAAAAATATCCAAAATTAATATCAAGGTGACCTGTCCTTGCTTTAAACAATTCCAAACAAGAAACTATGAATCAATTATTAATACTTGGCCTATTTAAGATGTGGATGTGCTATGGAAAAAAACAAATCAAAATTGTAGACAGGAGAATGTGGGAACTTTTAGGTTGAAGTTATTGACCTTGATCGATCTATAGAAATGTTTTGATTGCATTTCATACAAGAATGTCATAGTTGCAATGCAATTTTCCCCTCCATTTGAGTCTAATGTGAATGGAGTCAAAAAGAGAGATGTTTACTTTATAATGTAGGATGTGGTCTTTCTATCGTTTGTTTGCACAGGCTACCAACAATTTCCATGACGTCTTTACAGAATTCTAGAATAAGGAATTTTCAGATGGAAGAAACATATTTTGATAGATTTCTTAGTTTTGTAGTATGTACACAAAAAATGGTACATCATAAGGATTGATAATACATGTATATATGTTTAACAACTAAATTATTCATACCCTTGTAAATTTGATGTTTTTTTTTTTGTAACTCAAGAATTAAAGTTGGACTGGTTGAATTACTGCCTTAGTTGAATACTTTATTATGTAAGCATTAATATATATGTCACATTTTCAAGAAACAATGATTGAGTTTAGTTGAGTTATTGATTTCACATTTCACATGCAGAAATAATACAGATAACAAAATATACATAAAAGACATATTGTTTCATAATTAAAAATAAAATGATTTAGTTGACAAGGTAATCATCACATTTGTTTGACAACTAATATCATTTAAAGGAAACCCATGCAGACAAAAGTACAAAACTGTGAAATGTGCAGGAACCTATAGAAAAGCAGAGCTTGTAAAGAATAGGTTCCTGGGAGACTTGAAAATGTTTACTGTAGAGAGAGGTACACAATTAAAATTAAGATGGCAGTAATTTGACAAATAATTGTTTGCAAGTTCAATACAATACAATACAGAAAAATGAAAGAAAAAAAGAAATACATTGAAACGAAGAGGAGTAACGAGCCAATAAATAGCAGAGTATGCACCTATTTCTACCACACATGTTTAATAGAGTAAATCAACAACTTTGTCAGGGTATGAATGATAATAGTTGTAAACTGTATATACACTGATTTAATAGCAAGGATGATCATTTTTGTACGTCGAACAAGCCATAGGCTTGCCCAATCTGGCAACAAGAAATAACATTAAATTTGTAAATTCTTCTCATTGAAATACAAACCTATATTCACAGAGGAATTGCATGATTCATAAATACAGCCAAAAATGTATAAAGCTGAAAACACAAACAAAAATAAACAATTAATTGCAAGGAAGAAGAAAATACCCCATTGTCGGATACAGCTGTAACCAAATTGGATTTGATGAATTATATTTGACAAGTTGAGCATGATTGAAAACCATTCCTAATCTTCCTTATAAAAAGTCAGTGTACTTTCTGTAGGTAATGATGTACAGGTACTGTGTGTGGAGTACAATTGAAAACAAGATCAGGAAGTAGATGCTGTCTAATTGGGTTAGCAATTTTAGTTTTGGATAGAATTCCATTGTCATCTTTGTGGAAAACAACTTCAGGGCATGTAATTGATCTTCATCTTTATCAACACAATGCTATGTATGAATAAATCCATTAGTGAAGATGGGAAAGGAAGGGAGGAAAGGAGAGAGAGAAAGAGAAGGAGAGAGAAGGGGGAGAATCTAGAAATAGGAAGGAAGAAATGGATATCATGTGAGATAACAGGTTTGAGAGACATACAATGTACATGTAGTGGGGAAGAGGGGCATTTTGAAGAAGAAATATACAGTGATTAAAGATAGAAAGAGATTGAGAAAGAGAGAGAATGAGAACAAGAGAGAGAGAGAGACAGAAAGAGAGAGAGAGCGAGAGAGGAGAGGGGCACTCTAGAGAAGGGGGGGGGGGGGCGGAAATTGGAAGTAATGGATAGTGTGTGAGAGAAAAGTGTTCAGAGAGATACTTGGGGAATAGGGGAGGGGTTAATAGGGGCATATACAGATGAATAGACAGTGATGGAGAGAGAGAGAGACAGAGAGAAAGAGAGAGAGAGAGAGAGAAAGAGAGAGAGAGAGAGAGAGAGAGAGAGAGAGAGAGAGAAAGGGGGGGGGGGGGTGGGGAGAAAGGGGGATTGAGGGTAGGGATCATTTGAATGTTAATCTGAATATTATGAGAGTTATATGCAGGGAGATAGAGGATAACAATTAAACCTAAGACTTTCACATCTTCCCCTGATCTCTTACATTTCAGTACAGGTCTATCTTGGACAAATTTAAGAAAATGATGTTGCTTTTTCCTCACAATCTAGTCTATATAACCTGTCTCTTCAGAGCCAGAAGGTTGTTACTTCATTCTATATGAGTTAATGCCTTACTAGCTCCAGAGAAAATATATATGTTATCCCCCCATTAAAGTTCATAAAGGTACATGTACATGTATGTATACAAATTTGCATCAAGATATATTTGCTACCTTGCTGATGGCACTCTGAGTTTATTTTGGAACGACTTAAAAAAAAAAAATAATTTAGTGACTAAACCTTTATGTACCTTTTTTTTAATAATTGTTTGAATCTCACACTATGAAAATGACTGACAAAGAAAGCGGACAAAATATACAGTTCCTCAGGTAGACAAAGGAACATCCCTTCACTGCTATTATGTAAAAATGTGTAGAACAGGTGTCACATGCATATTCACTTTTTACATAATAGCAGTGAAGGGATGTTCCTTTGTCTACCTGAGGAACTGTATATTTTGTCCACTTTCTATGTCCGTCATGTTCATAGTGTCAGAAGTATCCCGTATGTATACAGTGAAACCTGCCTACAAATACCACCCAAGGCGAAGGGAGACAAGAGAAGTGGTCTTTTTAAGCAGATGGTCTTTATGTACAGGTTCCTTTAGTACATGTTTCAATGAGAAACCCTTTTCAAGGGAGACAAATAATGTGGTCTTTGGAAGTTTGTAGGCAGATGGTATGTCTACCAGTTAGGTACTTAGTTTTGTCACTTAGTCAGGTTTGACTGTATACTTTAAAAACAGAATTAATGGCTTTGGAGTTAAAACATACATGGTAATATTGCTGTGCAGGTTGATCAACTATGCCATAAATCTTGCTAAATATTTTGGCACCCAACTTTTTGGGGACAATACTTATTTGTCACCTTTTGTCGTAGATTAGCTGGTAAAGCGAATTTGAACAAATTGGCATCAAGCGGCATCGCAAGTCATCAATAAACTTGATTGGAAGTTATGCAGGGATTAGCACCAATCACCTCTTTGGAATTTTAGGAATGTCAGTGAAATTGTAATATTTATGAATTATGTCACCACAACAATGCACCTTTTGGCGGGGAAGACATCACGTGCAGTGAGGCATATAACTACATATTTCCTGAAGTGTTGTAAACTGTCAACTCTAAGGCATATTTCCATGAAAGAGAAAGTTGATTTCCTGAACATTTGCGAAATAATTTTTGAGGTTTCTCATCCTTGATATTCCTTCATAGTACATACATATTAAAGATATAAGTGATGTCTCCTGATTGCAATCCTTGCGCAAAATAATATTTGAAATGGCATAACACTTTGGACCACATTTTGATGCAGTCCCAAATACACATATCTCTGTATTGTGCTTTTCGATGTCAATGATTCTGTCCAAGATTTAGTCAATTTGTTTTATTTCTGATTGCCCCTACACTTTACTATAGATACACAATTATTCTGTTATATTACTTGATCAACCTTCCCTTTAGCTATTTTTTTAATATTTTGTTTTTTATTTTTGAACAATGAACCATCATGACAAGTACCATATATTGAACTTTATCTTTAACAATGCTTAGTATTACTATTCAAACCTCAGTCAAGAAGGAATGGGAAATATGCGAGTCGCCATGCCAACTCATAAAGATCAAACAGAAAGAAATTGACCTAATGAATCGAGCGAGAATTGCTGAGCAAATAGAACAAGAAGGGGCCCGATTATGCCAAGATAAACGGCTTTCGATATTGATACGACACACAGCACTGTTTGGGATTGGTCCCTCTATAGAAATCTCTAATACAGGACAAACAATATTCAGGCATACATGCAATTCCTTAATCTATTCTGTTGGATTCAAAGGCAAGGAAAGAGGCTAACTAAAGGGGCAGGGAAGAGAGTGTTTCCCTCAGGGCTTAGTATACATTGAGGAGAGGGCGGGGGAGGAGTTACATGTACATGGTTCTGGACCCCCTTTATATTTCTTGTAGTATGTCCTCCTCTATAGGACGGTTTGGACCCCACACCTCCTTTTTTACTAGTGCTGTAACATCACGGATATCTCCAATTCCGTTTAACCGCCTGTCAAAACCGGACGGTTTTCGGTTAAACGATTTATTTAAAAAATTTAAAAAAAATTTAAAAAAAAAAAAATGTTTTTTTTTTTTTTTTTTTTTTTTTTTTCGCCGTGTGAAAAAGCAGGAAGGTGATTTAACTGAAGGCGCCGATTTGGGCTTGTGAACTAGTCACAAATAATAGTAACAATGTCGTTTTAGAATAATGTGTAAGATCATTAAAGTAAATTAAAAACAGTAGAGGACCTAGGATAAAACCTTGTGGTACACCATGTGTTAAACTTGGATGAATATATATTGAGATCTATTACAAAGATTACTTTCAAACCAAGATGACAGACAAATTGGAGTGTTGTTCTAGTTTCCAAGTGGTAAGTCATCACACCGATTACTGAGCTGGGAGACATTGCCAGGTGGAGGGGCATAAATTGAAACTTTAAAAAAAAAAATTATAAAAAAAAATTAAAAAAAAAAAAAAATTATAAAAAAAAAAAAAAAAAAAAAAAAAAAAACGGGAAAACGAAACCGTCCAATTGAAAACGGAATCCGCCATGGGCGGTCGGATACCGGACGGTTAAACGTTTGACTACAGCACTATTTTTTACTATTCACTTCTTTTTCCTTTTACTTGTCAAATATTTTGATGGATTTAACCCCCCCCCCCCCTTTTAAGGGGTTGCGTCCCCCTTTTTTCTTTCATGCTTGGAGATTAGGGGATGTGAATTAAACATGCAAACATCTAAATGACACTTTAATCTTTGCTTTTCAGAATTTAGGGGTAATTTTACCTCTTCCTTGTACAACCCCCCCCCCCCCCCCTCAATCTTCACATTTTCTGTAATACTTTTACTGGGATACGGAACCGGACCCCCCTCCTTTGTACAAAGCCCTGGAGCCACCTCTATCTATTCACGTTTCTTTGTATATAGAGACATGCCACCTGACCGTGTACAAAGAACTTCATGAATTGTTATGAAATACCTTGATACGGTACAGTTATTATCCAATATAATATACATTTTATACTACGGTTTACACATGATGAAGCAGTGCTTTGGAATGGCACTGTATTGTAAAGGCTGTATTGTGTAGAGATGCATGTGACCTATTAGCCTGCCAAGATACAAGTTTGTCACCCGGGTCCATTCATACTACAATTGTACACCACGCTAAAACGTAATTACACCTGAATGTAATAAAAATTTGACAACAATGGTTTTTGTTTCCCAACAAGTTTCTTACATAGGTAAAAAAAGAAGTTTGTATTAATAACTATAATATACTGTACAATGTTTTACTTTTTTGTTTTGTTATTCCTAACACTATACCTCTCTGACATGTTAATGATGTTAAATACAAATAAACAAAAATAGCGTTAAAAGCTTTGAATACTGTTGGATATTGGCAAACTTAATACAAGTGGAAAGGTTAGTACCATAATCCAAGAAAGAATTATACAATTTTTAATCAGTTTGAAAAAAATTGCAATCACAAATATGATTAACCCTTTCTCTGGTTTGGTTGATAAATGGAACAAACTGTGGGCTGCTGCAGTCAAGTGTTGTCACACTCACAATATGTAATATACTTCTGAACAGTTTGGCAGTACAGGAATTCTGATTGTTTTTTGAGCAACTGTAAGAAACTGAGGGAACACAATTCGGAAAGGTAAATTGAAGATTTTGACCACCTTCTAAAGATAGATAGATGTGCATGTATATTGTGCACATCACATCAAAGGCAGAAGTTTTAATTTACATGTAGCCTCCAAAAGCTTTAAAGGTAAAGACCAGTTATGGTCATGCGATTGCATTGTGAAAGAAACGTTGTGGAATCGATCAGAAAAGGTTGATCATCTAGCATCTAGCATCTGCAAGGTTCTGGAATCATCAAAATGATAAGAAATCTGGCCCACTCTTCGTAAAGTTACAAGCACTATACACAGAAAGATGTATATGGGACTACCCTATATCTCTCACAGACCATGAGAGAAACAAATTTACCAAATATATGAATTAGTAGGCGGTTTCCCGGCAAATTTTGTATCATCATGTATTAGTCAAAACATATTCTTTCACGTGATTGGTAATGAGAGCTTCCATTTCATTTTTTGAAATTGGGGCGTTTCCAATACTGGCCTTTACCTTTAACATCTAAATACAAAAAAAACTGGAAAAGTATAAACAAAAATGAAGATGAGCATAACACAGGGAAGAGATAACATCAACTGTGTCCTTACTTTATGTTTTGTGTGAACGCACTGGCAAAGTTTGCGTTCTTTTGAAACGTTCTATTGAGACGTCATAGTCCAAGGTTCAATGCTCTTCTTTAGATGTGGGTCGGCGGACGGTGTGGTATGGACAGACCTATTAGCATTACATTGGAAGGTGTGTGCTTGTACTGATTGCCTCACTCTGTGTTGGCCTCTACGTAACATGCCACTGAGCACTGCAAAATCCCACGAAGTGATGCACTGACGTGAGAATTGTGTTTTGGAATAGTTCAGGAGTTTTGGTTGAGTTGACGACACTACTGGTACGGGCGTGAAGATTACTGTATAGTGTTGGATAATCATTAATTGAAGTGGTTATTTAAAACTGTAAAACATACTGTTTGGACTCTGGATATATGTATAGGAGTTTGCTGACTGCTATCCTTAACATTTCTTTGCAACTTTGGAAGTTATAACATAGTAACTGTGTTTTGGACTAGTTCAGAAGTCTTGGTCGAGTTGGTGACACTAATGGTAAGGGCTTTTGGACTACTGCCTAATGTTGGATAATCATTAACTGAAGTGGTTCTGTGGACTTTAAATCCTTCCATTTAGACTCTGGAATTTGTGGTTTGCTGACTGTTATCCTTAAACCTTCTTTTCAACTTCGGTAGTTAGACACAGTAATTGCTTTTTTGAATAGTTTAGGATTTTTGCTGCTTTGATTCTCGGTATAGGCTCGTTGACTACTGTTTAATGTTCCATATCCATAATCTGTAGCAGTAAACTTGTGATTAGAAAACCCTCTTTACTTTTTTTCTTTACCATCTTTATTCTGTGGGTTTGTACATTCATTTTTGTTATCCTGAAATGTGTTGTTTAACTTTGGAAGTTTATACACTGTGTTGCAAAATTTTCAAAACTTCAGAAGTTACTTTTTTCAAACTAGAATACATTTATTCGCTCCCTGATCACAGATTGATATCATGTACAAATCATTAACTGCAGCAAAAATTGGTGATTCTGATTTTTTTGGTGTTGGATATTTTTTTATACATGTAGTTCCAGACTATTCTTATCCTTAAACCTGTCATTAAACTAGGGAAGTGATATCATTTTGTTGCAAAACATCCAGAAACTATTGGTTACCGGTAGTATATTTTATCACATTCACGTGCTCGTAAATTACAGTTAATAAAGTTGTTTAGTTTCTATTAGTTTGCATGGACATCTGGTGTTTATCATTTCTCAAGTACAGTAACTTAAAATATTTAACCCAGTTTTTATTGCTTCTAAAATTTATGGATATTTTTATGATCTGTTTTTACTGATCTCCATGTTTGAATTTCACATATTAATAATGGATAAAAGCTATTGCACCCATATTTGAGCGGTCCATCCAATTTAATATTGACAAAGTCCCCTATTTATTAGGGCCCATATGTACATGTAAGTATCCTGACTCCCAGGCTGATAGTGATAATAAATATGATCCAAGTCTCTGTGTACACATATCTAAAACATGTATGTTTTCCTTTTGTAACATTTTGTTGTTTATTCATGAGGCTTATTTTTAAATAATATTCTTTTTAGTGTACATACGATTGTGTTCCCTTGATATCAATTTATATGTATTAACACTATCTTTATGAATTGTATCTCACTCAAAAAGGG
This sequence comes from Strongylocentrotus purpuratus, assembly GCF_000002235.5. NCBI lineage: Eukaryota > Metazoa > Echinodermata > Echinoidea > Camarodonta > Strongylocentrotidae > Strongylocentrotus > Strongylocentrotus purpuratus. The sequence continues at coordinate 30,057,599 of NW_022145606.1, forward strand.
AGTTAAAGTTTAGACTTTGAAGCCTCAAGTGTTATGATCCCTGACTGATACATTAATCAGTTTTTATCTGTGTTTCGCTTGCAAAATAAAGTTTACTTTGCAGTTCAGGAGTAAATATTGTTTGTTCTTCGGATCATTAATCACAGGGAAACTATGCTAAGTATTTTATTACACAGTCGATTGACTAACTCCCTCTTGATTTTATATTTATGTCTTTTCTACAGGTGTTGTTAACTTGGCAGATTGAGAGAATAAGAGGCTGATTAAGCGACAAGAGACGGCACAATGCCGATTCCTACCGGGAGACAGAACCCATATGCACTGGAGCCAGCATACGGGCATCATGGTGCACATCATCCACAGTAAGAATAATACTAATAATAACTTTTTTATTATAACTTCAATTTATTTAGCGCACAATAATTAACACTTCATTCTCTATGCGCTGTACATTAAAAGAGCAAGCTTGACAATCTACATCAACATGTATAAGAGGACCATTACCACCACTACATGCACACCAACACATCAAATCAAGAATTGTTGCTCTAATGTAAAAAAAAAAGGTGTGTCTTTAATGCTGTATTCATGATCGTCATGTGCAGAGAATTCCACAGAGCTGGAGCCAAAACCACAAAGCATCAGTCTCCATAGAATATGAAATCTTTTTGAGAACGTGCTAGAAATAGATTAGTGCATTAAATTGAATCAAATTTTGGCGGGCATTGAATATGTTGTAAAGAATCAAATCAATGTAGGGATCCTCAAATAAATCCCAAAGTTGAAACTAAAAAAGTACTAGTTTAGGTTTCGGTTTCTGTCTTTGGATTTTTTAAAAAGATCAGTTATTAGTTATTGATTATTTCTATAGTATCAAAACAATATTGTTGTAGCCCTACTTTTTTATCAACAGCGATAACAATAATAATGGATTTGTGTGGTTAGTTATCTTTTACTCAAATGCAGTAAATGACTATAATACAATGTTATAACACTGATAATAATGGTCTAGATTTATATGGCGCTTAATACGATATACTATCTCTAAAAGCTTCACATATATTATTACCCCCATCATCAGAATCATTCATGTACAGCGTGCACCATCTCCATTCCCTGTAGAGTATTCCTACTATATGGACACCCTGAGAATATTATGCAATTACTATTAAACACAAAGGCTACCAGGTCTTCATATCTCTTCAGGGTATGGAGTGGCAAATGTAGATTAATGCCTTCCACAAGGACACTGGTGCCGTGTCGAGAATCAAATGCACAACCTTTGCTTTCCAACTAACTACGACGCTTCAGATAATGCACTTTTGCTCATTTTTGTTTCATTAAATGATTCTGTTCTACTTATCACCAATGAATGAATCAATACAGTGTGTGATCAGTCATTCCTAATGTATCTTGTCTTGTAACAGAGCAATGAACGGTCACGGAGACAGAGGTCAGATACCCAATGGCTACCCTACTGGTCCTGGGCGCCAGAATGGCATTTCACAAGAAGGACCTTCCAGAGGATCAAATAATAACAATCACAAAAGTCATTACGGTAAGTTTTTCAAATTGATTCTTTTCTTTCAACCGCATCGTCATCATCATTTAACATCTGTATTTCAACATGCTTTGGGTTCGGACGATAGACCAGTTTGCTATCATATTCAAAATGTATGCATACTTTTTAAGGAAAGGTTGGTCTTGACAACCTGAAAACATGCCAGAGGCTTGACAAAAATAGCAACAAGAAATGTATGCAGAACACATTATAATTCATAGGTCATTGATTCAAAGTGACTGTTTAATCAAGGGTAAGTACCCTTTCAAATTCAATGCATTTACTTATCATGTCAATTTGAATTTTCAACTTATTGATTAAGTGGATGAGAGTGTTAGAGGGTTTTGGTTTATTGTCTGATTTCTGGTTTGTTGTTGCTTCATATTACACATAATGCATCAGGTTTCAGTGTGTTTAGGTCAATTTTCTTCCTAAATTTGTAAGACCAGCTCTTACCCCTTCTTTTTACATGTATATTGATTTTGCAAACCTTAAATTTTTCCACAGGGGTGTACGGAGACCCCAGGCATACAGCAGAGATGAGCAGAGACCCAAGGCACACAGCAGAGCAGATGGGCAGAGACCCAAGGAGGCCTGCCTCGTACCCCAACGGTCACCCTCCACCAGAGCATGATCCCTCCAGGAGGCCCGTGTCCTACCAGCAGCAGCCACACCCTGAACCCCAGCCCCACCCTCATGGGCACCACCACCACCAGCCACACCCCCAGCAGCAGCCACACCCCCAGCAACAGGCCCACCCACACCCACAGCAGCAGGCCCATCAACCCTCCCATCATCAGCCACAGCCGCAGCAGAGAGCCAACCGGTTCCCTGTCGAGGTGAGACAGGATTGATTCCTAGATTTTAGGATGGATTTGCCCCACACCCACACCTACTGAGAGATCCCGGAGTGCTCAGTGTTATTTCCTTCACAAAAATATTTATCACGGATAAATATATTATTTTTATTTGTTGTTGTAGCCCGTGAATAGCCCCCCTAAATCTCACTCGCATTAACACCCACACCCACACCCACACAGAGCCTGGAATGGTATAGTGGAGTTTCCATGGAAATATAATTACCTGGGGAAATAGATGTTTTTGTTTTGGTAGGTTCCTAGCTCCTGCCTCTCCTCACACACCACACCCACAGCCACACTATCTCTCACACACTATTAAAGAGAGTCTGAAGTAGTCTAGTAAAATTCCTGCTGTATGATAGTTACCAGGGGAAAACACAAAGTATTGATTTTGTTCCTAGCTCCTCCCTTGTACCCTCTCACACACGCTTAGAGAGCCCGGAGCAATATATTTCCTACAATAAAGTTATATTTTATTTTAGTTCAGAGCCTCAAAAGTTGTACAACACAGGAAATGTATTATGTTGGTTGTAAGGCTTTAAACAAAAATCCATACCAGTCAATTTAACTCAGGAATTTATTGAGCTTCAGTATATATCTACATATAGATACCAAAGCGAGACAAGAAATTTAACTTCTTCCAGTGAGTTTATGGCTACAGTTCACCTTATCTGCTACTAGGTTCTGGACCAAAATATTCCTTCTCTTATTCTCCAGTCCAGGATCTCTGTACATTTCCAGTTAATAAAAAGGAATCTTGGATCTCTACTGGCTCTAGATATTGCTAAAATGTCAATTGTGTAATGTAGCGTCTATATTTATTCAAGAGAGATAAACGAATCCTGAGACTTGATTAAGTAATAATCAAACTGTCATTGTTTTTTCATTCGTCACAGCATCTCTGCTGAAATGTCTGTTTTGTAATGTAGTGTCTATACCTATTCACAAGAGATAAAAGTATTTCTGAGACTTGATTGAGTAATAATAGAAAAAAACATTGTTTTTTTCATTCTTCACAGCATCTCTACACATTCGCCATGGATAAGAAAGAGGGCGTGGTTTCTGTAGAAGACGGTATCCGCAAGCTGAGATTACTGGATGCGAAGGGCAAGATCTGGTCCCAAGATGTCAGACTGATGGTCACCGATAAAGAAGTGGTACTCATGGATGAATATACTCAGGTAAGTTGAACTCCTTGGGTGGTGTTTCACAAAGATCCCAGGTTAAACGTAAATCGAAGTTGGACTTAATAATTATGGAGAGCCATTTGTAGCCTCAAAATGAAATATATTCAAAAGCAAAAATTGAAGTATTTTACACTTTTCATAAATTCCACACCAAGAATATTTCAAATCTATTTGATAATAACAAATATGAATGATTTGAATCAACATTTTATGCCTTTTGAAATAATTTTTACAAAATGTTTTCAAAGATGCTAACGGCTTTCCATGATTGTTCAGTCCAACTTAGAGATAAGTTTAACTTTGTGAAACACCCCCCCCCCCCCTCGTTTGTGTTTTTAATTAAATGGAGATGGTAGTCAGTTTCCATGTGCAGCAGGTCATAATTCACTGGCACAAGACTTGGTGAATATACCATGATTGGGTTTACAAGTATCGCACAGCAAACCTGTGGGCCGTGGTCCCATCAAGAAATACCCCCTATTCTCTCAGAGAGTCTGTGGATAAGGGAAGTGTATGATAATGATTTTAAAATCAGGGGGGGGGGGAGGGTGGAAATGCAAAGCATTGCATAATGCCTGTTGGTAATTAAACTGAACGCTAATTCTGGTGTTAGATAACACCTGATATGTGGTAAACACCCGAATGGTGTCAAATTACCCATGAGAGCCCACTATTATCCGTCTTTAATATTTTGGGGTTGTAGTTCTTCTTTCATATTCATCAAAAGCTTCTTTTACTCATAATTTTTGTTGCCATTGTTATTTTTCTTGTTTATAATAATAATTATAATTGCTTATATAGCGCCTAAAACTTACTTATCAGAAGTCTCCAAGCGCTCTACAATAATGCAGCATAATTACCCTGGCTTTAGCAGTGCAGCTGTTACGCACGCTGCGTTTCAAGGAATAAATTTCTACCTAATCTGGTTTTAAATTGAACTTTGAAACAAAATGAGATAACTGAACCAGAACACTAAGGAACGAAAAAAGGTTTAGCGAGGATCTCATACATCTTTACATTTTTTTGGTAAAGCCTCTTACACCTTGATGTTATTCCCTTCTTGCTTGTATATGCTTTCTCTCATGAGCACAATGATATACATGTAATTCAATGTCATGTATTTCCTTCTTGCAGGAAACATTAGAGGTGTTCCCATTGCAGGACATTGGAGCAATCTCGGCCGAGCTGAAGCAGTGCAACTACGACAGTCTACTGGTCATCAATGTGAGATATAGCAACAAGCGAATCCCAGAGATGATGATGTTCCAGTGCGAACAGATCCCGGTAAGTACATGTGGAATACAGGAACCCAGATAACCCCAGTTCAGACCAGAAGCAAAAATACATATTGAAACTATAGCTACACGCCATAATACAACAGTTAAAAATGTGAGGTATAGCAGCGAAAGGACCCCATAGATAGGTAATGATGTTTCAGTGTGAATAGATCACTGTAAAAACATGAGTAGTAAAGGATCTTGCATGCCTCTTGTTCAGACAGTGATATCTTGTTGTTTTTTATGATGGAGGCGGAGCTATTATACATTCTACAGAGTATTTTTCATTTCTGTTAGGGCTGGAGGCAAACATTACAAGCCCCTGTTAAAAGTTGGCCTCCAAAGTCTCACTCAAAATTCCCAAATCTCATCATTTAAGAAGGGCAAATGAATACACCCCCCCCCCCCCCCCAGGTATGACCCCCTTCTATAACTTATTGAGGACTGTGGTTTATAGTAGGCAATATATAAGACATCAACTCAAGTAAGTTTGTTTTTTTGTCACATGACTGTATTCGCTAAGGGTTGCAGAGCATTAACAAGTGGTGCATGCACACAACTTATCCCAACACTGAAAAAGCTGTTTATTTATGGGTTTGTCCAGTAATGTAAATAGTAGTTTAACAAAAACATGATTTTGAAATTATTTTTTTTTCTGTAGTGTAAATGAACCTATAACATTTATCTCTTCAGCATATACATGTAGGTCTACATTTATCATGATAAAATGGAAGAGATAAGAGTTCTCAATTTACAAAAACCCTATTGTGTTGGTAGATAATGTAGCCTCTAAAGCTTATCACACCGATCAATGAGAACAGGGGTCGTTTTTTATTGAGACATGTATAAATGTCCTCGGTAAAGCTTACCTGCAATCATGAGGTTTCAAAATAAATGAGACTTCCATAAGCTTTATTATGTCGTGAATGCCAGACATTTTCCAACAAATATTTAAAAGGTTGCAGTAAATTGCTATCTATACCACTTCAGCAATTGCTCTTTTCCCCGCTCTGCACAGTAGCCCATTTTCCGGACATGCATTTCTGCACAAAATAATAGGCACTTGTTGATTGGAGGATTGCTTTATGTAACGCAACAGATTTGAACGAAAAATCTCTATTCATGGTCTGTATAGATAATTCTTACACTGCAAACAGATACAAAGAAGCTTTAAGTCTTTGCATATCAATCTCATGATGAATACATTGTGGCACATGGAGGTTATTTGTGTGGCATGTAAAGAGTTAAAGAGAATGTTCAGTGCTCCTAATTTGTGAAATACACTTTGTAGAATAATACTGAAATGGTGATTATGCAGTAAAAAAAACAGCAATAGTGTTTTGGCAGTTTCCTGGAATCGTCAACACGACTTTCAAAATGACTCACTCTGGTGGAAAATGTTAAGCTAAGTAAAATACTTGATACAGGGACAATTGGTACATGGTACTTTGCAAACAAGGAGCAATTAAATCTGAAAGTACTTATAGCAATTCTTGAAAAATCCAGACAGTTCATGGGCCATGACAAGAATAACACTGCTCACACATTTTTTTTTGTAATACCAGAATTTCAACATTGTATTACAGATACTGTGCATTGTAATAGTGTTATGACATCAGTAGGCAAGTGTTTGGGAGTGCCTTTTGACAGTCCATTTGATGGTGTGCTTCAGTGCATATTTGAGCATGTAAGATTTACACAATTCAGGTGCATGTTCACCATGTACATAAACATTTACATACATGTACATGTACATGTACGTGTACATGCATATACATGTAAATGTACATTCATGTAAATGTACGTTCATATACATGTAAATGTACATTCATAAACATGTAAATGTACATTCATGTAAATGTACATTCATATACATGTAAATGTACATGTATATACATGTAAATATACATTCATGTAAATATACATTCATAAACATGTAAATGTACATTCATGTAAATGTACATTCATATACATGTAAATGTACATTCATAAACATGTAAATGTACATTCATGTAAATGTACATTCATGTACATGTACATTCATATACATGTAAATTAACATTCGCATACATGTAAATGTACATGTATAAACATGTAAATATAAATGTACATGATATGTTGATGTACACATACAAGTGCATCATTCTACTGCATTGTACAATTACATACATGTCACATAACAGCTAGACATTGACTCTGCTACAGTTACATTGTCTGACCCTTTTTCTCCAGACACATTTATCATTCATAAGTATTCACATCTTGTACTCCTTTGTTTGGTCTAAAAATGATGTTCCTTTCTTTTAAAAAAAATGTTATTTTAGGCACCAGAGATTGCCAGGTCACTCCAGAGGGCGGTAGATTACTTTTCATCGGGCAAGAAAAAGAAGCAACACAGGTAAGATTTCCATAAATCAATCTCGGCAGATTTGAGCACACTTTATCATTAAATGTTTGTTTCATGTGCAAATGAGAGTAAATATACTGTCCGAAGGCAACACAGAGAGATTGATTACCGGTGTGTATTAAGTGAGAATTGGTGCTCGCTGGGGGGTTGTGGAATGATAAAATAGTCACATTTGTAAAGCACTTCATAGTAGAGCCTACATGTCTAAGTGCTTTTCGCTGTAAATATTATTACCCCAGCTTTTGGATTCAATTGCTAATCCACACGTGATAGTGCACACGCTCCGCTCCCTGGGGATTATTCCCGCCAAGCGCCATTTTGACAAGCCCACACATGCCAATCCAACTGCATTAACCTTCTGGTCATATTTTGAATATTATTCTTCAATTGCAGCACAGGCAACCGTCATGAGTATTGTTTTACTGTGGTTCCCTAGGCAAATGAATAGCAATTCTTTTCATAGAACATTTCTCATATCATTTTCTTCTAAGTAGGCTTAAAACGAATGCCAACGCTCACAGGTTTCTTGCTGTTACCAGAACTCAAACTACTCTTTAACCCTTACTGTACTATGGGGGGGGGGGGGGGCAGTCACGAGGTGCTCAAAATAGCCCAGTACAGTAAGGGTTAACCATGCTTGTGACATGCCAAATGGAAAAAAAATAGGCGAAGACATGGTTCATACAATGTCTATTCAGTCTTCCCATACAACCTTCCCATTCATTGCCAAACCTTCATGTCTACAAATAGACATACTCTAATCAGAAAGATCTGATGTGTGGCCGCCCCCCTTTGACATGTCACGTAATGTACGTGTCAATATGTTGACTTAACTTAAATGTTGTCTGTAATATCCCATTGCTTACGGAATCAAGTAGCGCCTGTTTTAAGCCTATGGCAATGCATTAATTCAGGAGTCAAAAGGCCTGTTTTCACTATCTCGAGATTGCCAAATATCCAGCTATTTGAACTATCCCGATCGCAAACTATCCAGCTAATTTGCGTTTTCATCAGACCGAAGTAGCAATTAAATTTGGTCAGGATTGGCATCCCAAGATATCTCTTGGGATAGTTTGCAAAATATCCTACTATTTGGCAAAATATCCAGCTATTTGTCCGTGCGTCTTCACTAGACCGAAGATTCGCAATATACGCTAACGCTGAGCAAAATATCTCGAGCTAATTTCTCAAGGTCGAGTTTCAAGTTTTGAGGTCGAATCTCGAGATAGTAAAGATGCGATTTGTTACTTCGGGATTATTTCCCAAATAGCGGGCTATTTGGCAATCTCGAGATATTTGGCAATCTTGAGATGATGAAGACGCGCCTAATGGGTTAAAAGCCAGGAGGCATAAACTGTAGTCTTCAGAATAGTTAAGAACACTTAGCGAAATGCAGTGGCAAAAAAAAAGTGTCCAGGACGCAAAAGACATAATAGTCAAAGATGCTTGTTGAATGGAAGTCAATTTTAACAGATCTCGATAAAAGTTTGGGTGACATCAAGCCTCGTTGAGATAGTACATGCATTTACCAGCTCCATATCCAAATGATGTGGTTGCAACTCTATGTGATAAAGTCATCATTTTCAACAATCATGCATTTTGCCCTCCGGACGCATCTTTTTGTTCAACTACATTTCGCCATGCTAGGTAAACTATTCTAAAACCCCATAATGACATTCTTCCTGTCACATGGTGATATCAATGAAGATGAGGCCATTTTGTTATGCTTACAGCATGTGCATTATTGCTTTCAATCTCATTTAATGCACTCAATTTACCCTGAGCAAATAAAAACTGCAGTTTGCCTGTCTCCCAACCTTTCCTTTTCATCAACCCTCTTTGTCAATACCATACTTCCATGTTTGTTGATGGTGTCGCACTTGAATGCCCTGTTGACGTATGCTTGCATTATATGTATTGTGTACTTTTAGTGAACTTTGTGACTTATTAATACATGATTGTTAAAGATAGGTGGTCCCTTGTACACACCTTAAAAACGAGCGGAAATGTAACATAGTCCAAAAGGATTTGTTTTTTCGATGTTACATGCTTCAAATGTTTGAAATTTTAAAAGCAATGTAATAGAAAATATGTCATATTTAAGGGATTAGGAAAGTTCAGCAAAGCTTTAATATGCAAAACTGTTTATTATTAGGAAATATGTTACCAGATTTTAAAGTGATTGTATTTGTACTTTCTCTACATGTACTCAGACTCCGACTAACAGAGTGTTATTTTTTCTTTAAAAAATAATTGTTTGCCTTTATATCAGTAATGTGTGTGGAAACCATAGAACATGAATAAGGGAAATTATTCTCATAGGTTTCACAATATAGAGAATATATAGATAAACATGTTTACTTGATATACATATATCATTTTGATGACAATGAGATTTAACAAAAAGATATATAGGAAGCAGAAAAAGAAGAAAGAAGAAAAAAAAAAAGAAGAAGAAGAAAGAAAAAGGAGAAAAAGAAGACAAATACAAAAAACAAGAAGGAAAAATATCAGAAAAGTATTCGCTGTAATGACACAAAGTGAAAGAAACAAGTGAGTAAGTAAACAAATTATGTGAGAGTGATGAGTTCCAACAATATTTCATATAATACAAAGAAGGCAGAAAGAACAGCAAATGTCCACCCCCCCCCCCCCCCCCCACCCCCATTCCAACACCCACTGCAAAAGCAAGAACAACAACTACAGAATGAGACTAAGTTAAGAAGACTAGGTAACCCATGGCAACAATAATAACAATGTCAATGCCAAGGAGAAAAAAGAGCCACCACTTTCATCCTCTGTGTGGTGCCAATACATGGCTTTGACCTTTGACCCTGGCTGGGTCACCAGGGAGCAAACCTGGGTTTAAACTTGAAGTCCCCAGCTGAACATCTATTATGATGATAGGCTTGCTATTCAGACCCTTGCTTGTGGAGATATTACAATCTCTTCGTGTGGACGACATCTAACAAGTTTTGTAATGTTATTAGTGCACTTTGCTTTTGCCAATGAAGAAGAAGAACCACAAGAAGAAAAACCACGAAGATGAGAAGACAAAGGAGAAGAAATACAAACGACAAGAACAACTTGACAAATATTTGAGTAATATACTCAATAACAATTACCTTACCAAATAAATATAACAGAGAATTATGAAAAGTGAACAAATAGCTGAAGGGATAAAAGAAAAGAAAAGAAGGAGTAGTGAAAGGAGAAGAAGAAGAAGAGTAACAAAATAAATGAGAAACTAAAGACATAAACCTGATAGCACCTATACTATTGAGAAATTACCTCATTAAATCTAAAACCATATTTTAATCAAGTTCATAGCAAAACGCTTATCAGGTTTCACGAGATGCTCTCCTCAACATCTCAGGAGGTCTATGTTTATGAACTTGAAGACTAGCTTGCCATGGTTAGCTAATATGCTGCTGTGATCGAGGAATTCCGCTGCACCCACCAAAAAATGATGCTAATATCGGTGCCTTCCTTTACCATACCAATGTTATACCACCCTGAACAAGTCTGGTATGTTCATGGGATTGGTGACGCATGTAACTTTCACTCTGAGTATATTTCGGAAGGATATTTACGATGGATTATTCACAGATAGTTGAATATTTTGCTCAAATGTATAGGTAAGAAATTCTAGACTTCGATTGTTTAAGTTTTGCTGATATTTTTTAATTTGATGGGGATTTGGAACTTATGTAGCAGACGTGTATGATGGTTTGTTGATGTTTTCGTCCATCGTGTACATGTAGTTTGGAATTTCACAAAGATTATTTGAGGGAACCAACTTTCGAGTGGTGGTACATGTAGTTGAGTAACTTCTGTATTTTATTATGAGTGTATTGGATTATGCTACCTATTTATACCGCCCCCCCCCACACACACACACACACCTCCACACTTGCTTGCTCCTCTAGTGTATACTGAGAACCTTTAAGGGTGCACTGTACCTTTACCATTCCTTTCAGTTTATGAGCTCTCACCATTTAAACTTAGACAAATACAACAACAACAAAGACAAAACACAAACACCAACACCAACTTCAACAAAACAAAAACAAACAAAAAGTAGCTCCTTAAAGCAAACTTCTTACATGTAACTCTGCTGTAAGTGGAGTTGCCATGTCGAAAGAAACTGTTGTTTTTCACTGTCAAAACGAATACACCTTTTAAAGGAGGATAGAGACGGGGAGGAGGGGGGGGGGGCTGGGCTTTGTCACCAATGACACAGCAGAAGGGTTTGAATTGAGAGAAAAATATTTGACCTACCCTTTTGCATGCCCTATTACATGCCCCTTTGAATACCCCATTGCTACCCCCCTTGCCTACCATGAGTTAAGTAAGATAATGGTTACATCTTGCTTTTAGACTGAAAACATTTTCACTGGAGGAGGGTTTTGATGTGGAGAGGAAAACAGGGTTAAAAGTAAATAATCACTCTGTGTTGAATAGGCAGATGGGATTGAATAGCAGAAAGTAAATTATTTGTTTAGCCTTATTATGTAATGCTGAAGTGGTTGATACAAGACAAGAATGTTTATGGGTACCTTGAAGAGACTACCTCAAACAAGAAGGTTGAGTTTTTATGGGAAGAGATGAAAAAGAATGTGTGAGTGTTATTGTACAATGCAAGAGTGGAAGAACGTCAGATGAAACAAAAGTACCCTGAAAAGCCTTGCTCTTTAAATGCCTTAATATTCTAAATATGGCATGTGACATCATGTTCGTGTAGTGGCATATACATCTTTCTGTGTACAATGCTTAAGTGACTTTTACCAAGACTGGGCCAAATTTCTTATCATTTTGGTGATTCCAGAACCTTGCAGTACACACACATGCTATATGATCAACCTTTTCTGATCGATGCCACAATGTATATGAACAGAACTCAACTTTATTTTCAAGTGGACCCCACTTCATAAAACTGGCGCAAACAAGCCTGTTCGTATGCTACTGATAATTTTGTATCATTATAACTGACATTTTCGTTATGGAAAGAAATGCAAAAGGGGGAGGACGAAGGACGAAGACAAAAATATATAATATATTGCAGTATGCTTCTGTAAACTTTGAACCCACTTTGAATACCCAGTACTTAGACATCGGAATGCAAACCTATTTTTAGAGACTGATACCATTGTCCATGTGCACAAGACTGTACACAACTGCATGCCTTTTCTAAATGAAAATTCATGTTGACAATTGTAGAGAATAATGGAAGACTGATCATTGTGTGCGTATGTGAGTAAACATTGCTTGCAAAGGGGAATATTTTTGTACATGATTGGCTGTTTTCAATAGAAAAGGTGCACCAGTTGCAGATTATGTAAATGTTTTGCGGAAATGTATCCATTTCCTTGTCCTTTTTGTAATTGACCTGACATGAAGGGACAGAAGATGAAAATGGAAGCAGCTATGAGCTCTATAAATCTAATGTTCCGTTTTCTTCCAACATCTCTTTTAGAAGTATTTTCTCTCTCTTCATTCCTACCCCTCTTCCACTCTTTCACTCTCCCTTCCTCCCACGTACTCCCCTCTCTCCTATAAAAGTAATATTGCTATTGAAAATTGTAAAATGTAAACATTATTTTACAGAATCGTTACACCTGTAATAACACTCTGACAATTAATGATTGTTTCCTGTATTCTATTATTAAATCAGGTTTCATTTCCATGTTGCCTGTCTTCGTCTTTTTTCTACTTGTAATCTTCAAAGGACTATGGAGCCTTTCCCAAAGACCTGAGTACAGATATATTATTATATTAAAGAAATTGTCTTTATTGTTTAGTTTTATTATCAATATTATTCTCTTTATGAAAAAAGCTTTGCAGTAGCTGCATCAAAGACTTGGAACAGCATCCCTCTTTCCATAAGGGAAATTACCTGTCCTGCCACCTTCAAAAGATCCCTCAAAACTCACCTTTTCCCCCAATGAGCTATGTCATATAATTCCTGTACTGTACCATTTTGTCCTCTTTTCATATATTTGTATTTGTAAGCGCTATATGGTACTTATTGTTTTTAGCGCTCCTAAATATTCGATGTTATTATTATTATTATTATTTATAAATTCCCTCCAGGTCTGACAACTATGGGATGGTGGCAGGAGCTCAGGCCCACCCCCAGTCAGATGACAGGAGAATGCGCTACGACGGAGACACCATGTACATCCCTCCCCCTCCCGATGAACCTGCCCCGCCCCCACCCATCGATGGCAACGTCAAGAACAAGGTTGCTGCCTTTGCTGCAGCCGCTGCAGCCGCTCAAGGTAGGGAGACTTCTTTGCTTTTGTTTCATGTTTTTGCTCCGTTTTTGTATTTCTTTTTTTTTTAAATAAGAGAAATGAATTCCAGTCACCTGGGTGTGGGGGTGTTTCACAAGAATTTATACCAAACTTAACTCTAAATTGGACTTTAAGATTATGGAGAGCCATTTGTAACCTTAAAATGAAATATATTCAAAAGCAAAAATTCAAGTACTGAAGACTTTTCAAAAGCTTGATCCACATCAAGAACATGAAAAATCCTTGATAATAGAAAATATGAATGATTTGAATCAACATTTCATTTATTTTCTAATAACTTTTATAAAATGTTTTCAAAGATGCTTTCCATAATTGTTTAGTCCAACTTAAAGATGAGTTCAACTTAGGATCTTTATGAAACGCCCGCCTCGTTAGCTTAGCAAAACGTAGTGGGAGGGGATGGCATGTTTAAACCGTGAAATGTCTGGTAATGGTCTTATTTTATATATGTCTGAAACGAAAGTTTTCAAGTAATGTAATATTCATCCTAATCAAGACAGTATACTCTCAACTCTCCAATATCCAGAGATTAGTATTATTTGGTTCATGAAACCGCATTTCCTTGCTGTCCTTTTAAGATATGGAATATTTGCATTCACTGTAATTTTCAGGTTACATTCGTGCACATTATTCAGCTACCATTTGTAAGTATGTTTTTGAGTAGGGTTGAAAAGGAAATCTAATTGTATCCCTAACACCACCCCCCCCCCCCCCCCCACAGTCTCTCAGAATGATCAATTAATTAATTATCTGCTTTGTCTGTTTCCGTTGAACGGTACATCGAAAAAGGGTGCCTGTATCTAACCTAAGGGCTTGCAATTTTGGTTTCTTAATGATTAGAGATTGTTATCATATATTCATATTACTTCGAGCATTTTACCACTACAGGTTGTAGGAATGGTTTCTCATCATGGGTGCTCTAGTCTTCTACCAAAAAATAGGCTTTATCATTTATTCACACCCTTCTTTTACCATTACAGGTAATGGAAATGGTGTCTGATTAAGGGGTTTAAAGGTTTCTGAAAGGTTACAGACTTATAACATCTTTTCATATAACTTCAATTTATTTTACCATTGTGGCCAATGGGAATGATATCTAACCAGAGTTACAGTCTCCCACCTATTACAGACTGCTATCATTTATTCATGTGAACTTTCCTTCTTTCACAGTTAAAGCCAATGGGAATGGCATCTGATCAAGGGGTTTCCAGTCTTCTGACAAGTTACAGATTGTTATAACCTTTTCATATTTTTGTTGCTTCTTTCACCATTACTGCCAATGGGAATTGTATTTTACAAAGAGGTTTCCATTCTTCTAAAAACTCCAGACAGGTATCATATTTTCACATAAGTTTCCTTTCTATTTCCCATTACAGCCAATGGGAATGGTATCTCACCACGGGGGTTCCAGTCTCCTAAATCAGCCCCAGTGAGGTCCTCAGAGTCTGAGGAACCCATTGAGTTGCTTGCTCAGAGGACAGAGAGGGACGTGGTAAGAAAAATGAAATATATATTATTTTGATATTTGACTAGGGTCCTGTTTATAATAATAAGATCAAGATTCAAGATTCAAGACAATTTATTGTCTGATTTAAAAAAATACAGAAATTTGTCCTCCACTGGCAAGTGACATACATACAAGCAACATAAACAATATGTAGATACATTCAAGGATACAAAGAAAATACAGAAAATACAACAATAATAATAGTAATACGAGCAATAACAAAACTGACATGTAAACTTGAAAACTGGCATTAAAAATTGAATCTCGACAATGCACAGAATGCATGAAATAGATGATAAAAAAGTGCTCTGAACATTCACCCCTTCTCTCCCAGAAGAGGAGTATGAGGAAAAAACAGAGAGAGAGAGAGAGAGAGAGAGAGGAGTCGCATGGCGTAGAACAGAAAGGAAATGTGAGGGAGAAAGAGAAGGTGACAGAAAATGAGTTCAGTCTCACACATTGTGCACCATCTCCAGTCCCTGGGGAGTAATTTTTACCATATTGTCACCATGAGGGCATGGTAATTACTAACACAAAGGCATGACTTCCATAGTACGCATAACAAAATTGAAGGTCAAAATGATTTTTGTGGAATGCTATGTTGAGTTATTGCATTAATAGCCCTCCAAGTCGTCACTATGATTCACTCTATCACATCTCTAGGAGATACTCAACCACTGTTTTGACGACATCGAGGCATTCATCGGCAGACTCCAGAAAGCTGCCGAGGCGTACACGGAGCTAAGCCGGAGACGACAGACCAGGAAGAACCGCAGGAGGGAACACGGCGACGGCCTTCTCCTGGCCAGGTCCAGACCACCCACGGATGGAGAATATATCGAGTGCTTCCAGAAATTCAAATATTGTTTTAATCTACTGGTGAGTTGTGGCTTTTCATTAAATTTAAATAAATTGGAGCTTACATGTATATATGTGTTGGACATGCAAAACATTTGATTCAGGACATAAACATGAAAACTAACAAATTATTAATTGTAAGGTCTGTAGACTCATTGCAAGTCAGTCAGCTCTACTTCCTTCCTATCACGTACTTCTGCTCTATCTGTCTTTTATTTGATACCACCTCTTTGTTTCGTACTTATATTTCTTCACCTCCTTTTCTTAGATTTTGGTCTTTGTTTCCTTCCTCCTAATGCCTTCTCTCCCTAATCTTATTTCTATCCATTTTGTTTTCTTTTAGAAATATTTTTTTCACCTCAAATTTCCTACCTCTTTCCTTCTTTCATCTCTTCTTTCCACTTCCAGTGCTGCTGTCCTTTTGTCTCTCTTTCTTTCTAGCATTCTCTCTCACACTCCCACTCTCTCTCACTCTCTCACTCTCCCCATCCCCCTCTCTCTCTCTCTCTCTCTCTATGTATATACATATATAAATCTCTCTCACTCTCTTTCCATTCATGTACTCTCTCCTTACAGGCCAAGTTGAAGGCCCACATCCACGACCCCAATGCTCCCGAGCTGGTTCACTTCCTGTTGGTCCCTCTCAAGCTCATCATCCAGAGCTGTCAGGGTCCAGAGCTGGCTGCCAGCGTGGTCTCTCCCCTCCTCAGCCCCCAGGCCGTGGATCTCCTGCAGAACTGCCTCACGTCCAGGCAGCACGAGCTCTGGATGTCGCTGGGCAGGGCTTGGACTTTACCCTCGTAAGTTGACCAAGGCCCTGTTTGGCAAAGATCTTTGGTTGAACTTTACTCTAAGTTGGACTTAAACATTATGGAGAGCATTTTGTAGCCTTTAAAATAAATATTTCAAAGTGAAAATTCAAGTATTTATTTCTTGTTAAAAATTCCACATCAAAAACATGAAATCTCCTTAATAATAAAAAAAAAATATGAATGATTTGAATCAAAATGGTATGCCTTTTAAAATAAATAACTGCTAACAGCTTTCCATAATTGATAAATTGAAATACAATGAGAAAAATAAGATTAATACATTGTATTCCTTGATTCCTTTAGAACTGAGTGGCCCAAGGACCGTCCCGTATCTCGTTACGTCCCTCGATTCCGTGATGGCTGGATCCCAAGGCCAATTCTAGAACCTCAGACCGCTCCAGACTTCAACACCTCAGTGTTGGTCAATAACGCATCGGTAGCGGCCAGCGCTGCAGCGGTGGCTCGGGAGTCGCCTAGAAGACTATCGGACAGGGTAGGTCACATTGATTCCAATAATGCTCTATCTTTTGCTGTTATCTGATGTCTCGCTTTGTTTCATCATTTTACCTTCTTCTGTCCTCGATTTATCCTGTTATTATGTCATGATTGTATTCTGTCTGTTTATATTTGATTGGAATGGAATGAAATAAATTGAATTGATTGTTTACTAGCAATCAAACACACCTATTAACAAAGATATTGACTACCTAAGAACAAGAACATTTGTGCATATTTTCATTTTTGAAGACTTGTGACAGACAGTTCAGTGCCCATAAATGGAATTTCTTGGTCAGTTGAATTATTGAAACAATGGAGGATAACATTTTCAAAGAATTGAACATTGCAGTATAGAACAAGAGGGAAAGAAGGACAAACATGCACATAAATCGCCCAAAGTGGTCAAAATAGAGATTTAAATGGCAGACATGAAAGCAGTAATTGTGGTAGAGAGAGAGAAAAAGAGATAAAGCAATGACACAGGCTATAGGTGGATGTAGGAAGAGAGAGAGAGAGAGAGAGAGAGAGAGAATGGACTTCCTTATCTTGGGTGAAATTAATGTAACAATGTCTCACTGTTTCTTTCCCTCTTTTGTAGAGCGATCAGCCTGATGGCCCCATTTTCGGTCACAACCACCAGAGACAACCTTCAAACGACAGTGGTGGCCATATCGCCAACGGACCGATCATCCACACCAACGTGCCTAATGGTCACTCAAATGGGCCTAATGGTCACTCGAATGGGCCCAATGGTCACTCCAACGGTCCCATCGGTCATTCGCAGGGACCGCCCACTCACATGAATGGAAACGGTTATCACCAGAGACAGTCATCAGACTCCCTGGGGCACAGTCCAAGGTAAGGCTAGGATAAGAACAGCTGGGCACCATTCAAGATTCCAAGACTGTGACTAGTCCTATGAGTGAAGATGTAAAGGAGAAAGGTGGTGGTGTAAGCATGAGAAATGGTACCAGTCTTGGAAAATAGACTTTGTTTCAGCTGTTTTAACATCTTGCAATTAAAAAACCTCCAAAGAAACGCATGTGAAAGACCTGGTAATAAGGAGATATATAGAGATATAGAATATAATAACAGAATAATGAAAAATGATAGAGAGAACTGATTAGAGAAAGAAGAAAAATGAAAAAAGAAAGTTGGAAAATAGGGGAAGGGGTCCACATTCATAGAGATACAGACAGATGGTAATGGATAGGAAGAGAAAGATATGGAATAATCAGAGAGATTGAGAAAGGCGAGAAAGGTCGAAATTCAGGCATGTAGATGGTGGAAGAAGGAGAGATAGAGAGAGGGAGAGAGAGAGGAGGGGGAGGGGGGGAAGAAGAGAAGAGAGTGAGTTGGGAAGGAGAGTTTGGGAGAGATGCATATAGTAACTATAGTTTAAAATCGTATCTTGGATGATGTACCAATCACTTTGTATTTATTGGATTAACAATTTCTGGATTTCTCGCATCTTTTTTTTTCACAGGGGTTCCGCCATGCCTACTCCACCCCCTCCTGCCCCTAAGCCTGTATCCAGTCCTGCACCCCCGGTGTCCAACCCCGTACCTACTAGACCCGGTGCTAAGACGGCAACGGCCATCTTTGATTTTGTAGCACGCAACTTTAAGGAGCTTACCATCATGGCTGATGAACAGCTTGAGGTGAGGATTTGCTTCATTTTTTATTTGCAATAAACGTTTCTTTTCAGTGATTACATTTCTTCAAATTTTGTCTCATTTTAGGTTCTGTCAGATCAATGTTTCAGTACTTTGCATGCTTTACCTTACACTGAACATGTGAGGCCCCAACATGTGACAGGTTGATTTTGCGAAATGTTTCCAATACTATGGAAAAGTGTTATCCATTTTCTCCATGATAACGTTAAATATGACCAGTGACTTGAAAATCCTTAAAATCCTTGGGCGATTGTCATGTCAAGACATTTTGAAATTTGAAAATGTTTCACATTGTCATGTCTCTCTCCCAGCCCCCCCCCCCCCCCTCCCACTCAGTGTTATTTAGGGTACGCATAAATATGCATGTTCCCTCCTTTTGAAAACACCCCCCTAAGTCCGGTGTATAAGGTCAATACGGGCCCAATTTTTGTGTACTACGAGCCGGACTCTGGTGCGTGAAAAGTACCCCTTTACTGGATATTTTGGTAACGCGCATGGTATCCCTCTGTTCACAGAGGAGTGGGGGGGGGGGGGGGGGGGGGGGTCTCACTCTCTTGTTATGCTAATTAACCCATTGCGTACTGAAACAGGGTGGTCCCTTTGTTAAAGGGATATACAACCCAAATAAACAACTACTCTTAAAGGCCCACTACACTACTTGTAGCTACTTGTGCCCTCTATATAACAAACAATGCCTAATCGGTGACCATTGGTCCCCCATGATCCTCTTTTTCTTATGTTAACTGAGAGCTGAGTTGATGAGATAACCACCTGTCCAGTGACCTTGCAGGGCGCTCTAATCCCTCCTGTTAACTACGGCAGATAAGCTTTAAGAGAAAACAGCCTGTGTTTTATAAACCACCTGTTTATAAACACCACTTGTCATGTTTCCCTCGAGTGGTCTTTATATACAGGTTTCACTATAATAACAAATTCATCTTCTATCCCACAGGTCCTGAATGACACGCGTAAATGGTGGGAGGTCAAGAATACCTCGGGCCAGTCCGGTTATGTGCCTTCCACCCTGCTCAAGCTGACTAGCTCCCCCTCCCCCAACACAAACACCAACTCAAACCACGTCCCAGAGCCCCCTCACAGCCTACCGCCCCCTCCTCCACAGATGTCAACGTTCAATGTGAGTATCCGTGTAGGCCATTTGTGGTTATTTGTAATCCTCTTCGTTACTTACAGACCACATCTATAATTCATGCGATTGCATTGTGAAAGAAAAGTTGTGGAATCGATCAGAAAAGGTTGATCATGTAGCATATAAGTATTGGTGTGTACTGCAAGGTTCTGGAATTGTTGAAATAATAAGAAATTTGGCCCAGTCTTGGTACAGTTACAAGCACTGTACGCAGAAAGATGTATTTGAATCTTGAATCTTTGAATCTTTGGAGTGGCACAACTGTTTATCTGTAATATTGTTCTTCTTCTGTGCATCATGCTCTTACTAAATCTCGGTTCAATTTGCTCTTTTTCCATTCTAGGCCCCTCCCCCTCCTCCACCCCCTCCCCCAGCAAATGGAACAGGACGGTCAAATTCAACTCAGAGTAAGTCTCCCACATCCTTTTTGTGGTACTGCTATGAAAGCCCCACTGCATTACTTTGAGCTCCTTGCGCCCTCTATATAGCGAACAATGCCTAATCAGTGACCATTGGTTCCCCATTTGTCAATGTTAATTGAAAGCTGATTTGATGAGATAACCACCTGTCAGTGACCTTGCAGGGAGGTCTAATCCTTCCTGGCCAAGCAAGCACAGATTGGCTTTGAATAACTTACGTATTGGATTCATTTGAAAACCAGATGTAATCGTTCCTTTCCTACGGTGAATAAAAGCCTTAGTTATTTTGCTTTTACTTTTTCTGCCCTAGAGGGAGACTGTGTTTATAGATTATATATGCAAAATTTGTCCATTACAGTTTTTTCCAAACTGCCATAGTTAGGAACCTATTAACGATTTTGTATAATTGTTCACACTCGTTATTTGTAATTGGTTGCAGTGTATGATTTATTATTGTGGTTCATAATTAAACGTATGATGATAATAACAATAATAGTGGAGTCTTGTAAAGCGCTCATGTCTGACACATTGCCGCTTAAGGCACTCCATTAGGGATACTCCAGCTTTAGCACGGCTACCATTATGGTGCCCAAGCATTTTAAGGAATTAATTTCTACCTGGTATTGATTTACCTTACCTGGCCGGAGTGTGGTGATTTGTAGATTAATGTCTTACCAAATGACATTATCACTGTGGCATGGATTCAAACCCTATGCCTTGTGGTTCACAGTCCAGAGACTTATCCACTGGACCACAATGCCTCTACATGCTCGTAGTTCGAAATGCATTATTAAATGTTGATTGTTCTATTCCGTCTGCTTTTTCAAAATCTGTGTTGTCTGCAGAAGTAAACGGTATGGACATACTTGTACATGGAAGTGCATTATTAGATATTGATTGTTCTATTCTGTCTGCTTTTTCCAAACCTGTGCTGTCTGCAGGAGCTAACGGTATGGACTTTGCTACCCAGCTCCAGAACACATTGAAGAGCAAACAATTCAAGCAACCTAATGTACAGGAGCGAGGTAAGTTTGTTGCTGCACTGGCCACAGTAATTATTAAAGGCAAATCCCATATTGATAGCAAACTACTCCAGAGAAAAACAGAACAAATCAGATAAGCAGACTGGTGAAAGTTTTAAATAAATAAGGGAGTTACAGTGTTTGAAATTATGAGATTCACTAGATCCATGCAAATCTCAAATAGAAGATTGGTAAGTGGATTATTACTTTGTCATGGGAACACGCTCCTGTTTGTCATGTACACAAATGTAATTAATTTATCATTTTCTCCTGTTGGGCACTACTCAAAATATACATAACTTTCTTATCTTTTATCTCCCAAACAAATAAAGAGTTACCTATTGCCAATAACAATTTCATACAGGGGAATATAAAGACTTTTCAATGACACACACACATGGCGATACAGTAACAAGAGAGATATAAACGCTGAAACATGGATTGCAGAACTTTTTTTAAGGGGCTTTATATTCCCTTTTGTCTATGGAGCTCTTGAATATGTTCATTTTCTTTTGTTGCCATAGCACCAACATCCAGTAGTCAGTACGACACCCTTCAAGAGGAGCTGAAGAATCGTGTAAGCAACGGAGGCAAGTCCAAGAACTACCGCGTCCCCAAACGAAGTATTAGCGATGTGACACTGACGTACGACTCGAGTAGGGACGATGTGAAGAGGTGGCTTGAATCCAAGGGCTTCAGTCCCATGTAAGTATTTTGAATGAGGGTTGGTGTACAGGGAGAGAGAGAGAGAGAAAGAGAGAGAGAGAGGGAAAAGGAGGGAGAGAGAGAGATAGAGAGAGAGAGGGAGGGATAAAGAGAGATAGAGGGGTAGATGGAAAGGAGAGAGAGAGAGAGCAAGGGCAAGAGAAAGAAGAATATAGATAGAAAGAGTGAACTAGAGTTAGAAAAAGAGAGAGATGTAGAGATACATGTAGGGGGAGATGGAGAGATAGAGAGAGGGAGAGAGTTAGTAGTGTGGTCTGAAAACTACATTATATATTATTTTCTTGTATGTGAGATGAAAAGGGATTCAGGATATCTTTCTTGCTCTTTCTGGTATCTCTTTTCATGTTTACACTGCAGCTACCTTCTCTCAGGTATCTCTACCTCTGGGACAGTTTTCAGGCTTGGAATCTTGAATAGAGCCCAGCTGTTTAGTTTAATCAAGAATGAAATCCAACACATTGTTTCTGTGTGCTTATATTGATACGATGTCAAGATCAATAAAGAGTCTGAAAGAAAGTCTACTTCCTAAGACTTGTACCTTTTCTCAGGCTTACACCGCCACCTTCTCCCATTCACCGTCTTGGCGTTGTGAATGGTTTCCAGCTGTTAAGTCTAACCAACAGGTTACAGCTTCAGCAGGTCTTAAGCATATGTTCCTGTGTGGTTTTTAATCACAAGATGTAAAACACCTAAAAGAAGTCTATTTTCCAAGACTGGTATCATTTCTCAAGCTAACACCACCACCTTCACCTTTACATCTTCACTCATAGGACTGTTCACAGTCTTGGAATCTTGAATGGTGCTCAGCTGTTCAGTCTTACCAAGGAAGAGCTACAGCAAGTCTGCCATGACGATGGATCCAGAGTCTACTCTCAGCTCATGATCCAGAAAGCAGCTCTTCAGGTAACTTTACAAACTAAACTGTAAATACAGTCCCATGTCACTGTTTGGCCCACAGACACCAGATTACTTAAATATTTACATGTATATCTGTTGCACTTAAATGTATTTAGGTACACCATACATGTGCGTGCACTCTAGGTTAAGAATCTGTTTGCTCAGTATCGTATGGTTTACACCAAGTAGAGTGAGGAGGTTTTGTTGTTGATGGGTTACATCACCTCATGTACATGTGTCATTTCATTTCTACTGTACATTAATGGGAGTGAAGCTCCGGAACGAGGCTTGATCAAACTGCTGTCCAAACTGTTATCTTACACCTTATTTGGTCACTCGTGGTCAATAACTAGGGATAATCGGGTAACCATCCAAACTAGACTAAAAATACAGTCACCTAACATGGTAGAGAATATTGTTTTAAAATATGGCAAATTTTGATAAAAAACAATGATTTTGAAGCCCTCAACCTTTTGATACTAGTGAATCAGACTAGAAAATGTGAAATGATGGTCACGAAAGGGATATGAAGTGGGTTTGGGTATCTCAATTAGATCATCTGATATATGATTTGCTCACCGGTGGTTAGTGCGGCAATGTGTGAACCGATTTTAGTCTTGAAACTCAGATGAAATAGAGATACACATTGTACATGCAACATTTTTAGATGATAATACTAATAATTTAAACTTCTGTGATATCATGTATCACTGGATACATCTTGTATGCTTGCTGGTGTAGAAGGGGGCCCAGTATTTACACAGTAAACATTAACTTTGTATTACCGTAGTATAACCTGTAGCAAGCAACATATATTTGGGGAAAACCTGCTAGACATACACTGTAGAGACGTATAACAGTATATAGTGGCTATATATATCATATGTATGCTTGGCAATTTTAACCTCATTATAAATCATATATTTTAAACATTTATAGTCATTAAGTATATTAATCATTTTGGAATATATTATTTGTGCATGAACAGCACCTATTAATTCAATACCCCAACATGGCACAGTCATTTGCACGCATTAGCTTTTCAGTTTAATGGAGTGCAAGTGTATGTACATGTGTTGTTAATGTTTAACTGAAGTATATCCCCATGTCTTATCCTTAATACATTCTAATACATGTATATATGTCATTTTGTTAAAGTTTTGTCATTTCTAAAGCATGTGAGCAAGTGACAAATGTGACATGCTAAAGCTATAAGTATCTACATGTATTCCATAAAGGCCCTAAATCAACCAGTCCACCTTTCATTCTTGAGTTACGAAAAAAACAAAAAGGATCAAATTTAAAATTTCATAATTCAGTTGTTTACCGAGTCATTATTGTAAATGTTTTAACTACAGTATAGCCTCATGTCTCACCTCCAACACACTCTAATACTAGTACATATAAATATATATTAAACAAAAAATCTTAAATAAGTGTTATTATGATACTTCTTCAGTGGCATTTTAATATAAAAGTTTCAGAAATACTTGAATATTTAGTATACTAGTAGTTAGGGATTGCATATATATTGAAGAGAAACATGGTTTACCAATCTACTAAAAGTCCAAATTAAAAAGGGAGAAGTACCAGTCCCAGATCCAAAGCCAACAAATTAATGTAGCGCCTCAATTCTGGAAACTACCTCTGACTCTAAGTCACTTTGTGATAAAATTGGAAGCTAGTGTAGTGATATGTGTATCTATCTTTCTCGTGCTGATGTGTTTCCATAAAATTGTGATATTTCCTCACTGTTGGTTGTAACCCCACCGAGTTGTATATTTAGTACCTGCGTGAATGTATTTCTAATGTATAATGGCAATAGTGCTGCCAGAACAAGGAGTTACGAGCTATGATATATTTCAGTATTTAAGTTGCTAATTATCTCAAATATGGAAGCGGCCTTAAAATTGATGCGAAATGAACAATTTCTGTCGGTCCGCTCAGATCAGAAATCTGAGACTTGCAAAATATAGCAATTTTTTGCAATCAAGCCCAATTTTTTTTGTTGACAGTTTAGTTACAATATGATTTACTAATCAATAATTTGCCTTTTCATAAGGCCCTCATATTGTTATAAAGATTGCAATGCAAAATCTCCCACCCCCCCCCCCTCAAACAGAAAGAAGATACAAGTTAGCTTGCTTTTTCACCTTTATATCTGTTGGTCCCCATTTAGATTTCAAATAGACACCATGTTTCACAAAATTAAGAGGGCGAATAAAAAACACTAGTGTTGCCAATTTAATTTGTAAGAACCAGTTCTTAAAGTTAATGATCAGACAGCACGTTGTTGATTGTGGCATGTTGGTGTGCACCTCTCTTTTCTTCTTTAGGAGCAGCAAAACGGGAAGTCTGAGCTTGACGCCATTATGATGCAGCGCAAGTCTCGCGTGATCGACGACGCCCTCCCCCCGCCCGATTTCATCCCGGTCCACCCCCCGGTGTTTGATTCGCCGACAGGTAGACACCTTTGATCCTCCACAAATGCCGCAAATGAGAGAGAGGAAAATTAAATAATCTCTTTCCTGAAACACTTATTCAAATGAAATTAGTCTACAGTTGACCTCCTTGAAGTCTTCAAGAGATGGTCTATCTTTTTGCTTTTACTCCAAAGAAGAAATATGGGTTCATTGTTTTCCTGGTAGTTTGTTGGTAGTCATTATTACTGTCTCTTAAAAAAAAAAGGAATTATGTCTTTTTGTTATTTCTTATAACTAGCGTATAGAATGATGCCACATACCCTGTTCTCACTTGAAAATCTTGGCCTTCCTCATTTCATTCATTATCTATTTGATTTCTCCAAAAATAACTTCTTCTTTTAAAATCTTTTCTTAGCTGTCTTTATAGGCCACTTTGACTAATTCATTGAAAATAAAGAAGCCTTCTTTGTATTAAAACAAATAAATTATCAGTGAATACTTAAAATCAAAATGTAGAATTGTCCTCTTTTGTACTGCTAGTTTCTGTAAATACAATATATTCTCTTCACACACAAACAAATCAAGATGAATCTTATTCCTTCATCAATTGGTGTTCTCAAGTCTTTTAGTCAACATAATTCACTTGCACTAGTTCAAAACGTCACTCTCTGCTCCTCATGCACTTGTCATTATTAATCTCATTTTGTTTTGTCATGTTTATTACATAAATGTTGTTTAACAAAACACTCAAATTAAGTGTATGTTTGTATGTTTCATGTCACTAACAGAGCACTAAATATGTTTGTGAAATTCAACTTTAGTTTCATGCATCACCTTGGATTCCATTATCTTCCATGTCATCTAATATTCTCTAACTTTTGTCTCCCCTTTCCCTGCCATTGATTTAATCTACATGTACTAAATATGGTTTCATCATGTTACATGCCTTATCTTTTGGCAGACAGAAGTAAATTATAATTAAAATATTGTGATTGCTGAAATACTAATCCCATCTCATCTCTTTTTCTCACACATCTGTATTTTCATGCTTTCAGAATCAGAATTTTGTACATTTCTCTGAAATTTCATGTGGCATTTTTGTTCTGGTTCATTAATGTGCTTGGATTAATTGGGTTTGTCTGGATAACAGAATGGAAAGTACATTAAATGTGTTGTTGTTAAAGTCTGGTTATCTCTGGGGAAAAAAATGGTCTGTGTTGGAATATTAAGGGATGTTCTACTTCATGGTGTTTCACTGTTGTTCTATCTCCCTGGTTTAACATTGCAACAAATGTCAAGCTCGTCATGCTGCAGAACATCTTTATTTCCAATAAGAATTTTGTGGAAATGAATATCCATATGGCATTGACATCTTGAGTTCATTACACAATTATAGTATAATACTAAACTGTAGACAAAAATGATGTTGACACTTGTCGCACCACAAATCAGTGGATGGTTCCTGACAAAACCTATGGTAATCATAGGGACCACCATTCCCATATCATTTGATGCCTTGCAAACATATTCCTATATATCTCTCATAGAGTCCAACGACAAAATGCAATCATAATCCTCTGTTTTCACTGATTTAACCTGATACCATATAAGTCCATTAACACAATTCAATCTTATTCCTTTGTTTCCACAGATCTAACCTTATACCATATAAGTCCACTTTCTTTGCAAACTAATTCTTTTTTAACTCTGCTAATTACAGAGCACCACCTTGTACCATATAAGTCAATTGACATAATGCATCCATATTCCTTCAATAGTTCTAAAAGAAGATGACCTTATACCATATATGTCCATTGACATTATGCAACCTTATTCCTGTATTGCTCTTATAGAGGGGCCCCCAGACGTCCCATGGTGAAGTTACTTGGAACATGTCGCGACGCTTCTAGAACCTTCTAGCGCTAACATGCTTGTCTGCTCATCTTTGGTTCATACGGCAGTTAAAATCAGCTTAATCCACCATATGCTTGGGGTTTTCATGCAATAGCCTTATCCTCCACTTAACCCATTCCCTATTGGAACCAGGTGGCAATGTATTAATCATATGGCAATGAATGAATTCAATAATCAATGGGTTAAATGTGAATAATGTGAAAATAAACTGCTTATTCATTATCATGGATTGACAGAGGGGTTAAAGAAAGCTGCATGTGCCTGAAGTACAGCGTTGTCTGAATTTATCCATGCTTTTCCATGTGCTTTAATGTCCAATGCTTTTGCTCTGTTTTCATTTTGCTCTGCTCATAATGCTTACAAGTAATGAATCAGCAGCATTCATAATGCTTATGCTCACTAAGCTTATGCTTATTTGCTCTGTTCGGCTTCTCCAATTTCATCTGAGTTGATCTGTATGAGAGGAATTCCCTGACCAATTCCTTAATTGGTGATATCACAAAAGTAAGAAAGTTCATCATTCATGCAATTGCTCCAATGATGTAAACCTGGGCACACAATAATGTGATTTGGTGTTAGCCACTCCAGCTGTTGTGTATTAAATTTCCATCTACTACGAGTTCAAATTATAGACTGCCACATTGTTTTTGACTATGTTATATATACACATTGCATTTTGTGCATAGTCATACTCATGCAGATATCAAATTGGGAGCACAGTCGGCCAAATAATATGCACACCAGGAGTTACACTATTTCATTTTACCAAACATTTAATGAAGAAAAGTTAAGAGCAGTGTTTTAAAAAAGCAAACATTTTTAGCAGGATGTTCATACCATTCCTTTTATTAAGCTGTAGATGATACAAATGTTTTATATTTACCAGTATAAGACCACGCTTTTCAAGAATACATGCATACATTTGAAAAACATTGTTAATATCTTGAAGATTGAAGCCTTCTTAAAGTAAAAATAGGGACAAATCTAAAATGTGTCAATAAAATAGCCATAAAGACAAATAGAAACATTACGTGCTATGTTATTTGTATAAGTGTAAGTGGTTACTGTAGTGCTGAAGAGAATAATGTAGTCCCATTGTATTCATTCCAATGTTAGTGATTATTACAGTACTCATATCTGTACTAAATTTGTATTCCACTATGTTATGGATAAGTTTTCACATACAGAAGATACATATTTAAACAGTAGCACTTATGTTTTCTGCTGTTCATGTCAGCAAATGAATTGTATTCAAGATTAATTTGTATATTTTGTTAATGACAATATAATACTAATACTACTTTGACACTTGTATATTATATTTTTTACCAATAGAAAATCTAAAATATTGTAAATTTGGAATGTGTTGTAAACAGTTATTAAACAGAATATAAATTTGTGATATGATCTTTACAAATCGGTGCATTTTTAAAACAAGAGAGGAAAAATATATCATTTTTAAGACTATGAAGCGTTTATGCTGAGCTGAAAAAGAAAAAATCAGTTGATATTCTGAATAAATCTACCTTTGTACATATGATTGAAAGTAGAGATGTAAATAGTCTGTTATACAATTTCATTTATGTTCCGAGGAAAAAACATATATTCCCAAACATTCTTACAAATATATATATGCATATGCTCCCTCTATATATACCAGTATTCTGTGTGTTTTGTACAATTGGGTTGTATACAGAGGTTCAATGCAAATAAACCATGTAATTCATACCTATATTTATCAATTATATATTAATTTGTGTATTTATATTAGTCTATGTAAAACATTACATTAGTGCCTATTACAGAATGTTATGTACATTTTTACCACAAATGTCATCTGTTGAGAGGCAGGAGGGCCTGAACTCATACCACAGAGTTCATACGTTTCCGGGCTCTGAACATATGGTGTGTTAAGATTGTAAATGATTATATTTTTGGAAAGAGAGAGAAAGAAATAGTTGAGGTGATGTTGATTGTCATTGCTACAAATTTGTTTATATTTGATGTAAGTAAGGATTTTCATGGAGGAATCGGTGCATGTATTCAATTCCTTGTGGCTCGGAAGATCCTCGCTATAAATTGATAAATGTTCTTCTTGATATCAAATGAGATAATACCTTATATACCACATGCATACTGTAAGGTATACTTAAAACTTATTATGTTAACTTACCATAGACATGTGAAATATATATAACTATATATAGTTTTCAATATATATGCAACATACTATAATGATTATATCCATCCAATACAGTTACTCAAATACAACAAAGATATAAAGCGGTGTATACACAAAGATTTGTATTGCTCTTTCCTGAAAAAGGCCATACTTGATCCAAGACAATCTAAATGGAATCACTACAGAGTGAGATATCTTATATACAGTGTACTGTTATGTAATATGCTTATTCTTGATATGATATGGATAAATTCATGGTGTTTGGGTTCTTTGGGGGCCCTTCACACTAAGCCTAATTCACATTGCTATCTCTTCATGTGGATGGTGTCAATGGTGTTGGTACCAAGAAACATTGACACCATCCACATGAAAAGATAGCACTTTAAGCATCACCATGGCCTATAAAGAGACTCCATTCTTTATTCCATAGCTTTAGATATTGCTGAAGTTGTTAAAAATACCTCAGAAATTGTTTATTTAATTCCATAAACAAAGTTACTACTAAAGTGACTCCTAAACTAGAATATTTTACACTCCTTAGTACTAAAGATATCAGTTTCCCCTAGTGAAAATTGACCTTTTCTTGTTCCTTTTCATATACTTTGTTTCCTTTTTTGACAAATGACAATGCAATCATGCATATCATATGATGTGAACGCACTTTTTTGCACACCTACACAAGAACAACTCAAATTATTAAACATGTTTCATGTCTATTTGTTTAGCTTTTAATTATTCACTCAAACGTTATGTTTCCCTTACCAATATGTTCTCATCTGTGACAGTACCGAAGAAAAGAAAAGGCACCCAAACATAAGTTGTGTAAACATGTAAATGTTATTCTATTTAGTTTATATTCACACACATACTATGTTTCCAATACAGGTATGAATTCAATTGTTTTTACTTAATTGTAGGAAAACTACTTAAACGCATTTTGTAAGCATCTCGTATAAGTTTGTACTCGTTTTGTAAGGTAACAATAGAGTATTCCTTGACAACGTTTTCCACAAGTGTGGGTTAACTTATTTGCCAACCAAGTGCAAACGGCTTACTTAAAAAAAAACATTTAACCTGTGAAGCTGTTAAATCGTTCATTATGTTTGTTTTAATTACAAGCCTGTTGTTAAAATTTTGTCATATGCCCAAACGTTCGGTTAAAATTTGTCAATGTCTGTATACTTGTTCTTCTATCTTTATTCTCTGCGGTTTGATAAGAATATAAAACCGGGAGAATTATTTGTTGTATTACTTATGTTATCGCATTCTCAATCTTTAGCATTTTCCTTACAAACTATTTGTTAAATCCTTCAAAACCTCATAGTATTTTTGTAGATTTGAAATTATATGAAAAGATAATGTGTATACTTAATCCATGAATAGATTTAAGAAAGAAATTAAATAAGTATCCCATATATCTATATCTATATCTGAATAGTTATTGAATTTCTTTTCTTAGAAAGGTATGTACGACAATTTAAGTTGAATAAACATTGCAGTGGCCGCGTTCTATAACGGTCTCTTGTTTTTATTTGTAATGTTGGATATCTCTGAAAGAATGTAAATAGTCTGTTATAGACAGTATACGCATATAGTATTATATTGCTCATTAGACAGAGGCCTGCCTTCTTTTGTAATGAAATATCAAAGTGGATTATCAAATCAAAGTTATTACAATGTTGAGCAGAAAGACTAGTATTGATTCAGAAAATGATATTTCTGTACATAAAATTATGATATATCATTATTAAAGATATGGAGATTATCTAGCCATATTTTTAGTTCCTTCTTTTTTGTTAAATGATATTTGTGGGGAGTAAACTACTGATGGTTTGTCTTGAACAATTTCTATATTTTGTCTCCATTTTTTCTGAGGAAACAAAATGATCGTACTAACGTATTAACCTTATACTTATGTAAATAAAGATTGTTAAGTTTTCCCTTTGAGAGTTTATCACAGAAAATGTATGTGTATCCATTTTGAATACACCTCCAAAAGAATGATGAATATTTACTGCAAAAGACAGATGTGCATGTAAAGCATATAGGGCACATATTATTTCTAATAATTTCACAGTTATTTTGATTTAAACAAAATCAATGTGCCTTTTACGTAGAGACTATGTACGTTACGATACGGTTAACAGAAGGGGCTGAATGGGTTTAAACAATGATGCTGTATGTATAAGATGAAAGTAGACATTTCTGATTTATTACAATTTGTTGTTGTTTTAATATTTTTTTAAGTGTCAATTATTCACATAAGTTTATTATGCTTTTATTTAAAACCAGGCACGTGATTTTTTTTAAATGAGGTTTTAGCATTTGAAGTATGTATACGTTACGTTTATTCCAAAAATGTACCTTGTTCATGTCCTTAAATGTATGTATTCCATCATTTTATGTACTTTTTACGTGGTAAAATGTCAAAAATCTGTTTTCAACTTTCTTTTCCAATGCTAGTAACGTGTATTGTAATTATCATGATATCAGTGCGGGCAGATTAAATTGTATTATTACACTCGTACTCATGAAGTCTGCGTGTCTATATTTTTCAGTCTTGAGTTATTTACACTCGTATTTCTGGTTCATGTCAACTGTAATTGTACCGTAATTTACAACGTTATTTCGAGTGCTGTATTGATTGGGTTATACTAAGTAGGCTCTTGTTTCATCAAATTAAAAAGACAAGGCGTAATATTATAATGATAATCACAAAATAAAGAGAGACATTGAACAGCGACATGGCTTTATGGGACTAGAACGTTGTAAACTTCAAGAAAAAAGAGAAAAAGTCAAAACAGTTATTACGAAATGAACCAGCTTGACTAAAAGGCTCTTAATCGGAGTCTTTCTCTTTTTTAGTACCCCCCCCCCATCATTATCTTCCCTCTCTCAATCTCTCTCTCTCTCTCTCTCTCTTATCCGTCTCCCGCCCTTTCTCACCCTCACCCTATCCCACCCTCTCTCTCTTTCTCTCTCTCTCTCTCTCTCTCTCTCTCTCGCATCCCTCCCCCCATCACTCTCCAATCAATCGTTTACATAACTGTCACCGACGGACATGTGAGATAGATGTAAATACCGACTGTAAACACGAGATTATACATCAATAAGAAATATTAGGTTCTTACAACTTTCTTAATACATTCTCTATTTATGATAAAACTTCGCTTTATGAATATATTGATGAATACTTTTAAAATGCATTAACATTTCATTGAAGCCCGAATTGTGAATACCAAAAAACATATTTAGAACGATGACCAGAATCTTTATGTAGTCATTATTCAATTCAGATGCACACTAACGTGCTTTGAACTAAGCCCAAGGGTAGAGAAAAATAGATAAAGATAAACATTAGACTACACTTCACATATTTAATGATACTCATTATTTTCATTTCTCTTTCTTCATGGGGAAGTAGGAGATCACCTATTAGAAGCCTTACATACCATGTTCATGCCTTTATTTTTAAGTGGCGTTTATGGTTATGATTTGTTCATTGTGCGCGAATAACCCTTCTTACTAAAGGATTACAACATCAGTTCATTAAAGTTAGTCAAACACATAAGATAAACATACATTCCCTGACTTCATAAAATATGAAAATTAAAATGTCAAAACCAAGGGTTGGATGTTATCATGGATATGTGGTAGCATTTATACAACAGCCGATCATTCTATCGTGATGAGCTGGAAGACATTCATAAGCGTAAAGTCGAAAGTTTCCAATAATTCACAAAACTACATTAAAAAGAAACATTGGAGACGAATCTCTAAAATGTATGAAATATATCGGACATCCATACATCCACATTGCATATGTGGTGGGGACTAGGGACGAACATCAAGGGGAAGAATAAAGAAAACAATGAGAAAGATCCCCAACATTTATGGAACATATCAGATATTCATAATAAGATCTAAGGTGCACACTTACCTTCAATTTGGTGATATATAAACGGAGGCTTTACAGCTAAGTACGTAGTAGATCCTTTCTGCAATTCGCTCATCCTCACACGCACACACCCTGACACACGCACACTCATATTCGTAAACACACCATAATAACATACATTGACAGGCAAGAACACCCTCACGTATAGCCCTCAAAAACCCTCCACAGCCAATATCACACGCGTGCGCACACATGCACACTTATATCCAGTATTAATTTGTAAAAGAGAAAGTACAGAAACTTAATAACGTCTCCATATTTTTGAAATTCAATTACAGAGTGTATTACTCCTTTGAACGCCGCAAAACATAATAACAATTAAATAACAAATGTATTAAGCTCGGTTACATAAGATTAACTTATACGTGCTAACCCTGTTGATGAATCTGACATGGAGCATACCTTGTTTTACATGGTGTACTCTCTTTACTGATCGTGTTATCGATTCCTTGTAGTAAATTTCAAGTGTACCAATCACCAAAACATGACTGTTGCATTTGATGTAAAAGGTTCCAAGTGGCTATATACTGAAATCAGAATGAGGGCCTCAAATTTTTCTTCTACCAAGAGATATTGCAATTTGAGTACATTCTAAGTGAGCAGTAAAACCTCTCGAGTAAATTAATAAATATCCCCACACTTTTTTTCCTTCAAATACCCTATGTGCCTCATTTACCTCCACTAACTTAAGATAAGTGCCTCTTTTTATTTCTAATAGTTGCCCGTTCAACATTCCTATACGTGCCTCTTTTCACCCCTGATAAGTGCCCCGTTTATTTATAATTGCCCTTCTTCTGATCCGACAGGTGCTCATTTTACTTAAACAAGTGCCCTTTTCTTTTGTAATAAGTGCCCCTTCCCCTTCTGATAATTGTCCCTTTTTATCTTTGATGAATGCCAATTTTTTCCACCGATAAGTTCACCCTTAATTTTGTTCTACACGTGCCCCCCCCCCCCTGTTCTCTCTAATCAGTGCCCCTTTTCCTTCAGATAAATGCCCCTTGTTTTTCTTTTTTGATAAGAGCTATTTCCCCTTCTCATAAATGCATCTGCTTACACCTCTGATAGATGCTACTATTATCATCTCATGGGTGCCCCTTTTCATTTTACAAGTGACAATTTTCCTTTGTAAACGTGCCCCTTTCCATTCTCACACGTGCCCCTATTCATTTTAGGCTAGTGCCCCTTTTAAACTCTGATGAGTGCTCTTAATCAAAGTTGACAGGTACCCCTTTTTCTACCGATAATTGCCCCTGTTCCTATATATTATGTTAAAATGTCCCTTTTATTTTATAATCAGCATCCTTTTCCCTCTGGATATGTGCCCCCTTTTCCTGAAGTACTATACGTTAAAAACCCAAGCCCCCCTCCCTCCACCTGTCACTTCCACATATTAGGGTTAGGGTGAACTGCAGATGTCAGAGTAGACTCGATCGCTCTTTGCGTCTAAAAATCATCGTTTTAAGAAGGAGACCAGGAAGAAATTTTCGCACTGCCACCTCACAAATCATTAAATTTGTGCTGGCTCACTTCGCTCGTTCGCAAAGAAATGTTTAGACCATCACACCAACATGAAATAATGATACTTAAAGGTACTATGTCCCATTTGCAGGCCAAAAAAAATTGAAAGGTTAAATGCCAAAGGAATTTGAAAGACAATACTAATTTAGAACTTCCTTAAAAACGAAAGGGCTTGAAAAATGGCTTTTAGTGGGAAAATAACGACCATTTGATATCGAATCGACTTAAGTGATTGCAAGCATCTAAGTAATAGTCTGATTTCCATAATCTTTTACCAAATGGTCGTACGTTTTGTGCTGCACAACGATTCAATCAGTTTAATTTTGGCAATTACAAGTAGTGGGTCATTGATGTAGACACAATGCTAATGTACCTGGTATACAGGCTCATTTTACGTATGTTATTTCCAAAGAACAATAGATATCAAACAGTCACTCAATATTTTCTGATAGTAAAGTCTAGAAGGTTAACAGGTTTCCTTGCATAATTTGAATACTAGGACACTACTAATGGTTAAATTTCACAGATAGGACATACACGAGTTATAATCCTGCAACGTTCTACAGAATTTGACGTTGGCTGCAAAAGGGACATAGCATCTTTAAGCAGTATATTGGACCTTGTAAAGCAAGAAACTAACATATAATTCACCAATGATAATGTAATCAGAGATTAGGGATATAAACCAATGTCTAAACATTGTATATTTTCTGATTTGAGATTTCCAGAATCTTCTATCAATGCCCTTCTATCAATGGTGCCGAACTTTGAAAGACGCTCTGCTGCCCCTGGTCAACTGTCTACTGGATTCAACTCCAGGTTCAGAATATTTTTGTCCCAAGGTAATAGAAAGTATTATACTATATTTTTAATTTTTCGCAATGAACATGATGATGAGACCAGGAACTTGATGCGTTAGATATTGTTATCGCCATGTACGGTTCCAATAAGTTTGTAGATTGCCCATCGAAAGAAAAATCGCAAACAATATCGCAATGGTTTCAAAAAAATATATTTATACTTTCATTTGAAAGTGACATACAGTTCATATAAAACGACTTTACATGGATTACTGATTATATATTTTTCATTATTTTGACAAAAATACTAACTGTAGGTTGATTCATTTTCGATATAGAAAACCAGTGAATATGGAAACATTGGTAAACAAAAATGTATCTCAGGTATCTTTCGAAAAATCACAAAGCAAGAAAAACTACATTTTGAGACATTGAAACACTCTAATTTTCGTTAATACGTAATTGTAAGGACCATCTTCGTAATTTGTTCTATTTTGACATGAATCTATATGTAGGTGCTAATTCCACATCATACTCACTTTCTCGCTATGTGTAATGTGCATACGATTCATTAGCATTTCGGGCAACCCTCTTGCGAGTTTTTCAGTTGTCAAGAGAAACTTTTGTTTAAAAAAGTATGCATAAAGTGTGTTAAAAATTCCATTGAAAAGCAATATCATTCGCACTCTATGACTAATGCTGAAACAATAATCTCCTGGGCTCTATTTTCATTAGACTTGTTATTAATTATAAGTGTCAACATGCTGTAACAATTTTGTTCAGAGCCAATTGATAATTGCAACGATTTCAGTAGTATATGCTTTTATCAGATACTCTAAATTGTCACTGATAATATTTTTTTTGTGAAAAGGGGACCCAATGGAAGCATGCTGTTTTTCCCATTCATATTATCTTATTCATGAAGTGCAACGGTGCCTATCAATTGTCATATTTTTTTTCTTCTTGCTTGCCATTCTTTTGCACTGTAAGTCTGCATAATGTGAGTCGTATTTGAAACTGTACATGCATGCCACCGAAGATGGTTTGAAGTTGGATGATATGCAACTCGGCACCATCTCGATTGCGTCTGAAGCACAAACTAGTATAAGATATTGATGAATTAATCTTCTTCCAACAAATGTTTTAAACTCGAAGGAGTTGCTACGTTGTCAACGTTCTTTTGGAATTCATTTTACAAAGATTAAAATAGCAGCTGTCGTCTAGCTTGGGTGAGTTTGTATTGTGTGTTGCTTTGATGGAGTATGAACAATTTGAGATTTTAAACACGGAATGGCAGAAGAATGAGGGGGAATATGTCAGTGAAACTTTAAGAAAATTCTGGTTGAGAAACTAATTAAAAAACGCTTATGCATATCCATTCCTCCACCTTCTTTATTGGAATCATGCCAGTCTTGCGGGGATTTTTTTCTCGGCCTTTCCTTTATATTTCGCAGTTCATGTGGACATACGTTTATTGTTAATGGCAGAATTTTGAATAAAGGCGAATTCGCAGTACAAATAATAACGAGCGTGAGAATGAATTGAAGATGATCAGTGGCGGAGGGGGGGGGGGGGGTGGCACAGGGGGCACGTGCCCCCCGACCCCCAATAAATAAATAAAAATTAGTGCTCACTAACCCCCCCCCCCCCCCCATGAGCGAATTTTCGGCCGGCGCGATTTCCAAATTTTCGGGAGCAAAAAATTGGCCCCCCCCCCCCTCTAAGAAATCCTGGATCCGCGCCTGATGATAATAGTCTTAGATAATGCTTATAAGTATCGGCTTGCATGGTGATGCTTTCTCTTCCTTTCTTTCTTTTTCTTTATTCTCTTCTCTTCTCTTTCCTCCTTCCTTTTCTTTCTTTTCTTCCTTTCTTTTCCTTTTCTTTTTTTTCTTCTTTTCTTTCCCTTTTCCTCTCATTTTCCCCTCTCCTCTTCCCATTTTCCCGAAAGCAGCGCAATTGTACGGACAATATCCTGCCAGACGCCCCTGGTTTTTATCCCATTATTATTATTATTATTATTATTATTATTATTATTATTATTATTATTATTATTATTATTATTATTATTATTATTATTATTATTATTATTATTATTATTATCTATCGTTGTTTAATTCTCTAATTTAAAAAAAATCTGTTTCCCCCTTTTTTCATCTCTTTTTGTTTGTTCTTCTTGTGATTTTTTGTTGAGGGAGGGGGGGGGGTTATCTTCTTCCCTTTATTTTTCTCCCTCTTTTCTTCTTCTTTCTTGCTTCCCTTTTCTTTCTTTCCCCCTCCCTTTTCTTTCCCCTCCTTTTTCTCCTTTATTTCCCTTCCACCTTTCCCCTTTTGTTTACTGGGGGGGGGGGGGGGGGAGCACGTGTCCCCTGTGCCCCCATGAATCCGCCACTGTTAAAGTTTTATAGATGTACAGTTCCCTGCGTTCTGATTGACCGGCTGGATAGACGTATAGTCGTTGTATAGTTGTACGGATAGTGGCATGCTTGGCCCGCCATATACCCCGCCATATTTACCTTGACTTGCTCTTAAAGATAAACTCCAGTACTGGTAAAAAAAAATTAAAAATCTCACAGAATCAAACGAAACTTACACTGAATGTTCAAGATTACAAATAAATGACATGTGCCAAGCAATTTTGGAAGAAAACGTATACTGGCTGAGTAATGAGCATAGAAAGACAAGGAAATCAAGGTAGTACTAGCCCCGACACCATGTGTGTTGTCCCATATATAGCTTTCTATGTGAGTGCTTGTTACTTTACCAAGACTCGGTCAAATTTATTATGATTTTGATGACTCCAGAACCTTGCAGTGCACACCAATACTTACATGCTACATGATCAACTGTTTCTGATCCTTTCCACACCTTTTCTTTCACAATGCAATCGCGTTACCAGTACTAAATTTTTATCCTAGAGGGTATCTTTTTTTTTCCGTCTGATTAAGATTAATGTATCCATGTATTTGTTTGTACAGTCAAGCTCTGATATGTGACACCAGAAGCGAGTCAGTATCTCTCACATCAGTTCATACGGCTGGGTTGTTTTACTGTGATCCATCGAATCTACATGGGTTAAGTTAAGAATATTTATAATAATTCTAATTTTACTTGATTAAAACTCGCAGGCGCGGACATTTATTTAAATGGAAAGTCCACCTGATAAACTGCTCGTATTAAAACAACAAAGATACAAGAGAAACAAACGTGGTGAAAGTTTGAATAATATCGATTGAAAACTGTTTTTTTAATTGTCATAAGTGAAACACTAATTGGCAGCACGGTGACGTATTTTGCGAGGTCATCTCAAATTTTCTCTGTACAGAACCATTCACAATCTTCAATTTTTCTGATATTCATGACAGAATAGATTTGTTTCATACATGAGTAGTATATATACAAGCAATAATTGCAATAATCATGTTTAGGGTACATGTATGATTGCAAATTTGCTGCAGGGCTAAATACGAATTTCTGATTTTGTTTTAGGAAAGACCAAATGGGAGGGCACCTCCCAAGATACGTTACAGATTTGTCAATGTTTTATTTTTTATTCATTGGTTTCGTATTTCAATAGGAATTTGCTTAAACGTTTACTGACATATTCCCCTCATTCTTCTGCTTTTAAAATTAACAACTTAATGTAAGGGTTGACTTCCCCTGTAAATTAGTCGTTATTATATAGGTTACAGGTACATGTAATAACAACTTGCCCATTTCCCGGTTACCTACACTGCAAAAACCAGAGTGTTAAAATTAATACTTTTTGTTTTTGAAGTAATTTATAATCGAAACTCTAATATTATCAAAGTCGGGCAATTGTTTCTTTATTTTGCAAGTATACACCATCTGTCGCACCACAATCAGTATACAATTCAATGCATAATTTGTTGAACCTCTTAAACCAAATAATTTATCTTGTAATGAAAATGGTAATTTATTTCCGGTTCCAGTATTAATCGAGTGCTCTAACCTACCCCAAATATGTTTAACATGCGTACAATCAAACAGATGTATAGCTGTTTCTACCTGTTCATTACAAAATGTACATTTTTTTCTTGGGACTAAATTTATTTTAAACAGTAGATCGTTCGTATATAATATGCGTTGCAAAACTTTAGACTGAAACCTTAAGCCCACATCAATGGTACAATTAAATCCAATAGAACAATATGTTTCCCAACTCTTACCATTTATAATGGTCCCACATTCCATATTTCCTATTATCGACCATTATCGACCAGGGTAAAAGAACCAGTGGTAAACTGATAATTCACAATCGATGTTGGTAACTGTCCACCAATAGGTATATTCTAATCTCCATTGCATTAAAGGTAATACAAAGTTTTGGGAATTTTGAAAATTGGGTGGATAGTGAATCTTTACAATTTTGTTATATTTAGATGCCCCTGTGGATGTATTATAAGCACTAAAAAAATTAACCCCTAAAACTCTTCTGTTTTCGAGAAAACTTGAATATAAAAATGTACCGGTGCTCCCGTTAAATTTTGATCAAAACTTCAAGTAGCGCCTACGGCCGTACAATGGTAGCTGCGACCATGAAAATCTCAGAATATGTAGTTGTGAAATATAATTTCCAAACGGGAATAACTAATCGGTCGATTTTAGTCAAGAAACATTGTTTCATAGCTAAATTAATATCTTGACCTTGAGAGGGAGCTATACAACATAAAGAGTTTATTATTTATAATTTCATAACTTAAGACTCGATTTCAACCGGGACAACGATCAATGAATATTGTAGAAACGCATATGCTTCCAATATGTTAATTTGAACCAAATTCATGACCCCATACCAAAACTTTGTAATACCTTTAACTCCATCACATAGATCATTTGAAGTACATTTAAGATAAACATTTAAGTGATACAGGCTGGTACACGAATATATAATAAACATGCATGTTGTTTCTTGATTAGTAATCATATAATCAATATATCTATTGCTAAAATGTTAATGTAATTGTAACAAGATCGGACAAGTAATCTATTGTCAATAATTGCCAAAGAAAAATACAAATCACAAAATTGATGTGCATTGTCATAATTTGCTTAACAAATCATGAAAAATGTATTTTTCTAAGAACACGTGTAAAGTAGTCATTAATCGCCCGTACACTTTGTGAAAACTTATTCGACCAATCAACCGCCTTAAATGAAATCACGTGATTATACTTTCAACACCGAGCATAAAACTGCACCGTGTTATTTAACACCCAGTAATTATTAATGCATGCTTAAATCTGACCGGTTTTAAAAAATAACACCACTGAGACTATAATCAACACCAATGGTGTCACAAAAATTCAATACCATACTGGTGTAAGAATTTCTACACCCTGGTTTTTACAGTGTAATAGTCCTGACGGTAAAAACAATAGGCATCAATCAATAAGATGATAAACCCGATGTTATGTCTGTTTTCCTCGTGATTACTTATTTCATCTCTTAAAGGAAAAGTCCATCCAGACAATAAATTGTCTTTAAAAGACTAAAAACAATATTATTCAATGAACGGGGAATCCAGTATATCTTTCCAAAATGCACATATCTTTCTTTATATTTAAGTTCAAAAGTTTGAAATCAAATTTCTCGTCTCTTCGGTATTATTTTCTTTAGTAAAACGGTCAAGATAAAATTAATTACCCTTTTTACATGTTAACAAAGCCCAGTTTTTAAACAATATTTTCAGCTAAATAAACAAAAGTACCAACAATTTAAACAAAATCCTTCTGACTCGGGTACATTTTCTCAATCTTCAAATTCAAATACTTGGACAGAATAGTCCCTCCATGGAGGCGGTATCTCACATTTTATATTTCAAAATATTTATATTTTGATACATTATCCTCAAATGATTGTATGAGACACATTTTATGTGCGCCGCGTCATTATGCACAAATATCCGTCGTTTTTTCTCTCACTCATTATATATACTCTCTTTTTGGTTCCATGACACATGCTCCGCCGACGATTGCTCCGGCGACAAATGCTCCGCAAAAAGCGACAATTGCTCCGCGACATTTGCTCAGTGACATTTGCTCCGACGTCAAATGCTCCGCCGACAGTTGCTCCGCCGACAATTGCTCCGCTGACATTTGCTCCGCCGACATTTGCTCCGCCGACAATTGCTCCGCGACATTTGCACCGACGTCAAATGGAGCAAGTGTCGCGCCGACTCTGTCCGCGGAGCATTTGACGTCGGAGCAAATGTCGCGGAGCAAATATCGCGGAGCAATTGTCGCTTTTTGCGGAGCATTTGTCACCGGAGTAATCGTCGCCGGAGCATGTGTCGGGTTACCCTCTTTTTATCCTATTAAAACAAATCCAGATCATTTGATATTAGTAAGCTATTAACATCAAACGCTTTATACACGCCAGAAAAAGTACATAATACAAACAAAAAGGGGGGGGGGGGTGGGAAAGCTATTGTGAAATTAACCTTTGTTGATTTCACGTTTCGTCGAACATGAAAAAAAGGCAAAACCAAAATTGTTTGCCTTCCCAACGTCATCATAATGATAACACAATGGATCCAATTCAAAGAGCAACACTATTTTGGGAAAGTACACGATTGAATTTCGCAATCACAAACCACAGAGGGAATTCATTTGTTGTCCTAGTCTCTAGTAGATTAAAGGCTTGGAAAAGCTGTTTCAAACAGCCACGACAAAATATGAAAAAGAGACGTCCAAGAAAAGTGTTGAGATTTATCGAGGTCACACGTTGTTGCCAAGTTTGGAGTATAAATTCTTCTATTCCAAAAATGGCTGAATTTGTATGGTAATAATTGTGTTATTTTACATACTTCTTCTTTCCTTAACCATATCTCAGAATATAACTCATCATCGAAAATGTGGCCGCTCAATTGGTTCTCTCTGTTTGTCATCATCACTCTTAAGAATTGTGAGTATATGTTTTTTTTTATGTTCCCCCTTAACCTTACATTTATCATATGTTGCTGTTCCTATTTTAAACCAAAACAAATTATTTTGCTGACATGCGTTTGTATGCAAATTTCCTTATTCCATTGTGTTGTAAATTACCCCTCTAAATAACGTCTTTCTCTACTGCTACGGTTTTCAGTAACCTATAATATACACTGTTGGTCATAAAGGTGGAATAATTATTTCCACATAATTTATGGAATCATTTTGTCAATGATTTATTCCTAATAGATCTAAATAATATTAAGCATTCTCAGATTGTATCGAATAATA
Organism: Strongylocentrotus purpuratus; assembly: GCF_000002235.5. Classification (NCBI taxonomy): domain Eukaryota; kingdom Metazoa; phylum Echinodermata; class Echinoidea; order Camarodonta; family Strongylocentrotidae; genus Strongylocentrotus; species Strongylocentrotus purpuratus. Next base: position 30,100,809 of record NW_022145606.1, read on the forward strand.
ATTTGCTGGTGTTTGTTTTGCGTGACTGCATGTGTGTGATACCATGCTAACTAGGGGACCTACGTCATTAAGTCATAACTGACAGTAAAGAGGATTAATGCCTCACAAATTAAAAGGGCACTAATATAGCTGATCGACACGCGGTTTTGATCATGGGGCCTCACAATAACGAGGCCATTGCTTAGCCACTGAATCAAGACTGTACACAGCGGGGACTAGAGTAGGGGGCATTTCCCACAAATAAAAAATCAAAAAACTAAGAAAATGCAATACATTATCAATAATTCATTGAATTTTCCCCCGATTGCAAAAGGGAGATGCTTCTCTATCGATAGGCCCGCCATGCATTATGGTTCTAGCCTAGGCATGGCCACAACGAGGATTTTTTTCTGTCAGAAATCAGGGCAAAAAGCAACGAATTATTGATAATTTATTGCATTTTCGTTTTTTTAAATTCATTTGTGAAATCGGGGGAATACCCGAATTTGACAGGTTTGCTTACATATTCAATTGATATGCACAGTTTCTTTAAAGATGAAGTTGAGTTCTGGTCATGAGATTGCATTTACAAAGAAACGGTGTGGAATCGACCAGAAAAGGTTGATCATCTAGCATATAAGAATGTGTGTGTATTGCAAGGTTCTGGAATCATCAAAATAATAAGAAATTTGGCCAAGTCTTGGTAAAGTTACAAACACTGTACACAGAAAGATGTATATGGGACTACACGAACACGTGGCGTAAAAATCCTACCCTGGATTTTTACGATGTAACATGACATATTTAGAATATGAAGGCATTTGAAGAGCCATGCTTTTCAGGGAACATGTCTTATATGATGTTCTTCCACTCTTGCATATTAAGAATGATAACGCTCACAAATAAATGTTCACCTCTTCCCAGAACTCAACCTTCTCTTTAACAGCAGAAAATTGTTCTTGGCAACCTGAAAGCTTGCCCTAAGGCTTGGCAGACATAATACGTTATGCATGCCGACTGGATTCCGAGTATTGTAGTTCATTCATTAAAGTGACTCGGTAACATTGTTGAAGGTTGATGAAAAAAATTGCTTAATTTTTGTATAAAATGTTACTTACTATATTCCTTCTACTATACTAACCCTCTGACATGCAAAAAATCCTGAACAAATTCTCAAACCACAAAGATATCTATGGTTTTCTTTGAAGGCGTCGATGTGAGGCACCCTCTAACAGTGATTAACAGTTAATTTTCCCAAAATTTTTGAATTTTCCCAACCGTTTTTCCATGAGAAAAATACATAAAACAGGCTATAAAAATCTGTCAACACTTAACTGTATGGAATGGAATGTAGAGCCATTTTATTGCTTTTTGACGATTTACATTCACCTAAAATTTAATTAAATTTTCCTTGTCTTGATGCTGAACAGGCTTTGACAAGTAACAGAATAGAAGTAGAATAATATAGTTGGGAGATTTAAGGAATCGATCAGATCAGTTTTTCCCAATTTGTACCATGAATAATGATCCGTTTTCACTCAAATTTTCAGATTATCTTTAATTGTACATCTAGCATTGAAGTCACTACCTTAGCACCACTATCTCTCATCTGAACAATGTTACATAGTCCATTTAATAACAGTCTAGTGGAATTACTCATCACTAGGTCCATGAGATAAACATCCATACATATAAATATTTTAGGGAAAGGGGCTATCACTATGAACATGACGGACAAAGAAAGAGAACAAATATACAGTTCCTCGGGTATTAAAGATAAACTCCAGTACTGGTAAAAAAAAAAAAAATTAATTCTCACAGAATCAAACGAAACTTACACTGAATGTTCAAGATTACAAATAAATGACATGTGCCAAACAATTTTGGAAGAAAATGTATACTGGCTGAGTAATGAGCATAGAAAGACAAGGAAACCAAGGTAGTACCATCCCCGACACGATGTGTGTTGTCCCATATATAGCTTTCTATGTGAGTGTTTGTTACTTTACCAAGACTCGGTCAAATTTATTATGATTTTGATGACTCCAGAACCTTGCAGTGCACACCAATACTTACATGCTACATGATCAACTGTTTCTGATCCTTTCACACCTTTTCTTTCACAATGCAATCGCATTACCAGTACTAAAGTTTAGCTTTAAGTAAAAACGTGTAGAACAGGTGTCACATGCATATTCACCTGTTCTACACATTTTTCCATAATAGCAGTGAAGGGATGTTCCTTGGTGTACCCAAGGAACTGTATACGTTGTCCTCTTTCTTTGTCCGTCATATTCATAGTGTATTCTGTCAAATACCCCTGCAGGAGAACCCATGAGAACGCTCGAGAACTCGTGCGTAGAATCAGAAGGTGGAAATAGGGACTTTTAGGTTTGCGTGGACTGATACGTGTGACGTCCATTCAAGGCAGTGCATTAAAAGGACGTCGACCGTAGCAGTCCACATTGTCTTCGTGCGAATCTAAAAGTCCCTAACACCTGCTCTAGAACGTGATCCCCCCCCCCAAATGTGTTACGATTAACGCGAACGAGTAGTTTCCATAACTCTTTAGATTGGCTGGTGACCCCGAATTTTTCGTTCATGTTTTGATAGCATATGAACTGGAAATGCGATTTTATGTATCACGTCTACTGTTATAATGCTTTTACGTCATGATAGTGCCTCCTCGAAGGAAAACCATTGAATTCGATTCTATTATGTACAATTTGGCATTGTTGTTATAAGTATATGTCTCGTCTGTCCCAGCCTACTCTGATATCTAACATATTTTTGTTATGATTGAGGTGAGACTTTACTCTACTGTATCTCTTGGAGCGGATAGAGACTACTTTATAATAGCAAGATTGAGCATATAAGAGATTGAGATATAAGAATGTGTGTGTATTGCAAGGTTCTGGAATCATCAAAATAATAAGAAATTTGGCCAAGTCTTGGTAAAGTTACAAACACTGTACACAGAAAATGTATATAGGACTACACGAACACGTGGCGTAAAAATCCTTCCCTGGATTTTTACGATGTAACATGACATATTTAGAATATGAAGGCATTTGAAGAGCCATGCTTTTCAGGGAACATGTCTTATATGATGTTCTTCCACTCTTGCATATTAAGAATGATAACGCTCACAAATAAATGTTCACCTCTTCCCAGAACTCAACCTTCTCTTTAACAGCAGAAAATTGTTCTTGGCAACCTTAAAGCTTATCTGCCGTAGTTTGCAGGAGGGATTAGACCGCTCTGCAAGGTCACTGGACAGGTGGTTATCTCATTAACTCAGCTCTCAGTTAACATAAGAAAAAGAGGATCATGGGGGACCAATGGTCACCGATTAGGCATTGTTTGTTATATAGAGGGCGCAAGTAGCTACCAGTAGTGCAGTGGGCCTTTAAAGCTTGCCCTAAGGCTTGGCAGACATAATACGTTATGCATGCCGACTGGATTCCGAGTATTGTAGTTCATTCATTAATAACAGTCTAGTGGAATTACTCATCACTAGGTCCATGAGATAAACATCCATACCTATAAATATTTTAGTGAACGGGGCTATCACTATAAACATGACGGACAAAGAAAGAGAACAAAATAAACAGGTTCTCGGGTATTATATAAAAATGTGTAGAACAGGTCTCACATGCATATTCACCTGTTCTACACATTTTTCCATAATAGCAGTGAAGGGATGTTCCTTGGTGTACCCAAGGAACTGTATACGTTGTCCTCTTTCTTTGTCCGTCATATTCATAGTGTATTCTGTCAAATACCCCTGCAGGAGAACCCATGAGAACGCTCGAGAACTCGTGCGTAGAATCAGAAGGTGGCAATAGGGACTTTTAGGTTTGCGTGGACTGATACGTGTGACGTCCATTCAAGGCAGTGCATTAAAAGGACGTCGACCGTAGCAGTCCACATTGTCTTCGTGCGAATCTAAAAGTCCCTAACACCTGCTCTAGAACGTGACCCCCCCCCCCTAAATGTGTTACGATAAACGCGAACGAGTAGTTTCCATAACTCTTTAGATTGGCTGGTGACCCCGAATTTTTCGTTCATGTTTTGATAGCATATGAACTGGAAATGCGATTTTGTGTATCACGTCTACTGTTATAATGCTTTTACGTCATGATAGTGCCTCCTCGAAGGAAAACCATTGAATTCGATTCTATTATGTACAATTTGGCATTGTTGTTATAAGTATATGTCTCGTCTGTCCCAGCCTACTCTGATATCTAACATATTTTTGTTATGATTGAGGTGAGACTTTACTCTACTGTATCTCTTGGAGCGGATAGAGACTACTTTATAATAGCAAGATTGAGCATATAAGAGATTGAGATATAAGAATGTGTGTGTATTGCAAGGTTCTGGAATCATCAAAATAATAAGAAATTTGGCCAAGTCTTGGTAAAGTTACAAACACTGTACACAGAAAATGTATATAGGACTACACGAACACGTGGCGTAAAAATCCTTCCCTGGATTTTTACGATGTAACATGACATATTTAGAATATGAAGGCATTTGAAGAGCCATGCTTTTCAGGGAACATGTCTTATATGATGTTCTTCCACTCTTGCATATTAAGAATGATAACGCTCACAAATAAATGTTCACCTCTTCCCAGAACTCAACCTTCTCTTTAACAGCAGAAAATTGTTCTTGGCAACCTTAAAGCTTATCTGCCGTAGTTTGCAGGAGGGATTAGACCGCTCTGCAAGGTCACTGGACAGGTGGTTATCTCATTAACTCAGCTCTCAGTTAACATAAGAAAAAGAGGATCATGGGGGACCAATGGTCACCGATTAGGCATTGTTTGTTATATAGAGGGCGCAAGTAGCTACCAGTAGTGCAGTGGGCCTTTAAAGCTTGCCCTAAGGCTTGGCAGACATAATACGTTATGCATGCCGACTGGATTCCGAGTATTGTAGTTCATTCATTAATAACAGTCTAGTGGAATTACTCATCACTAGGTCCATGAGATAAACATCCATACCTATAAATATTTTAGTGAACGGGGCTATCACTATAAACATGACGGACAAAGAAAGAGAACAAAATAAACAGGTTCTCGGGTATTATATAAAAATGTGTAGAACAGGTCTCACATGCATATTCACCTGTTCTACACATTTTTCCATAATAGCAGTGAAGGGATGTTCCTTGGTGTACCCAAGGAACTGTATACGTTGTCCTCTTTCTTTGTCCGTCATATTCATAGTGTATTCTGTCAAATACCCCTGCAGGAGAACCCATGAGAACGCTCGAGAACTCGTGCGTAGAATCAGAAGGTGGCAATAGGGACTTTTAGGTTTGCGTGGACTGATACGTGTGACGTCCATTCAAGGCAGTGCATTAAAAGGACGTCGACCGTAGCAGTCCACATTGTCTTCGTGCGAATCTAAAAGTCCCTAACACCTGCTCTAGAACGTGACCCCCCCCCCTAAATGTGTTACGATTAACGCGAACGAGTAGTTTCCATAACTCTTTAGATTGGCTGGTGACCCCGAATTTTTCGTTCATGTTTTGATAGCATATGAACTGGAAATGCGATTTTGTGTATCACGTCTACTGTTATAATGCTTTTACGTCATGATAGTGCCTCCTCGAAGGAAAACCATTGAATTCGATTCTATTATGTACAATTTGGCATTGTTGTTATAAGTATATGTCTCGTCTGTCCCAGCCTACTCTGATATCTAACATATTTTTGTTATGATTGAGGTGAGACTTTACTCTACTGTATCTCTTGGAGCGGATAGAGACTACTTTATAATAGCAAGATTGAGCATATAAGAGATTGAGATATAAGAATGTGTGTGTATTGCAAGGTTCTGGAATCATCAAAATAATAAGAAATTTGGCCAAGTCTTGGTAAAGTTACAAACACTGTACACAGAAAATGTATATAGGACTACACGAACACGTGGCGTAAAAATCCTTCCCTGGATTTTTACGATGTAACATGACATATTTAGAATATGAAGGCATTTGAAGAGCCATGCTTTTCAGGGAACATGTCTTATATGATGTTCTTCCACTCTTGCATATTAAGAATGATAACGCTCACAAATAAATGTTCACCTCTTCCCAGAACTCAACCTTCTCTTTAACAGCAGAAAATTGTTCTTGGCAACCTTAAAGCTTATCTGCCGTAGTTTGCAGGAGGGATTAGACCGCTCTGCAAGGTCACTGGACAGGTGGTTATCTCATTAACTCAGCTCTCAGTTAACATAAGAAAAAGAGGATCATGGGGGACCAATGGTCACCGATTAGGCATTGTTTGTTATATAGAGGGCGCAAGTAGCTACCAGTAGTGCAGTGGGCCTTTAAAGCTTGCCCTAAGGCTTGGCAGACATAATACGTTATGCATGCCGACTGGATTCCGAGTATTGTAGTTCATTCATTAATAACAGTCTAGTGGAATTACTCATCACTAGGTCCATGAGATAAACATCCATACCTATAAATATTTTAGTGAACGGGGCTATCACTATAAACATGACGGACAAAGAAAGAGAACAAAATAAACAGGTTCTCGGGTATTATATAAAAATGTGTAGAACAGGTCTCACATGCATATTCACCTGTTCTACACATTTTTCCATAATAGCAGTGAAGGGATGTTCCTTGGTGTACCCAAGGAACTGTATACGTTGTCCTCTTTCTTTGTCCGTCATATTCATAGTGTATTCTGTCAAAGACCCCTGCAGGAGAACCCATGAGAACGCTCGAGAACTCGTGCGTAGAATCAGAAGGTGGCAATAGGGACTTTTAGGTTTGCGTGGACTGATACGTGTGACGTCCATTCAAGGCAGTGCATTAAAAGGACGTCGACCGTAGCAGTCCACATTGTCTTCGTGCGAATCTAAAAGTCCCTAACACCTGCTCTAGAACGTGACCCCCCCCCCCTAAATGTGTTACGATAAACGCGAACGAGTAGTTTCCATAACTCTTTAGATTGGCTGGTGACCCCGAATTTTTCGTTCATGTTTTGATAGCATATGAACTGGAAATGCGATTTTGTGTATCACGTCTACTGTTATAATGCTTTTACGTCATGATAGTGCCTCCTCGAAGGAAAACCATTGAATTCGATTCTATTATGTACAATTTGGCATTGTTGTTATAAGTATATGTCTCGTCTGTCCCAGCCTACTCTGATATCTAACATATTTTTGTTATGATTGAGGTGAGACTTTACTCTACTGTATCTCTTGGAGCGGATAGAGACTACTTTATAATAGCAAGATTGAGCATATAAGAGATTGAGATATAAGAATGTGTGTGTATTGCAAGGTTCTGGAATCATCAAAATAATAAGAAATTTGGCCAAGTCTTGGTAAAGTTACAAACACTGTACACAGAAAATGTATATAGGACTACACGAACACGTGGCGTAAAAATCCTTCCCTGGATTTTTACGATGTAACATGACATATTTAGAATATGAAGGCATTTGAAGAGCCATGCTTTTCAGGGAACATGTCTTATATGATGTTCTTCCACTCTTGCATATTAAGAATGATAACGCTCACAAATAAATGTTCACCTCTTCCCAGAACTCAACCTTCTCTTTAACAGCAGAAAATTGTTCTTGGCAACCTTAAAGCTTATCTGCCGTAGTTTGCAGGAGGGATTAGACCGCTCTGCAAGGTCACTGGACAGGTGGTTATCTCATTAACTCAGCTCTCAGTTAACATAAGAAAAAGAGGATCATGGGGGACCAATGGTCACCGATTAGGCATTGTTTGTTATATAGAGGGCGCAAGTAGCTACCAGTAGTGCAGTGGGCCTTTAAAGCTTGCCCTAAGGCTTGGCAGACATAATACGTTATGCATGCCGACTGGATTCCGAGTATTGTAGTTCATTCATTAATAACAGTCTAGTGGAATCACTCATCACTAGGTCCATGAGATAAACATCCATACCTATAAATATTTTAGTGAACGGGGCTATCACTATAAACATGACGGACAAAGAAAGAGAACAAAATAAACAGGTTCTCGGGTATTATATAAAAATGTGTAGAACAGGTCTCACATGCATATTCACCTGTTCTACACATTTTTCCATAATAGCAGTGAAGGGATGTTCCTTGGTGTACCCAAGGAACTGTATACGTTGTCCTCTTTCTTTGTCCGTCATATTCATAGTGTATTCTGTCAAAGACCCCTGCAGGAGAACCCATGAGAACGCTCGAGAACTCGTGCGTAGAATCAGAAGGTGGCAATAGGGACTTTTAGGTTTGCGTGGACTGATACGTGTGACGTCCATTCAAGGCAGTGCATTAAAAGGACGTCGACCGTAGCAGTCCACATTGTCTTCGTGCGAATCTAAAAGTCCCTAACACCTGCTCTAGAACGTGACCCCCCCCCCCCCCCAAATGTGTTACGATTAACGCGAACGAGTAGTTTCCATAACTCTTTAGATTGGCTGGTGACCCCGAATTTTTCGTTCATGTTTTGATAGCATATGAACTGGAAATGCGATTTTATGTATCACGTCTACTGTTATAATGCTTTTACGTCATGATAGTGCCTCCTCGAAGGAAAACCATTGAATTCGATTCTATTATGTACAATTTGGCATTGTTGTTATAAGTATATGTCTCGTCTGTCCCAGCCTACTCTGATATCTAACATATTTTTGTTATGATTGAGGTGAGACTTTACTCTACTGTATCTCTTGGAGCGGATAGAGACTACTTTATAATAGCAAGATTGAGCATATAAGAGATTGAGATATAAGAATGTGTGTGTATTGCAAGGTTCTGGAATCATCAAAATAATAAGAAATTTGGCCAAGTCTTGGTAAAGTTACAAACACTGTACACAGAAAATGTATATAGGACTACACGAACACGTGGCGTAAAAATCCTTCCCTGGATTTTTACGATGTAACATGACATATTTAGAATATGAAGGCATTTGAAGAGCCATGCTTTTCAGGGAACATGTCTTATATGATGTTCTTCCACTCTTGCATATTAAGAATGATAACGCTCACAAATAAATGTTCACCTCTTCCCAGAACTCAACCTTCTCTTTAACAGCAGAAAATTGTTCTTGGCAACCTTAAAGCTTATCTGCCGTAGTTTGCAGGAGGGATTAGACCGCTCTGCAAGGTCACTGGACAGGTTGTTATCTCATTAACTCAGCTCTCAGTTAACATAAGAAAAAGAGGATCATGGGGGACCAATGGTCACCGATTAGGCATTGTTTGTTATATAGAGGGCGCAAGTAGCTACCAGTAGTGCAGTGGGCCTTTAAAGCTTGCCCTAAGGCTTGGCAGACATAATACGTTATGCATGCCGACTGGATTCCGAGTATTGTAGTTCATTCATTAATAACAGTCTAGTGGAATTACTCATCACTAGGTCCATGAGATAAACATCCATACCTATAAATATTTTAGTGAACGGGGCTATCACTATAAACATGACGGACAAAGAAAGAGAACAAAATAAACAGGTTCTCGGGTATTATATAAAAATGTGTAGAACAGGTCTCACATGCATATTCACCTGTTCTACACATTTTTCCATAATAGCAGTGAAGGGATGTTCCTTGGTGTACCCAAGGAACTGTATACGTTGTCCTCTTTCTTTGTCCGTCATATTCATAGTGTATTCTGTCAAAGACCCCTGCAGGAGAACCCATGAGAACGCTCGAGAACTCGTGCGTAGAATCAGAAGGTGGCAATAGGGACTTTTAGGTTTGCGTGGACTGATACGTGTGACGTCCATTCAAGGCAGTGCATTAAAAGGACGTCGACCGTAGCAGTCCACATTGTCTTCGTGCGAATCTAAAAGTCCCTAACACCTGCTCTAGAACGTGACCCCCCCCCCCCAAATGTGTTACGATTAACGCGAACGAGTAGTTTCCATAACTCTTTAGATTGGCTGGTGACCCCGAATTTTTCGTTCATGTTTTGATAGCATATGAACTGGAAATGCGATTTTATGTATCACGTCTACTGTTATAATGCTTTTACGTCATGATAGTGCCTCCTCGAAGGAAAACCATTGAATTCGATTCTATTATGTACAATTTGGCATTGTTGTTATAAGTATATGTCTCGTCTGTCCCAGCCTACTCTGATATCTAACATATTTTTGTTATGATTGAGGTGAGACTTTACTCTACTGTATCTCTTGGAGCGGATAGAGACTACTTTATAATAGCAAGATTGAGCATATAAGAGATTGAGATATAAGAATGTGTGTGTATTGCAAGGTTCTGGAATCATCAAAATAATAAGAAATTTGGCCAAGTCTTGGTAAAGTTACAAACACTGTACACAGAAAATGTATATAGGACTACACGAACACGTGGCGTAAAAATCCTTCCCTGGATTTTTACGATGTAACATGACATATTTAGAATATGAAGGCATTTGAAGAGCCATGCTTTTCAGGGAACATGTCTTATATGATGTTCTTCCACTCTTGCATATTAAGAATGATAACGCTCACAAATAAATGTTCACCTCTTCCCAGAACTCAACCTTCTCTTTAACAGCAGAAAATTGTTCTTGGCAACCTTAAAGCTTATCTGCCGTAGTTTGCAGGAGGGATTAGACCGCTCTGCAAGGTCACTGGACAGGTTGTTATCTCATTAACTCAGCTCTCAGTTAACATAAGAAAAAGAGGATCATGGGGGACCAATGGTCACCGATTAGGCATTTTTTGTTATATAGAGGGCGCAAGTAGCTACCAGTAGTGCAGTGGGCCTTTAAAGCTTGCCCTAAGGCTTGGCAGACATAATACGTTATGCATGCCGACTGGATTCCGAGTATTGTAGTTCATTCATTAATAACAGTCTAGTGGAATTACTCATCACTAGGTCCATGAGATAAACATCCATACCTATAAATATTTTAGTGAACGGGGCTATCACTATAAACATGACGGACAAAGAAAGAGAACAAAATAAACAGGTTCTCGGGTATTATATAAAAATGTGTAGAACAGGTCTCACATGCATATTCACCTGTTCTACACATTTTTCCATAATAGCAGTGAAGGGATGTTCCTTGGTGTACCCAAGGAACTGTATACGTTGTCCTCTTTCTTTGTCCGTCATATTCATAGTGTATTCTGTCAAAGACCCCTGCAGGAGAACCCATGAGAACGCTCGAGAACTCGTGCGTAGAATCAGAAGGTGGCAATAGGGACTTTTAGGTTTGCGTGGACTGATACGTGTGACGTCCATTCAAGGCAGTGCATTAAAAGGACGTCGACCGTAGCAGTCCACATTGTCTTCGTGCGAATCTAAAAGTCCCTAACACCTGCTCTAGAACGTGACCCCCCCCCCCAAATGTGTTACGATTAACGCGAACGAGTAGTTTCCATAACTCTTTAGATTGGCTGGTGACCCCGAATTTTTCGTTCATGTTTTGATAGCATATGAACTGGAAATGCGATTTTATGTATCACGTCTACTGTTATAATGCTTTTACGTCATGATAGTGCCTCCTCGAAGGAAAACCATTGAATTCGATTCTATTATGTACAATTTGGCATTGTTGTTATAAGTATATGTCTCGTCTGTCCCAGCCTACTCTGATATCTAACATATTTTTGTTATGATTGAGGTGAGACTTTACTCTACTCTATCTCTTGGAGCGGATAGAGACTACTTTATAATAGCAAGATTGAGCATATAAGAGATTGAGATATAAGAATGTGTGTGTATTGCAAGGTTCTGGAATCATCAAAATAATAAGAAATTTGGCCAAGTCTTGGTAAAGTTACAAACACTGTACACAGAAAATGTATATAGGACTACACGAACACGTGGCGTAAAAATCCTTCCCTGGATTTTTACGATGTAACATGACATATTTAGAATATGAAGGCATTTGAAGAGCCATGCTTTTCAGGGAACATGTCTTATATGATGTTCTTCCACTCTTGCATATTAAGAATGATAACGCTCACAAATAAATGTTCACCTCTTCCCAGAACTCAACCTTCTCTTTAACAGCAGAAAATTGTTCTTGGCAACCTTAAAGCTTATCTGCCGTAGTTTGCAGGAGGGATTAGACCGCTCTGCAAGGTCACTGGACAGGTTGTTATCTCATTAACTCAGCTCTCAGTTAACATAAGAAAAAGAGGATCATGGGGGACCAATGGTCACCGATTAGGCATTGTTTGTTATATAGAGGGCGCAAGTAGCTACCAGTAGTGCAGTGGGCCTTTAAAGCTTGCCCTAAGGCTTGGCAGACATAATACGTTATGCATGCCGACTGGATTCCGAGTATTGTAGTTCATTCATTAATAACAGTCTAGTGGAATTACTCATCACTAGGTCCATGAGATAAACATCCATACCTATAAATATTTTAGTGAACGGGGCTATCACTATAAACATGACGGACAAAGAAAGAGAACAAAATAAACAGGTTCTCGGGTATTATATAAAAATGTGTAGAACAGGTCTCACATGCATATTCACCTGTTCTACACATTTTTCCATAATAGCAGTGAAGGGATGTTCCTTGGTGTACCCAAGGAACTGTATACGTTGTCCTCTTTCTTTGTCCGTCATATTCATAGTGTATTCTGTCAAATACCCCTGCAGGAGAACCCATGAGAACGCTCGAGAACTCGTGCGTAGAATCAGAAGGTGGCAATAGGGACTTTTAGGTTTGCGTGGACTGATACGTGTGACGTCCATTCAAGGCAGTGCATTAAAAGGACGTCGACCGTAGCAGTCCACATTGTCTTAGTGCGAATCTAAAAGTCCCTAACACCTGCTCTAGAACGTGACCCCCCCCCCCAAATGTGTTACGATTAACGCGAACGAGTAGTTTCCATAACTCTTTAGATTGGCTGGTGACCCCGAATTTTTCGTTCATGTTTTGATAGCATATGAACTGGAAATGCGATTTTATGTATCACGTCTACTGTTATAATGCTTTTACGTCATGATAGTGCCTCCTCGAAGGAAAACCATTGAATTCGATTCTATTATGTACAATTTGGCATTGTCGTTATAAGTATATGTCTCGTCTGTCCCAGCCTACTCTGATATCTAACATATTTTTGTTATGATTGAGGTGAGACTTTACTCTACAAAGGTACAATAATTAAATTTTAGATAAGAAGACAGGATCGTGGTCAATATTCAGATTTAATGTGAAGACTGCAAAATCTGCTATTATGGTTCCTACTTGTATGTGCTCTATCCCATTAAGTTTGTGTTATATTTCCTTCATGGATAGCAATTTATGAATGCTATGAAATGGTAGTATGTGGGAATATTCATTTCACATATTTAGGACTGGTGTGAAGAAGCCTTTATCGACTTGCAAATACTTACTCTGGCAAGGTGTAAATACAGTACCTAAGTTGTTTATAAACGTGAACAAGAGCTTTGTTCTACGAGAAAGATTTTGTGACCTTACACTGACAATCTACAAATTACAGTCTGTGGTCAAGCATGAATATCTTGTGTCCCATGGGTCAAGTATGGTGGCCCTGAAGGGACATCGCGAATAGACTAAATCGTGAAAAATATGCGATAAAATTCACGATATCGTCAATTTTATCGCATATTTTTCACGAAGAAATTCACGAAATTGACGATATCGTGAACTTTATCGTGAACTTTTCACGATGAAATTGACGATATCGTGAATTTTATCGTGAAAAGTTCACGATATAAAGTTCACGATATCGTCAATTTTATCGTGTACTCTATCGTGTACTCTATCGTGTACTCTCCTGACGGGCGCTTTGTAAACAAAACCAGCCCTAGCTGGGGGAGACAGAGGGAAGGAAAAAAGGGAAAGGGAAAGAGAAGATAAAAGGAAAAAAAGAATAATAAGAAGAAAAGAGGGAAACGGGGGGGGGGGCGAAGGGCTCTTGCCTCCTCCTCACTCCCCCCCCCCCCTCCCCGCCAAAAAATAAATCAGAGAGAGAGAGAGAAGGGAAAGGGAAAGGGAAAGAGAAGATAAAAGGAAAGAAAGAAGAGGAAGAAGAAGAAAAGAGGAAAACGGGGGAAGGGCGAAGGACTCTTGCCCCCCCTCCCCCCCTCCCCCCCCCCCCGCCAAAAAATAAATCAGAGAGAGAGAGAGAAGGGAAAGGGAAAGAGAAAGAGAAGATAAAAGGAAAGAAAGAAGAGGAAGAAGAAGAAAAGAGGGAAACGGGGGCAAAGGGCTTTTGCCTCGTCCCCCCGCCCCCCGCCAAAAAATAAATAAGAGAGAGAGAGAGAAGGAAAGGGAAAGAGAAGAAAGAAAGATAAAAACGAAAAAGAGGGAGAATAGTAAAGAAAGGAAAAGAAAGAAAAGAAAGGAGGCAAGAGCCCTTCGCCCCTGTTTCCCTCTTTTCTTATTCTTTTTCCTCTTCTTTCTTTCCTTTTATATTTTCTTTCCCTCTCCCTTCTCTTTCCCTTTATGGCGGGAGGGGGGAGGGGGAGGTAAGAGCCTTTCGCCCTTCCCCCGTTTCCCTCTTTCCGTCTTCTTCTTCTTTCTTTCCTTTTATATTTTCTTTCCCTTTCCCTTTCCCTTCTCTCTCTCTCTCTCTCTCTCTCTCCTATTTATTTGTTGACGCGGGAGGGGGGGGGAGGAGGCAAGAGCCCCTCTTTTCTTCTTATTCTTCTTCCTTTCTTTTTTTATTCTCTTTTCCTTTCCCTTCTCTCTCTCTCTCTCTTATTTATTTTTTGGGCGGGGGGATGCAAGAGCCCTTCGCCCCCGTTTCCCTCTTTTCTTCTTCTTCTTCCTCTTCTTTCTTTCCTTTTATCTTCTCTTTCCCTTTCCCTTTCCCTTCTCTCTCTATCTCTTATTTATTTTTTTGGCGGGGGGTGGGGAGGGAGGTGGCAAGAGCCCTTCGCCCTTCCCCCGTTTCCCTCTTTCCTTCTTATTCCTCTTCTTTCTTTCCTTTTATATTTTCTTTCCCTTTCCCTTCTCTCTCTTATTTATTTTTGGCGGGGGGGGGGGGGGGGGAGGAGGCAAGAGCCCTTCGCCCTTCCCCTGTTTCCCTCTTATTCCTCTTCTTTCTTTCCCTTTCCCTTCTCTCTCTCTCTCTCTGTCTCTCTTATTTATTTTTTTGGCGGGGGGGGGGGGGGGAGGTAAGAGCCTTTCGCCCTTCCCCCGTTTCCCTCTTTCCTTCTTCCTCTTCTTTCTTTCCTTTTATATTTTCTTTCCCTTTCCCTTTCCCTTCTCTCTCTCCTTATTTATTTTTTGGCGGGGGGGGGGGGGGGGGGGGAGTGAGGAGGAGGCAAGAGCCCTTCGCCCCCCCCCCCCCGTTTCCCTCTTTTCTTCTTATTATTCTTTCTTTCCTTTTATCTTCTCTTTCCCTTTCCCTTTTTTCCTTCTCTCTGTCTCCCCCAGCTAGGGCTGGTTTTGTTTACGAAGCGCCCGTCAGGAGAGTACACGATAGAGTACACGATAGAGTACACGATAAAATTGACGATATCGTGAACTTTATATCGTGAACTTTTCACGATAAAATTCACGATATCGTCAATTTCATCGTGAAAAGTTCACGATAAAGTTCACGATATCGTCAATTTCGTGAATTTCTTCGTGAAAAATATGCGATAAAATTGACGATATCGTGAATTTTATCGCATATTTTTCACGATTTAGTCTATTCGCGATGTCCCTTCAGGGCCACCATAGTCAAGCAAGTGATAGTAATCTAATCAGGCACATACCTACATATAATAACGATGTTACTATTTTACTTTAATAGACCATAAATTGAATTTTAATCGGCTGATTGATGATTAAAGTAGAGATTTGATAGCTTTAAATACGTTGTAATATATTGTGTACTTTATCTATGCGGAACAATAAATACTTTAGCTTGATAATATAAGTTATTTAAGATGAATAAATCAGTGTTCTGAATTGTATAATAATCAAGGTTTAGACTAACCAGCAGTTTACAAGTTTTAGCAAGATGCTTAATTTCACAATTCCACAGATGAAATGGAAGAAACATGTTATAACATAATATTAGTATTAAATTTATAAGTATTTATACCGGTAACGATCAACACCATAACTCGGAGCTTAAGTCGAGACTACATAATGTCAATAAATTGTTAAGACTATCTTGGGCAATAATTTTAACTGTGCCCCTCAAAGCTTGTATTTATGCCATGCTAGGTCATTGTATGTTCACTTTTGGTTTTGATTCAATCTTCTCCATACAAAGCACACATGTCATACGCTGCAAGCGACCTCTACGTTCGACAAGGCCGTGACGTCACAATCCCATGCATGTTAAACGTCACCCAATCGAACATAGAGTCCCTCGTTTGGCAGAAAATCACCAACTCAACTCAGGGTAGCGACACGCTTTATACCTTCGTCAATGAGACAAGTCGAGTATGGCAGAGCCCTCTACGGGGATACGTTGTCAACTTGACAGATCTGGTGTTGCTAAATGTGTCCCTTTCCCACGATGGCGTTTACAAGTGTCAGATCTTGACTCAAAGTGCACTTCAACCTATCGAAAGCGAAACGTATCTTCATGTAATACGTAAGTAGTAACTACCTTTTGACGATTGGAAAAATGATTGAATTTCAGTACCAACATTTTCCTACATTTTCTCCCTCTATTAATCTTTCTATCTATTATCTTATATTTCTGTATCTCTTGGAGCGGATAGAGACTACTTTAATAGCAAGATTGAGCATACGGGGAGTTTATAATCTGGCAATACATATCAAACGCATTTTTGCTGCTAGAGCTTTGCAGGGTGTATGCCAAGATCCAAATTTACTCTAAATGGTTGACGAATGTATAGACACCTTATGCCTTTCTTTGATTTGTTTTTAAATTAATTTAAAAGTAAAATGCAAGCTACATTTGTTCCCAATGGTCTCACAATTCATCCTGAGAATACCTGCATTCAGTTGATTACATAAAGAAACACAAACACTAAGCTACTATAACATGATTTTTCCGGATCATGTAGAATATTTCCAATATAAGGGGAACACAAAATTTCTGAGTTTATCGGCTATGAATTGAGTTTTTCTTCGAACAAATTATTAGACATTTTGGCCTGCCACACATATTCAATTCCTCTCCCTATCTCTCTCTCTCTCTCTCTCTCTCGTTTTGTGTTTGCCTGATGCATCAGTGGGTTGTCTTTTTATCCCATTATATCTGCCCTTCTCTTCCTCTCTCTCCCTATTATATTATTGACTACCGCTGTATATGCACCTTCATACCTTGCCTTAGGCCATCCCTTGTTCATCTTTATTCCTAGTACCCCTCCTGGAGATCGAAGTACGCAAGACAGGCACCGTCATAAACAACGGCGAAATCATCGAACTTCTCCATGGCGAGGAAACTGACGTAGAGTGCGCTGTTGTTGGCAATGTGTCCCCTTCTGTAGAGCTACGATGGGTCACATCGGAGGATCACAACCAAACTAACGGGTCTACCGCAATGCATCACGGTCATTCTAGTTCAATCAAACTCCATAGTTCTCGTATATCGCACGACGATAGTATCACGTGTCGAGCCGTCCAGTGGATTGCGGGGCGTCCTTACCTGACAATTGATTCAAATTTTATTTTGAAGAGATTGAGTAAGTTAATAGCAAATAATTTGGATTTTCTCCTGCATTATGCTGAAAGATGGGGTGACATCCGAAAATAAATTGATTTATGTTGGTGTGCAGGGCTGCATACACTCATGTTTTGTTATTCAGACATCTAAATATATTTCATAGATTTTTAAATATTTGTTAAAATTGTTTTCTCAGACCTGATAAAGTCTACCTTTAACAAATGCTCCAGATCTCGTTCATCTTGTGACATCATCTGTCAATCATTAGTGAGCTAACAAGAGACAGTGGTAGGTAACTTCTCCCGGCTCAGCACATGCACACAGGAGAATTGCATTCTTTCATACAATACCTCCACATTACCTTTATTTTCCAGGTGATGCTATAGCACTTCTATCAACCCCTATGGCCCGAATTCACAAAGCAAGGTTTGAGCTCAGACCAAGGTTTGAGCTCAAACCTCCTTTTGTTTCGCCAAACCTCCTTTTGTTCTTTACAAACCAGGTTTGTAAAAAATGCGTAAAACGCGTCATATGACGTACGAAAACCTTGGTCTGAGTTCAAACCTCCTTTGTGAATTCGGGCCCTTATGTTGGTATTGTATGGTTTACTGTAAACGGGTGGTCAGCTAGCTCTTCCAAAGTAATCTTGATTTGATCAATTGTTGAGTGATGTTGCCATGGTAGTCAATACTCATCTGGCAAATTTACTGTCAGTTGTAAGTTTGATGCAACTGGGCCAAGGCATTGTGCATAGTAAGAATGTCGTGATCTTGCCCTGCAAAGCTAAGCCGCACACGAGCATTGCTGCAGAACGTCTTTAATTGTAAGTGGTTATTTTCCTAATCTAACTGAATTCATACATATTGGTATGCATTTGTATATTGCCTCGAATTATTTCCATCACCTGTTAGAAATAAATGTATCTCAATAGTCCGAATTCAAATCGCTTTTTCAAATTATTTGTTGCTAGGTAGGGCAATCATTTGTTGCTATGGGTAGGACAAACACTGGTTATTGCCCCACCTTACAACACAAAATATATATGCAATACATTTAGTAGTAACAGGTGAACGAAATTATTCATATCGAGGCACTTAAGTATACATTTGGTTATATTACAAAAATGGCCTACTGGATGCATTTCCCTTTCTCCCCCTTTCTTCGAACCATTGGGTCATCGTGTCCGCTCGGATGGTCGCGACACTTTGTAAAAACTATACGAAAAATTTACAACAGGTCGTGTCATATTCCGCGATCGTTTCGTGAAAGGTCGTGAAATGTGACCACCCGACCGGATGCGATTTCCCGGTTATTCGAAGTCAACTTTTTTCTCCTGCTCTATTTAAAAACGAAACAGATCCTCGTATCGATATTTCGATGAACTGCACTACCCCATTTTATTCTTGGTTTGACGACTGCTGCTCTATTGACTCCGATCTGGCTAAGGTAAAGTCATATCTCTTATTGCATTGTAAAAAGAAGAATGTAAACATGATCACATCTTTTTACTAGAATTTCACTCGAAATCGGGGAATATCTTGTTCGGATTCGGTAATACGTCATAGGATAAGTGACATATTATAAGTCTTAGCTTTCGTGTTTATTGAGGCTAATTCTCGTTTGCAAAACAAAAAAAAGAAACACACAAATGGGTACATGGAACTACACACACACATGAGGCAAAACGAAGTTTGTTCTGAACATCTCAGCTATGTCTCGTAACATGTCGAACAAGAAGTTTTTTTTTAATAGCAACCGCTTCTGAGGGGTTGTTTATTGAAGGATATCTTACCAAACTAAGCCCGAAAAACATTATGAATACTCCCAAATCCTTTGTTTTACTTTCCCCAGAACTCGGTCTTCCTTTTAAACTTTACTTGTGAGGCTAAGAACACCGTCAGTCCTGTGATTCTAACGTGGTTCCATCAGCTCGGCAAGCAGTCAAAAGAAATAGAAACGACAGTAGGCTACACCATATCTACCGTTTCTAATCCCGGAGATATCGAAGGTGCATATATACATAGCGAATGGACATGTTCTTTAAAGGACAATGAGGGAAAAACCTGGAACATGAGTGCATGCTTTGGTTATCATGGTGAGCATTATTTGGATTTTTTTGTGTTACTTTAATAGTGTCACTTTATTGTATTTTAATTGTTGCGATTTGTTTTCCTCACATTTTCGTTTCGGTCTTCTTTTTTTTTGTGGGTGGGAGGGGGGGGGGGAATTATTTTATTTTGTTTACATGTTTAACATATATTATCACATTGAATTCACTTACAGCTGCATCTACCAATACATTTACCGTAGCTGTAAGTATAACATCTTTGGCGACACTATTAGCCATAATTGGAATTATTGTGTTCATCGTTCGGAGAAGAAAGGGTGAGCCATAACATTTTGTTTTTTCAATTAAGTTTATTTCTATTTCATACTTAAGATTTTGATAACGGTTATTTGATTATGAAGGGTGTTGATGTTTTTTATATTTGGGAGCTGTTGGCGAAATCATTTCACGCTAACACATTGAGTGACTGATGATTATGATGATGATGATAGATATATCCAGCATATAAGGTGCATACACCCCGAATAGACATGGGGTGATCTTTAGTCGCCTTAAAGAAAAAAATGAAATCACACACTCTACAAGAGAGTGTGGGAACCTAATTGGATAATGCAATTCTTCGTGAAACTGCACCCTTGCACCCTGCACTATAACAATTCTGGTTGGGACACTCTCGAACGTGAGTTGTCCTGATCTAGTGGACATGTCGCAGGATTGTGGATCACATGTTTCGAGGTTCGAGGGCCGTGGCAGCACTAATATCCTTTGGCAAACTACATTTGCCACTCTCAAGCCAGGTGTCATACCCGGTAGGATGCGAATATATATTTACATCTTAATGTAATGCGCTTATAAACATAGTATTACACGATATAAAAATGTGATTTGTAGGTGATCTGTTGCAGAGCACCTAATGATTTCGTTCGAATAAATCCTTTTCCCCTTTTTCTTTCTTTCTTTCTGTATGGATTTTGTTCACTTCATATCTCTATGAAAGGCATGGTTAAAGACTAAGTCCACTCTACAAGAAAATGTTTTTAATATATGCAGAAAAACAAAAGAAACAGAGCCAAAATAATGAGTAAAATTGGAGAGCTATTAAGGAAATTATGAAAAACTATGGAACTTATAAGTCACTACAGTAGACAAATTTCCAATTCGGTAATCGGTTTGTAACGTCACTGCCTTACTATTTATCAATTGCCTTATATAATTATTATTATCCCATACATGTCGCTTTTTATCCCCAAAACTTGATTTCCCCATGTCTCTTGCCCGGGTTATATGACTTGCTTGATATTGCGTGCATGACATTTCACAAAATCTTTTATGAGCTTTGAAGAATTGATACTATTTCTGAATATTGTATATTTATAATGGTTGATTTGTACATGAATATTTTATCAAAATTCACATTTTTCATTGTTTAACTGAATGGATGTGTACGGAAATAAGATTTCTAGGGGAAAAATTGAAATTGATATTAGTAATATATAAAGAAAACAAATTAGTGGATAGTGAGACAATGACGTCAGAGATCTATGAGTGAGTTACCAATTGTTCTTGTGATTTTCAAAGTTGTTCATGTCATTAAAAGTTCATAACTTTCTTATTTATAGTCATCCCATTTTGATCAAAATTGTTTTTATTGTTTTTTCTCATTGTCTGCTTTAAATTAAAAGTAAATTATTTTGGAGTGGACTTGCCCTTTTGCAGGTCAAAAATGAAAAGGTTAAATTCCAACGTTATTTGAAAGATAATAAGTGGGAAAATAACGACTCGACTTAAGAGCTATAGAGCCAGTAAGTAATTTTGATTTTCAGACCATTGTACCATATGGTCGTACGTTCTGTGCTGCGCAAAGATTCAATCAGTTTAATTTTGGCCATTTCAGGAAGTGGGTTATAATACTCATGTACCCTTTACAGCTCATTTTATATATGTTATTACCAAAGCACTCCATAGTGTCTGTCAGTGAAATCTAGCAATTAAACAGGTTTCCTTGCATAATGTGAATATTAGGTCACTGCTAACGTTTAATTTTCAGAGACAGGACATACTTGACATATTAATAATTCCTGCAAAGTTCTATACATTTGATATTGGCTGTAAAAGGGACACAGTATCTGTAATGACAATGAAATTATCATGACATGTGCCATATGCATGATTATTAATCCTAACAAAACTGTTTGAATTATATTACGGATGCGTGACATCATCTAGGCACCATTTCGTTAATGTGTATTATTGACCATATATCCGTCATGCATTTTCGTTTCTGAATGATATTTGATATGCATTAACCTGTCTTTATGGGTAAACTTTTAGTCACACCCATGTCCGTGCGCGTGTCATATCGGACGTGTACGCGTGCGCAGTGGCGTATCTAGCGTTTTGCCGGGGGGAGGGGGGGGGGGGGGGTGTTGACCCAATGACGACGCGGACCTATTTGTGGATACACCCCCCTCTCTCTGTTAATCAAATTGAGCTACCTAAAAATGTCAATTCGCTGAGCATGTGTGCGCGTGTGTGTATTTGCCTATTTGTTCACCTCTTTATCTAAATGTATACTTTCTCATTTCCCCTCTTTATTTTGTTTGCTTTGTTTGTTTTGCAGTTCATAGACGAAAGACTTTATGGATTGCTCAATGTAACCAAATCGAAGTTAAGTCTGTTGTCAAGTCTGTGTGTTGCTACGGCAGGCAGCCAGTGAAAGCGAATTCGTTTAATAAAACTATGGAAATGCAAGCGTTACTTTAAACAAACACAACTTAGTTATGCTCATTCTTCCTGATTGAGGTGTCATTATAAAAGGGCAGGAAACAGACTTTCTACACAAATTTAGATACTATCCGCCAAAGTTATTGTTGTACCCTTTCTTCAAAGTATTTTTAATCACTGATGCGTGAAGTACGCATCATTTGAGTTACCAAACATAAAACAGAAGGATGTAAGCTTTAAAAATATGTGTCACTTATTAATTATATTTATTTATATATATATATATATATATATATATATATATATAAGGTTAAGTCCGCATATTAGAATAGTTGTACTTCTTGATAACATAAAACCAGGAACATGAGGCTCTTTTAGATTTAAATTTAATAATCCCCTTAATATTTCTTCAAAACCCAGATTGCAGGAACATCATGTAGTGTTACTCATTTATAATTTGATATTAAAATAATTATAGGGATGGGAGGCCAGACTCTACCTCTGCAGAACATGGCTCACGGATCTACTGCGGCTGCGGTACTAATGGACTTCGGTAAGTGTTAATTTACAATAAATCGTCACTGTTTTCACGAAGTGAAAAAAAAATTACATTCACTTTGCATGACGATTTTTCTCACTACCGTCACTTCGTGAAAACAAGGATAAATTGTTACCCTCCACCCAGGTGTTGTAAATGGCACTCTGGTAGGAATTCATTCCCTAACTGCTTTGAGTGTATTCAGGCAGCTGAACTAAAGCTAGGGTTAGGGTACTGCTTTGTATACGTCTATATAGCATCCGATTGGATGGGTATGTGCGCAATATAAATGTACATTTTACACTACTTTTTAAATCATTAACAATCGACTCATCTCTTACATCTCCTGACACTTGAAATGTGCGAACACTACAATTATCAATGACATAATCCGAGCCTGATCTGCATGGGTCTTTTAATTCCATGCCAGCCTCTGCATTTCCAATCATTTTATTTGTTCTTTGTTTAGTTGTTTGGTAGAAAGAAAATGAATTATGCAATTTCTCGTAGATTACAGACAATTCAAGTCAAGTTTTACATTTATTTATTGTACGCTTCCTTTAACTGATTATCAACCGTGGCCTATACATTTCAATTTGTTTTATGACTTGTGTACGTATAGGAAAGAACAACATAGACATTAGCAATAAAATGTTGCATTCTGAAACCTAGATTAACAAACCAGGGTGCAAAACTTGCTTATTTGTACAGTCACTTTTTTATATACATTAAAACGTCATTATCAAATATCTCCCACAGATAAAAGAAAAGGCTCTCTACAAGCAGGTAAGAATAACTCAATTTGTCAAATTAAACCTAAACTTCAAACAAGGTCTTGTTTAAATATATTTACATATTAATATGTTTATATATATATATATATATATATATATAGGGTTAAGTTCGCATATCGTTATTGTTTCCATTCTGAAGAACCTATTAAAAAGCTACGGTCATAAAGGTTCGTACGGACGATTATTTCGTACGAATTTCCCTGTTTTTTGTTTTCTTTTCCTCTTCGTTTAAATGCAGTTGATGATACCAACAACCCTACACCTATTTCAAGCGAATGCTCCGATACAGGTATTATTCATTTATAATTGTGTTATTTCAAAAATCAACCTCCTGTCGTGGTTTAGTGAATACGGCACCGGTCTCTGGATCGCATGGTTCGCGGTTCTAGTGCTGCCGCTGTAGCAATGACCTTTTGCAAGACATTAATTGAAATTTGGTACACTCTACCCAGGTGCTGCAAATTGGTTCTCTGGTGAGAATTCATTTTAAAGTCAGGGTAATTATGCTGCATTATTGTAGAGCGCTTAGAGACTTCTGATAGAGTAAGTGTAAGGGGCTATATAAGCAAATATAAATTATAGAGATATCGATCCTGCCATGACCTTAAGGCGCGCCTAGAATTTGTGAAAATTTGACTTTTCGCATAATTTAAAAAAACAGTGATATGCATCACATAGACTGTATGCAAATGAGCGAGTTGATGTCATCCCCTCACTTTGCTCTCTCTGTGTTGTACCTATAACTATCAACAATATCGCATTTCTACTTTGGGAATTTGAAACATGGCTCGAATCCTCGGGATTTTTTTGCAAAATTACAATTACGGTTCAAAAATAAAAAGTGCATATAAAAAAACATAAAACCCGACGTACGTAAACATAGTAGGAAATGGGTGCCCTATTCAATTGGGGAGCACATACGAGTGCATCACATGCCTACTCACGAGCCGTTCTGGGGAATAAGTATTAAAGTGTATCCGAACTGGCCAGATCTGGCAAGATCTCTTTACAACAGAAAAAGGTTGAATCTCACATATTGATTTTAATTTCTGGACATGAAACTCCAATCAAACAGACCAAATAATTTCATGGTGATGGCTACACTTTTTATTTCAATATCCAGGAAGAGACGAGGCAAGCATGACGATTTACCCTTCAAGAGGGGGCACCATCCAACTACCGCACCATGGAATCAGCCTCTGCATACCCGCCTTGGCGCTGCAAAAGGAGTGTAAGATTACTCTAAAGGTATTATAAAATACCCCTCCCTCTTCTCTCTCTCTCTCTCTCTGTCTACCTGTCTCTTTCATCTAGGCTCTACAAAAGGATTGTAGAATTACCCGAAATGTATGGCGTAGCCTTGCTGTACGCTTTTATGGCATGACTGGGAGATGGTCCACCCCCTCCCCCTCTCCTTCCCCCTCTTCATACTTATCTGGGCTCTACAAGATGATTTTAGAATTAACCTAAAGGTGAGGAGTAGCCTGGATCGTCATATGGGGAGGGGGGGGGGGGTGGGTGGAGGTGACACCCCTTTGATTATCTCTTTCTTTCTCTTTGCTTTTATCACTTGGATATGGGGGGGGGGGAGCAAAGTTTGTGACATAAACAGTCCGTGAGCACCCTCGTACTAGCTAGCATTGCTGGCGTAGAAAACAAGCATCGATATGCTCTGCCGATTTGTGTCACGAAATATTGTTGTTATAAACAAATTTAGACTTCAATTCTCTTACGAAATATGTTACTCTTTACTCAACCCGAAAACTGCAGTACTTATATTCTGGAATTCTTGCTTGGGGTAATACAAACACCACATATATCAATAGAATACTTCTTTTACAGAAAAGTGTACTCAGAGTGATAAATAATGTTATAACCATTGGTCACATATTAACCCTTACTTTTTGAAAGATGAATTTTAAAATGTAAAGATTTATACCTTAAAAATCTTGGCATATTCTGTTTCAGTTATCCCGCCGATAACTTCCATCAGTCATAACTGTACACTTTACAACAAATGACGCTATATACACATACCAAAAAACAAACTATCATCTTCCTCTAACCAGGACAGTTTACGCCAAAACATAATTATCATGTTATACATTTGGAGCAACATTGACCCGAATATCAAACAGCTTAAAAACTGTGGCAGCTTTAAAAAAACATATTCAATTGCTATTATTGAATGTGTATGTGTGATGCACTACTATTCCATTTTTCCCCGATTGTGACTCCCGACCTTAAACATTCCATTCTAAAATAATCCCCCTTCTCTCCTCTCATTCTTCTTCTTACTCCCATTCTCGACCTTCTCTTCCTATTTCTCTTTATTTATTACACCCACTATTCATACTATTTCATTGTTTTTGTCTTTGCTATACTTGATACTTGTTTTTCTTTTCTTTTTCTTTAATTATTATACTACCTGATTATGAATGACATTTCGTCAAAATTCACTCTGTTAAACTCAAGTCACGACCGGGATCACTCGAGCAATACTCGGCACTACTCGTGGTTTGCTCGCCGTTAATCGTGCTGTGCTCTGTTTTATTCGACTAGACTCGCTGCAAACTCGAAAATTTGCCATTCACCCCCCCCCCCCCCCCGAGTTGCCGCAAGTTTGAGCTCGAGGAAACTCGCAGCAACTCGTACTTCCAACTCGCCTATGTGTGAACGTAGCATTAGTTATGTCTCTTTTCATTCATATTTTTCGATTTGGGAGTACGCATCATTTTTTTTGCGTTGTTTATGGTTTACTTAATTTAGTCACTTCGTATATTAATTAGCCTTCTAAGAACAATTTAAGATTCGATAAAAATACCGAAGATACCTAATCTCATGCACCCGATTTATTGCCGTTTTTGTCAGGTTCTCCCAAAGCCGTCAGGTGTCCTTTTCGCTGAGGACGAAGCTATTGTCTCGCCTGGTGTAGTGTGTGAACCTTCGGGGACAACGTTTGCGTTGCCATTAAAGTTGGTAATCCCTCACTGTGCAGTGTTAACAGACCCCTCCAAGGCCAAAGTCACCATGTACGTTACTCATGGCGATAAGAATGGTGGGTGTAAAACTTCAACTCTAATATGTGAAAAACAATTTTAAAAAGACATTGTGTGGAAACGTTGCGAAGACAATATAAACATATGGAGCAGAGGGAAGGGGACGAATTGTAATACTTTGAAGAGAGAGAGAGGGAGAACGAGAGAGAGCGAGAGAGAGAGAGGGGATGGGGAGGTTAGAAGCAATGGAAACACTCTCTGGAGACACAACGTTTGGAAACAGATATGATACACTAATAAGCCATAGTGAAGAGAGAGCAATCAAAGTTGGGAAACAATAAGAAAACAGAATGGAGACACTGGAAAACGGTTAGAGACAACAAGAAGTTAACTTCTTGGAGACAATGAAGATACAGTGCGTATACAGTCAATAAAAACACATTGTGGACACAATCAGAACATTATTGTTTAGACAATGGTAACACACTGGCATTGCTTGTGCTACACAGTGGGCACGGATTTTCAAACGTAGCGGGGAAACACTGCAACGTGGTCCATTTTATCATTGTTATTTTGTTTAAATATTGATTTTAATGATGATTTAATGATGATGGGTGATTTGTTTTTCTTCACGTCCCTCTTCTCTAATGTTTATCTTTCTTTCTCCGTTTTCATCTTCCGCACCCTTTGCAGTAACAAAGGAAGAACTGTCATTAACTGGAACACCTAGATGCGTAGTAAGAAAAGATGACCTTGAAGTCTACATTAACCATTTCTCAATTTGTGAAATGTTCATGGTCATTTCTGACTACCTTATTGGAAAACGTGTCGCTTCTACACCTTTCCTTCCAAAATCAATGAGTCGCCTTCAACCGCAACACTGCCATCTACGTCTGTATAATGATACTCCTGGTCTTGAAGATGTGAGTAATGTGGCAACATTTATCATAGTGTAAACAATATAAACAATTTTTTGGTCCCGATTCATATATCTCAAAACCGAGACTCATTAAAGCGTACATCGAAAAGTATCCAACAAAAGCCCTATTAAATTCAACCAATCCACCTTTCATTCTTGAATTACGAACTTCACAAAAACATCAAATTTACGAGTGATATATATTATGTTTATGTATTTTTTCTCGACATAGAGTAAAACTTTTTCAAAAGGAAATGCAGGACAAGTTGTTGTAATTGATGGTGAAAGGGCAAAAATACTTAACGCTTCTTCTTTGACCTTTTTTTCCATATTTTTCCTGTTCCTCTCTTCCACTCTCTCTCTCTCTTTTTCCTTCCCTTTCACCCTTCCCCTTTCTCTCTTTCGTTCTCTCTCCTCTTTGCCATCCAGTATGATGTACGTTTAGTTTATGTGTGCTACCAGAAATAATCTGAAATTGTTAACAATTGATGAATAATTGATTTTAGATCTTGGCTATATGACTTGTTCTATTTATATGACATTGATTGTTGTCATGTACATTTTCTGCAATTTATTTAAGTTAGGATTGTCTGTTGGGGGCCAGGGGAGTACAAATAATAAAAATAATTTCCCTGGCTCTCAACGGAGAGGTTAAATTATTTTACATTGTTATGTTATTTATGTTATTTGTATTATTTCTTGTCTATGATATGACAATGTATTGTTATATTTTATACAAATGTGAGCCGTAAGACGATTTTTATGCCT
The DNA here is from genome assembly GCF_000002235.5 of Strongylocentrotus purpuratus. Lineage (NCBI taxonomy): Eukaryota > Metazoa > Echinodermata > Echinoidea > Camarodonta > Strongylocentrotidae > Strongylocentrotus > Strongylocentrotus purpuratus. The sequence continues at coordinate 30,129,152 of NW_022145606.1, forward strand.
TCATATTATTTTGTGCATGGCAATAATGAAATCAATTCATTTCAATTCAATTCAATTTCTTTGCTGTACAATATCAATATAATTAGCTCATCGAAACAGAGGAAGAAAAACTTGATTATCGCAAGATGGCTCCGACAAAGAAAATGTTCGTGCTCTGGGAGAAAGGCGAACTGAAGATTAGATGCGAGGTCGACAGCGGACATGTCACTGAGAACGAAAAGGTACATAAACATCCAATACATTCGTTAATTTCAGAACGCATGGTTTAAAATGCCGGGCGATCGTGTTATATCTTAAGATTATGGGAGGGGATGGAGGTGGTAAACGTAGCGACGAAATAGCCTATCATCACTAAAAACTTCAGATTCTCAATCCTTACTCTTTGGTATTATTAAATGTTCGCACTATATGTTCTTCACTTGTTTACCCTAATACTAATGTCATACCAATACAATACGAATAAGTAATTTCATACGAAAATATGATTTCATACGAACAAAGCTTGTCTTTATCGTGGCCAAAACAAGAGATTGGGTATTAACTGACGTTATTGTTATTTATTATGTCTGTGGTTCAATTTAACGTAATGTGATCAGTTTATTAATTTGGTGAGTTACAATTACAAAAGTAATCCGAAGGTGGTTTTTATTTGCAATGTAATTAGGCTATTGAAATCACTCTTTGGTTGTTTTTTAAAAGTCTTTCCTATGTTTGTTTTCTTTATTATGTGTGTGTGTGTCTCCATCTCACAAATGAAGACCGTATCGCTAGATGATATCTATAGATTGGATCGAAACATTGTCAGTTTCTTAGTGAAAGCGACCGGCGATGCCGATGTATATTTCAAGTTTAACTTTCATCCTCATTGTGACGAGGGACATGCCTTCAAAGCGAATTTTTCTGGTTCGTATCTGGGTATCCTTGCATAAAAATTACCATTGATAGTAATTTCCATGGAAACATACATTTCATTAGCTCTTGAGTGATGTTGCCGTGGAAGTTAATAGCAAAGTTACCATCAACGGCAGGCTTTATGCAATGGGTCCATTTTGTGTGTGTGCATTGGTGCGTGATTTGGTGCTTGCGTGTGTGCGTCTGTTCGTAGGCGGGGTAGATTTGGTCTTTTCTTTCTTTCCTGTCTTTTTACGTGTTCTTTCTTCATTTCATTTGTTGTAATCTGAATATTATTTTCCCATGTTGACAATTCTTTAATCAGCATTTATTATTTGAAGACCTATGTAGTTCTCACCCTCCCCCTAGCACCCACACACCCACATGCTGTATCTCTTTTTCTCTCATGTTACTTAACTACACTGTAGTGAAGTCCTTTGTATTTGTTCTGTATTTACCTCTACACTGTCTTCCCTGTTTATCTGACTCCACTGGTCACTCTTTCAACATATTAAATGATAAACGAAGAAGGATAAACAGTCACTTTGGCTTGTCCAATATTCATAAAAGAATGTTATAGCATTGTAAACATTGAAGTATCCTCTAATAGTAGCGACCCGTAGGGTATATGATTTTGTGGAAATAAGGTAATTGTGCTTTGATGGGCTTATAAATATGTTTCATTTATAACGTTTAAACTTAATCTTTCCTTTTGTAGCCAAGTTTGCGGTGGTCTAAATTTAGTACGTTAAGTCTGTTCTTGAAAAGCCTACGTTATCGTATTTAGCAATTCATTTGTTAATTTATCTATCTATTTCCTTTTCTGTCTCAATGCAGACGGTGACATAGCTACCAATGCGTAAGTACTTATAGAGACACTGATAAATAACAAAGTAAACAATATTACTTTTAATTGAAAAACTAAAATCTGCAAAATCATGCACATCAGCCCTTGTCAGAGTATGGGTAGGTGCCACCGATATTACTAAACCATTAATGTGTACTGCTCGAGGGAGGTAAATGTGCCCAACATTTCCCTGTCCTAAGATGATAAAAGCAGGCACCTCTCGTATTACAGTGGAAATCCTGCAACAAGATACCAAAGTGCTAATAACCAATGTTTCCTAGCCGAAAGCAATATCAGAAGGAGAATTTTGATTTCATTGCAATTTGTTCCAAGGTTAAGAACAGGACCAAGGTATCGAAGGACCGAGATAGGCTTATTCAAACAGTTTTTTGTGATAAGATATTTCGATGAACAATCAAACATATTGTTAAGGACGTTTATAAATGAAAATAATTATTTAACTGCAGTTTGAAAAATTCACTGCCAGCTATGCTTGGATGTTCCTAATAGTCACCAAATGCAAAGTATGAAGACCCCTTTTGTTTTTGCGCAGTAATGATAGTTTTACCCTTCTGAGACGATATAAAACTAACAGATATTTAGTTATTTATTTATTATGTTTAGCGAGAAGATGGAATGAGAAGGGAAAGCGAGTTGTAATTTACTATCGAATAGAATCCACCATGCTCGCGTAATCTTAATATACCCCTCATATTATGTTGTTTCCCACAAGGCTACCAGCTATCCCAATACGGTTGGACGACAAACTTCTCTACGATATCGCCGAAGAGATCGAGACTGATGAACACCTCGACAGGTTAATGCAAACTCTGGAGGTCACACAGGGATCGCAGTCACGGTATCACGAGCTCAACCGGTTGGAAGGTCACCTTACAGCTAGAGGAACCCGTCAGATGCTGATGGATTGGAGGGCCAGAACAGCAGTCATAGAGCAACGAGACAGGCTGAAGGAAGCCCTCAACACGGCTGGGCTGTTGGACCTTAGGGACAGATTTTTGCCTGGCTAGAAAGAATTAGAAGAGAAGGTCGAAGAAGGAGAATGAGATTAATTGAAAAAAGTTGTTATATAACATGGCTTAAGTTGGTCAGACCACCAACGGAGCACGACATATATATGTTTTAAATTAGGTGGTTTATGCGTCGTACTGTCAGTACTCGAAGTCCAATAACCCTAAAGAAATTATTCTGTTCACTCTGTCGCCCAATTTTTGACTATTGTGTTCCTGATTGGTCACCTTCTCAAAGGAACTACATTAAATCATTATTTATAAGCAGTGTGTATTCTTTTCTTTAGAAAGTGCAGAGTGGTTGTCAGTTTATATGCGACTAGATCTTTTGAATTTGCCTCCTACATAAATGTATGCACAGAATGTTAGTTTTTTTCATCTGTTTTGCAATAAAATATGCATTACTTACTATATCATTCCTATTCTAAATGGACGGAGATCAGATGTTCTTGTTTTTAATCACGAAATTGCCAGGAAAAAAATTGTTAGCAATACTCTTGTGAATTGAGGAAATACATCCTGATAACTAGCAAAACGAGATAAGTAAATTAGTGGGGGTTTGAGCAATATTCGAGTAAACGTAGGAATGTTATGATTTGTTTCAGCTGTCATCAGTGAGGCACACATTGGCCTCGACTTATCTTGCGAGGTTCTCTTCAATATGCTCTGCAGCTAAAATGTATAAGCGTTCATTTTCTTATTTATGAGTTATTTATGAGGGAATACATCTTCTTTTACAAGGGTTGCATAGAAGCAATAATTACATTTCATTTCAATTCAATTCATATTCATTTCATTTCCAACGGAAAGGTAAACAAAGAGATTCTTTTGTCCATACATAATTCAATTTTTTTCTGGTAACTATACAAATACACTTTGCACATAATGAAGTTATTACAAGAAATTTTTAATTTCTGAGGAAATGGGAGGGGGGGGGGGTCCATTAAAAAGCAGTGCTCGTAGTTTGTGGATTTCCCGGAAAAATTACATTTAGAGCGCATGTATGATTGAATGTCTGTGTTTTTAAAACTACAGAGCGAATAGGAGAGTATCTCACAAAATACGTCACAGAGTTGGCAATTTGTGATTGATTGATCTAGACTTTTGAAATTCATAACTTTCTTAGTTTTAATTCGGATTCTGCTCAAATTTCTAACTGACATTTTCCTGTTATTTGTCTCTGCTTCAATGAAAAGGAACTAAAATATAAGGGTGCACTTTTTCTTTATATACATTTCTTTGTTTCTGGGACACTCACCTATTCATTAGCTGACTTTTCTATCGATACTTCTGTCAGGCCATCCGTGAATCCCTTACACTGCCATCTTGACGATATGCCTCCTATAGTACGATCTTATTTGAGCAATCTGCCCTTTTTTTATCACTGCCATATTCTTAATCTGGTCCATTTACGTATGTGTATGTATATACACACACACATATATATATATATATATATATATATATATATATTTTTTTTAATTTTTTTTTTATTTGGTGAAGGAGTAGATTTTGTTAGTTACAGCAACCAATAAGGAGAGCCTTTTATCGTAAATTAATATTTATTTCGGGGTAACCCCCAGGAGTTGGTTGTTGTTTTTGTTCTTATTTGTAACGTTATTATCATCATCATTTTGGGGTATGCTTTCATATTCTATATATGTTATCGTTTGTAGTTGTCATGTCAATTAGGAAGTCATTTGGCATTCAGGACCTCAAAGAAGAAGATGAAGGAGAGTTAAAAGAGTAAGGTGATTTAAGTAAGGACTGCAACCAGCTACTAACATTCCCTGCTGACTTTGCAGTCTAATAATTCAGCCGGGGTGCCCGCTGAAGTGAGCGGTGGTGGAGACAAATCTTGGTTGCTTGTTTTGGATCTCCCTGAGGCAAGCAAGATTATATTTCAAAGTGGACACAAGAGCAAATGCGCACCCTCTACCTTTACGTCGTCCACTATTGGATTATAAGGCCGCCACCCTGGTCACTTTTACACAGATAGTGAGGATAATACTTTACATTCATAATACTGCATTATTGAAATATTCAGTTCGTTATTATATGTTTATATGTACATGTATACGTAATTCACATTTTGAAATGAGGTTTTTATTGTATGCATATTGCTATTATGCCTTCTGGTAACATGTTCTTTGATATTTTCAGCTATAAATAAAATGAAATTGAATGGGATAACATTACCAAGGCCTAAATATTTTGTTCATTCTACTACAGAAAGGAATGTGTTGTGTAATAAAGCATTTTCTCGTAAAATAAAATTATATATTTTCACGTTATTTAACTGTGCAATCTTTAACTTTCTTTTTCTTTTTAGTAAAACTAATATATATGAAACGACAGCATTTGATTTTAAACTGTTGTAAAATTTAAAAGCGTTTGAAACTAAGACATCTGACAAAGAAACACATACACAAACAAAATTCGAAAAGACGGGAAAGACGGGGAAGACGAGGCCAACATTTTGCGAATATCCTTTCAATAAACCATTTTCGTGATGCGCGGCGTCACCCAAGAGACATGTGACGGTCAAGAGTGTCCGAGTGGTGATCTGTGTCTATAGACTCAGATCGCAGAAAATTGGCTGGCGAGATACGTCTGGCTTCGGCGATATGTGTCTAGGGTCAGACGCATGTCGCCGCGTAAGTCACATTGGAGACTCTCGTAAAATGGTTGTGTCTAATTTGTCTTCTCTTTATCACCCATGCTACACTTAGGCAACTTACAGGTACATGGGTGCCATTGACAAAAGTGAGAGGAGGGTACTGTTGAAAAAATTGTTTCAAATCTGCATTCCAACTAATCGCACATCAATTAAAATCCAAAATACCAAGCAACATATAATGGGTAATAAAGTGTACATGTACAACCTAGATAAATACAGAGTCTGGTTATCATGCATTTTATAGAATTATAGGGACTTTTAAATTTGGAGCAAAATACTATAGAAAATAAATTAGTTACACAAATATTAAAACTTGGGATGAAAAGTAAGAATTCTGGAAATTAATTGCTTTTCATTGATGATAACATATCACACCGTTTAAATCAATTGGGTAATTTTATTATGATAACGAGTGCATGATTATAATTTCATTAGAATGGGAGGAAATAAATGCAAATGTACCTCTTTGTATAATGTTACATTATGCTTAAGGGGTTCATTTTTAACTAAATGTTCTGTAAGTTTTTTTTTTACAATTTATACATTTCCTATTCGTGTAATTCATGTGCAATTCAGTTGTGAAACTGTCATTCATGAAAGATGCAATGGAATATCTACCATTTAAGTGATGAGAGCCTGCACAGGTTTAAACATGTGAGGGAGTACCCAATAAACAAAATCACGTGAAAATCACGTCAATATCAAGGTATCGACTTGAGGAGAGTTACGTTCTTCAAACACCGTACATTTACGTAAATGTGTTAATACGTTTATTGCATTAGGTAACTTAAAACACACGTACACTAAATCACGCAATTGTCACTGCAATATCACCATTATAATAACGTGATTATCCCTACCTTGGAGACCATGGTTTGTAAACCTAATACTCCCGTGTTTGTTTCGTTATGAAATTACATCTTCATACACGAAATTATCGCGTCACAGAAACACGTGAAGCGTTAATGATAGTTTTAGTCAAAATATCTGCGTGAAATTCACGTGAATATTACGAGGCTGACTTGAGATGAATCATGTTCTTCATTCACGTGAAATTTACGTCGAAGAGGAAGTATGTTACTGTAACCCGCGTTCAACCCAATAATTACGCAAATGTTACACAATAAATGAACCAAAATAATGACGTTCTCATCCCGTTTCTGAACATCGTGTCTTGGATCTTCCATAATTACGTCCAGGCGCGCCGGAAGCAGTTTGGGATTAGAGGGGATTGGGTGTGGGGGGGGGGGGGGGTGCAAACATCCCAGAAGAGAAAGCTAGTTGCAACTGGTCCAGTTGATGAACCATTTTTAATGCCAACTGGTAACCCTGGAAATTGAAATGGGCTAAATGATCCAGTTGATCCAGGCCAGTTATAATTCAACTGGTCTAGCTGAGCCATTAGAACCATTTGGTAAAACTTCCAACCAGTTGAACAGCAACAATACTTCAATACTGGTACGTCTGTATTTCCAATGTAAGGGCATTGGTAATAAGTAGACTTACATAATTGAATCAATCTAAAAAAAATCGTATACTTGTACTTTATTGAAATTATTTTAGTACACAGTTAATGTTTCCCTTATTCATGTTTAACTATTTATACGAAGTAGCGAAATGTCCTAATAACTGGTAATTTATATTTGTAGTATTTTCGAAATGAATTGCATATAACTAAATAATCAGTAATTAAGAAATATGCTGTAAATTCAGATAAATTGTTTAAAAAACATAGATCTGCACGCACCCCATATTCAATATGCAAATGAATTGGTGTCAGCTGGGTCAACTCGAAATATGCCAACGCTCAGTCATCAACTGGTGCAACTGGAAATGTGCACACTCCAGTTATCAACTGGTGCAATGAAAATATGCCAACAGTCAGTTATCAACTGGTGAACATAGAAATATGCCAACAGTCACGGGATTATTACCACGGAACTTAAATAGTAACTGTGAAACCATCAAGACACCCAAGAATAACTCATTTTCACACATGGAAAACACGGAATACCCAGCTTATATTAATAATCCGTTTGAGTCACGCGATCATCACCGCGGAACTGCTGGCAACTTTGACTACGATTTAAATAGGTGTTTTAAGACACCTAATCATGACTAATTTTTCACACCTAAAAGTCACGTATGCCCAGCTTAGATTAATAATCCGTTTGAGTCTCGAGATCATCACCGCGGAACTTATGGCAACTTTGACTTCCATTTAAATAGGTGTTTTAATACACCTAATAATGACTAATTTTTCACACCTAAATATCACGGATTCACAGCTTAGATTAGTAATCAGTTTTAACTACGTGATCATCACCAAGAAAGTTATGGTAATTTTGAAACCATTTAAATAGGTGTTTTAAGACACCTAATAATGACTAATTTTTCACTCCTAAAAGTCACGTAAGACAAGCTTAGATCAATAATCCGTTTGAGTCACGAGATCATCACCGCGGAACTTATGGCAACTTTGACTACCATTTAAAAAGGTGTTTTAAAACACTTAATAATTACTAATTTTCACACCTACATATCACGTTTTCACAGCTTAGATTAGTAATCAGCTTGAGCCACGTGATCATAACCAAGAAATTTATGGTAACTTTGAAACCTTTTGAAGAGGTGTGTAAGACACCTCAGAATTACTAGTTGAATATAACCAGAGATTCACGGACAGAACAATAAGACGATTAGCCGGTGTAAGTAACGTGATTATTACCATCAACCTTGGATAACCTGGGAAACCAATCAATAAAGGTGCTTACAAGACCAAATAATTACGTATTTATCGCCACCATCGGTTAACTGACAAAGAACTCGTTGCTTGGTCAAGTGGTTATTTGGTCATAAACACTTGATTTACAGAGGTAAGTGGAATCACGTTACTCCAGTCGCGTGATAAACTGGTGGTTTTTAGGTTAGATGAAAACGTGAACAGGAGTACCTTTTTTGTTTAAATGAAGGCACGTGTCGATAACGTTTAAATATAGTTCAAAAGGCACTATACTTTGAAATCACTTAAAATACACTCCCAAAAGAGGTTACTTTTTGGTGTTCTGTTTATTGGGTATGTATGAAAAGGTATGAGTGAGCCCTCTAATTACATTTACATTATAGTCTGTCAGTTGACTAAATCACATAAATAGGATACTGTTACAGTATAGTGAGACTTTTGGGGGTGATATTGGCTTCATTAAATGAAGAGATAACGCATCTACTTAGCTAAAAGACATACACTAAAATGCAAATTGTTACTGGATTCATACCCAAATTCCAATCGTTTTATTCAAACATTACATAAGCAGCTTTGACGCAAGTCGATTTTTGCACTCTCACAAACAACGCCTCCTGTTCATCCAAGCGTGAACACATACCACACAAAAATGATTCTAAATGATTTGAGATAAAACACTCTTTCATAATTTCATAATAATGTATTGTTCATAGATGATTATCAACACAAAAATAGCAATTTTCTAGGTGTAAACTTATTTTTGTCTCAAATTTTGGTTCGAATATGATAGAGAAAGGGAGAGAGAGAGAGAGAGAGCAGAAAAATAAGAATACACGAAGAATCAATATAATAAGTTGGGACTCTTATCTTTCACCGCGATATAATTTTCGCTACCTTAACTACGGTATTTGGCTATAGAGGGCAGCACCGGTCTTATGTATACTTAATAAATGCACTTCTTTGTATATATAAATACATGTACAATGGGTCAAGAACTGGAAAGTCGAATAAACACTATAGTTTCGGAGCCAATAAAACAAAATAACATATTATCATGGTACCTACGTAGGTCTCATCAAATCACCGGAAGATTAAATGAAACCTGAGCATTAGTTTAATAAAATATGGAATTAGTATACCAAAAATACAAAGCAGTGAGAGCATTAGTAAGACTTACCCACACAGATTCCTTTCTTACAGTCTCACACGCCTGAGGCGATAGCCGAGGGTGTTTGGCCTGTTTCAATGGTACCGAGTGTGGGTGGTGTTGATAATGCCCGAACAAATTGATGTGTATTATTTGTTTTATAAGATGATGTTGATGTTTCTAAAGACCAGCCATAAGTATTAACTAATGACCGGTCATTAGTAAAATTACGTGATAGGTAAAATAAATGCCTGGTCACGTGTAAGCTCTCATCCAATCAATTGATTAGGATCTGCTTCATAATCCTATAATTGACACTGCTGTACAATCGCTACGGAAGCCGGAAGAAACCTTGTCTTATCATCTTCCCCAGTAGGCCCTACATGTATAATAATCTGCGCATATCTTGTAATCCTGACCTGCGCAGTGTTAGTGGAAGATCGCCATCTACTGTCGAACTTCGTATTTGCGTAGGGAGAATTGTATGTATCACTTCTTTTAGTACCTAATCTAATACTTATGTTAGTACCTAATCTACTACTACTATATGTACTACTACTACTACTACTACTACTACTACTACTACTACTACTAATGACTGTTATTCAACATTTTCCCTAAGCAATGATAGGTTTCCCCGAATCATCCGTCTCAACTCTACTTTGTTCGAGTCGCTGTCAGGTTTATTCAATTTAATTCAATTCAGAACTTTATTTCAGACTCAGCTGCACAGTCAGAGGTCCATAAAACATATGCTACATATAGATAGGGAAAACAGCTGAGTATGAACATGATGAGTATAATAACAACAAATCGTACAAATACTAAAGAATATAACAAACTAAACTATACTACGTATATACAATGTAACTGTAGCATGTAACCTGTATCTGTAAAATTTATAACAGAAGTCCTATAGCAATCTAACTCTAAGCTATACCTGTAACTGCAAGATTAAAATACATATATGTATACCAAAGTGAAGTTGTAACTTAATTGTAACAATTTCTGCTCAACTAACTAGAACAATATACTAATAATAGATAACTAGATATTATAACTAGCAACAAGGACTAAGGACTATACTGCAACCATAAGAGTCTGGATAATCCTTGATAACATCATGCATAATATGATCAATTCCGAGGTGTCAACATTTAGTTACCTATCATCTCTGTTTATCCTTCCAAAGAGTTCTCCGACTTCTTCTAGCTTCTTCAGTTTCCTTGCACTGGTTTCGTCACTAGCTAGTTGTCCTTCATCAGCACTATCCAAGTTTCCAACCCTATCTCAATCTCATCACCCCATTCTTCTCCAGGATGTAAGCTATCTTTAGGCCCTTTCTTATTTCCTCGTTTCTTCTCCTGACTCTTAATGTTGCCCATATCATCCTTTGTAATATCCTTACTTCTGTTACCTACTGTATCTGTTCTTCCTTCTTCTACTACACAATCAACCTTTCCAAATTAAATTTGCTGCAGGACATGTCTCTGCTTATTTTTGCTTCCTCTTCCATAATGTAATTCAATGATCATTTTTCAACCTTTAGTTTGAACTCTTCATATCTACACAATAATATCCCTGCACCACACTTTCTCTCATTATAGTTGGAATATTTTTTGTTTACCCAAATTTATGGAATTATTTTGGCAATTATTTATTCCTAATAGATTTAGATAATGGTATACATTCTCAGATTTTATTGAATAATAAATGCCAGTGTTTATATTCCAACTATATGAGCGACAGTGTAGAATCAATTTACCAGAAAGACTTTTAAAATGTTTCAGGGCGATATAAATCTATACTGGTCTTACAAGGGTCTAAATAGAGCTAATCAAGACCGGAGATGGGTAATTTGTGTAAAACCACTGTGTTGCACAAAGCAATCCTTCCGTTAATTTGAGTACAAATTGCAAGTGTGGTCAAAAGCGACCGCGTAGAGGGGTGGAGAAAGAACCGAAGTGTTAAAGATAACGTTTCTGTACGATGTTACTAGGGCGATTTCGCGACGACGTAAGGGATGTATCGCCGTTATTCTCCCGTCGTCTTTGCTTCCGTCGTGTTTGCGAAAGCGCTCTATTTTCCAACTTTCGACGGCAGAACATAGTGATCCTCTCCAGCATCGCGTGCAGATAGACGATAATCAATGTTGTATGAGTCGTCTCTAAGACTATTAGCAGCATGTTTGAAGGTGTATTCGTCCTGCTGTTGGTGAAGTTTAAGCGGTAACGAGGTTTCATATATGACGGTCGATGCGTTATCAACTGGGTACATAGGAATGTAGGGTTGGTCCGATAGAATCGCAGGAGCTGTTTGTTGAGCATCATTTTCTTGAAAGGGTTTTCCTTTTACGTCTAAATCCGCTGGGGCCATGTGATCAACCGATTCGTACTCCTGCAAATAGCAGCAAGGGGGCATTTGAAAAAGAAAGAAAGAAGGAAAGAAAGACTACTTTTTTTGTTCCAGAGTATGTAACATAATATTTCTTTTATGTAAAATGAATTAAAGTTATATGTTTGCAAAGGTAATCATGACTTTTACCTATTTCCATTGAAATACTGTTCGTATTGCTCGTAGGCATAGGGAACACTCACTTTTTACAGACTACTCCGCATTACATCTAGCGGAAAGCACTATTCGCTCGCACATTAAACTAGCCGAGACAAATACCATTGTGCAACGCCTGAAAAACTGTGCGTCTTTACTTCATCAATTTGTCTTTTTTTTAGCTTTCGAGGCGCTGCATTCCTATACATCTTCTTGTCCCGCTTATTGAGTCGGATTTTTCTTCGGCTGGATTAATCTTTAAAATAACGCAGTAAAAAGCTACTTATAATACCAATATTTACTCTTACGCCTATTTCACATTGCTTCTTTCAATATTTTATATCAAATTTATCATGTCTGTATAGCGCTGTATTGAAAAGTATTTTTTAATGTATTGAAGACATTAATACCCTACTAAAGAACACAGAATAAATGTAAATAAATAAATGCAGTTTAACAACAACTTAACTTTTTCATATCCTTGCAAAGTGTTGTAATTGTTAAGTACATGAACATGACAATTTGAGTACTCCCGATTTATGTTTCTTGAGAACATGGCATATACTAAGGCCTACATCTAAAAGGATTCAAGAAAGGGCCTAACTCAACTTTTTAAAATTGTGTACCGAAACACAAATCAACATCAAATTTACAAAGAATTTGAATAATTAACTATAAATGTAAATACATACGGTGCTTTCATGATGTATTGGCTCAACGTAAGTTGATTTTGGTTCTTGCCCGTGAAACGGAACTGCAGGAAGCATCCTCGACCTCATGGAAGTTTCCGCTTTTGCGGCTACTGATCATAAAAAGAAGGGGAAAAACATCAATCATTTGTTTAGAAACAAATCCTGAAAAGAGGGGACACCAAAAGAAAGAAACACACAAACAAAAGATATCGCAACGCCAAGTTGTAAAAAAATTCACGAGGTACAAGTAAACTCTGATTCGATCAGGTGACATCTCTTCTTGAAAAACTGGAACGTGGAGGTGCAATGCATCTCCGGAAGTTTGGGAAGTTGATATTTATAATGTTCAAGTTCAAGTTCGTTTATTTAGTTCAAGTTCGTTTATTTATTTCATTTCCATAAAAAACACAGCAAATGCAAATAAACATACAAGTATAAATACATACAAGGAATGGTCAGTTATTACAATAGTTTAAAATGAAATTGGAGAACATAGGAAAGGCTCATGGTGGCTTTGTATAAAAAGTTCCCCGAATATTATAATTTATATTATTTATATTATTGAGCATATATGAGTTCGAGATATCACAAAATATAGCGATAAACACAAAATACAGCAATAAATACAATATAAAGACAAAAAACTACAAACATATGTATGAAATAATCTAAAATTGGAGGCGGGGGGGGGCAAAAAGGTTTGGAAGGTAAATTTAACGGTACTCAGAATAAAAGGTCTGTTTCATTTTTGTTTTAAATATTGAACTGTTTTTATAAAAGTAAAAAATGTATACACGTATATACACACTCGTGCGCTTACAAAACTTTTTTTAAGTGCTCCTAAATCACCGATATCATTATTAATTTCATCATCATTATCAGCATCATCATTTATACTATTATCATTGTTATTATTAAAGGTCAAACGTAGATGATAGATGCATGCGAATATCGTTGTTAGTAAAAGTTAACGTCACATAGTTAAAGTTAAATATTACATACATCGTTTTCGTCTTTTCAATCGGAGACAGCATACCAGTGTAACAAGAATGATAAGGGCAAATCCGGTACTTCCCAACGACGATGAGGAAATAATCACCCAGTCTGAAGAAAGACCATCTGCAAGGCAGTTGAAAATGGGTGAAGATAATAGTAGCCATGTATTAGCTTGGGTGGTAGTTAGAGAAAAAGAAATGGACCAATGTATAAATGCGCCTAAAAGGGCCAGCTTTTATTTTATATTTTCATAAAAACAAACAAAATATTTATGTCAAAAAAAGCAGATTCCGACTTATTGCCAAATTAAAAAAAAAACGAAGAAGAAAAGATGTTAACACTGACATAGCCGCAAAATACTTTCGCAAAATGAACTTAAGGACAATGCCGATACCCTTTTTGTAAATATCCTTTTTAAATTGTATTCGGTTTACGTGAACCGTCATTGTAATGTTCGCGCTTTTCTCAGGTTGATGGACAAGGCTGTTTATCGTTTTTTAAATATGTTTTTTATAGAAAGTATATGCCACTGTGAAAAGTTCAATTGTTTATTTAGTAGCATGGCGATCATGGGACTTTTGAAAAGGTGGGGCAGATTTATGAATGGGAGCATATGTTTGAGCCTTCCTTTACTTTAAATTTCGCAGTCATTCAAACATCGATAAGTTTCATAGGCCTATACGGTATAGGTGTCGTCATGTTGCAAGTATGTGCATTTCTCTCAATGATTTGTTTGTTTCTTTGGTAACACCTTCTATCCATGTAATCCTTTGCCTTTCTCTTCTCCTGTTACCTTGCATTTTGCTACTCATGATATACCCTGCATTTGTCCACGCATGATATCTTGCTCAATACCCTTTACCCAAAGAAGCCAAGTGTCACTATACCTGCAACGAATTGGACGAGTGAGGGCTCACTACATGTTCCTCTTCCACAGGCGACGAGCCACAGTTGACCTTGCTGAACATCATTGCCTATCACCAACTCCTCACCTGGAAGTAAACACGTGTCATTCCGGTGTTTGACCCCAGCAACGCGAATTTCGAGATGAAAACACAAGTCTTTAAAACTGGTAGTTGATTTCACAGATAGAGTGTGCATGCCAATATTGTAGAAAGCATAAACGCCTGTATAATATGACAAAACGTTAATAACTTATCTCTTTTTTTGTAACGATATTTGTAGGGTACACTTATAAAAAAACACAAATCTGATCTTGTGGGATCAGTTAAGATGCATTACATTAATAATTTGCTAATTTGAATATCTCCTTGCAATCGGGAGGATTACAAATTGTTTGCCAAGCTCATCAATTCTCGGTGATAACATAGTATAACTTTTAATCCAAGCACAACTGCAAAATCCCCTCTATTTAAGGTCACCTGAGGAAGGGTGCTGTTACTTGCTGCTTCCCTAGCTGCGCTATTGGTTCTCGAGAACTAGCTCTGTCTGCGACGGGGAAATTAGGTATTTTTTTTTAGGTTAGCGCTGTATAATAAAGAGTACGATGGTGAAGAAAGTTTATAAGCTCAGTATTGCTTCAACTGTAATCGTTCGTCACCATTATGTACAAGCAGGTTCTACATCTGTACATGTTTCCAAAAAGAATAAAATCGGTAGGTATACAAATGTAATTTAAACACGTAGATCTCAGCGTTAAGGTGTATTTTACTATCACTTCCTAGGTGCTTTAACATTTTGAACAAATACATATCAGCTAGGGTGTGTTGGTGTGATTGTTTTTTCCTCTTCGGCCTCATTGCAGGGAAGAGAACTTTGAATCAGTTAAAACTTGATTTAAAAATTGAAATTATATAAACAATAATATTAACATTAAATATACTATATATTACCTATACCACTACTACTACATCTACTACGGATAATTGTTTACTAATGGTAAAGATGATGATGATGATGATGACAATGATGATGATGATGATGATGATGACAATGATGATGATGATGATGCTGATGACAATGATGATGATGATGATGATGACAATGATGATGATGATGATGATGATGACAATGATGATGATGATGATGATGACAATGATGATGATGTGGATGATGATAATGATATTGATAATACAACTAATAATACAGATAATAAAAAATACCCCCCCCCCATTTTTGGACCCTCCGACAGCCATTTTATAGAAAATCAATCTCTAAATAACATATTTGAATACATGTACAAATAATTTAACATATAATAATTCATAATAAGATAAAGGCCTACATAATGAATATCAACCAAAATAAGTGATTACTGAAAGCATAGCATATTTATAATGATTAAAAATATGAAGACAAAAATTATAATATACTTACCATACTTTTCAGGCGGAGAAGCTGAAAAAGATTTGGGATAAACGAGAAAAAAAAAAATCAAGTTTAGTAATTTCTTAAGTACGAGTATTCATTATTGTCTTAGATTTATTTACAGAATGGGGAATAAACTTAATATCTAAAGGGATTGGGTCGTCAGTTTCTATGTGTAAAAGGACATATTTCGCTGAAACCAGTTTTGGTGGAAAAACCATATATGTTTGTATAACTCAGCACATAGCGGACCCTAAGGCCTACCAATGAATACCCCCGTTCCTCGGGGATTCTTCGGGGAGGTAGAATGCAAGGCTTTACATAATGGCTATAGATCATACTACTAAAGATAACCCTGGTGATCAACAACACCTATCATTGGGTAAACGCCCGAACGGAGTCGTATTCCCCAAGAGAGCCCACTCATGTGCCTCTACAATGAAACATCTGTACTTTGAACCTTACGACATGTTGATGCTTGCATCTTTGCTGCATCGACGCTCTCTCCCACGAGGTTCACCGTCTTGACTGATATCCAATAAACCGTGAAGGACCTTAGACCCGATATCAAGAAGTGCCTGTCAGTAATGCCTCCAAAACTGGTGCACTGAAGTAACGCTTCGTCGTGACAGTGTGACACCGTAAACGTTAGGTCGGGTACGCTATCCGTAGTCCATTCCCATTGCAACGAAAGGGTCGTCTCGGTAGAAGAGGTGACAGATAGGCGTGACGGACTGAGAGGGAATTCTAAGAATGAAGGAATCGCACAGCATCATGGGAACAAAATAAGAAAAGTGACAATAGCTATTTGAGAAACACACACACATACATAAAGAAACAAATGTTTTCGCAAGCTAATTGTTAGATTGTCAGGTAATTACTTTAAAAGTTCTTTACTTGCACTAATACCTTTACTTCTAACGGTATCATATTGAACAAGAAATTAGGGCGGGGGTGTCCTTCAGGGCTGGCATGCAGGGAGAACACTAGGCCTATTAGCGGGGGTGTGACTATCTTGCGTTAATAAGACAATACACACTAAAAGACCGTCTGTACTAGTTTGACCCCCCTGGCCAAACTAGACCTCCCTACAAGGTAACTGGCTGGTGGTTATCTCATCAAATCAGATATCAATTAACATCAGAAAAGGGGGATCACGAGGGACCAACAGGCACCGATTAGATAATGTTTGCTATATAGAGGGCACAAGTACCTAAAAGTAGTGCAGTGGGGATTTAAAATAATTCAGACTCACTATTTCCGGTGAGGCTCACTGTATGCGAGGCTTCGCCGATGCTGTTGACCGCAAAACAGGTATAGTTGCCATACATATGAGCTTTCACGGCATCTGAAACCCACAGGGTACTCCTTGTCAAAGACCCATATTCAGTACGCCACAGCTCTTCCACGACAGGAATGCCAATTGCGGTATTCTCATCTTGGTCTAGCCATTGGATTGACGAAGGTGGCGGGAGTGCGTTTACCGTGCACGTCAAAACGGCTTCGCTGCCCTCATCTGCGAGGACCGTCTTAGAATGTTCAATTATCCCAGGGGCATCTGTCAAAAGGATTTAGAATCATATATGTTTAAAAAAAAAAAAAATCTGTTTTAATAAATGCGTCGGGCAGCAAGAGGCTTTGTGGTTAATATATCATAATGTGCGTATAGTAAATTTTACCCTCAGAGTGATGACACCGTGGTTACATTAGCCAAGGGTAGCATAAGTAGTATCAATACTATCAAATCGTGCTAAATAATTCAAGGACTTTATTTCTACCGGCAGGCCAACGCATTTAATTCACCTGTGTGGAGAGTGACAAATATAGAATGATGTCGTGACGAAACTGTGGCAAGGTCTCAAACGCCGAACAGTGTGTTATGTTGACTATTTCCTTTTATTTAGGTGAAAATGTTCAAGTAATTGTTTGTATAGGTTAGTGAAATGTATTGATTATCAAACGATATAATCTTTATAGGTTATTATGATTTCGAGTGGCTGCGCTGCATTATAAAATTGGATTCACTGGTCAATTTTTCCTGAAATTCTTTATGGTTTATCAACTAAAATCATCGTAGAGACGTTCGAAGAAAAAAAACATAATCAGTTTCAGTAGATCCGTGCATCATCTAATTTAAATTACAAAGACATATAATGTACTCCAAACATGATTCCTAGTCATGGCAATGTGGTGTTGCAATAACGTCTAGCAATCATTAGGTGATTATGATTCATTATGATTAAATTATTATTAAACGTATGGTTAGTACACACTGAGAATTAGAACATATTTAAATTAGATCAACCATTACAGTGTGTCCCGAAAAAAACTATACACTTTTTAAATGGCTGCCGAATAAAAAAATATATGATTCTAGGGGAAAAAGTTGTATATGTATGGAAAGCCCATAAACTCAACTTTCATATGACACCAACAAGTTTGAAAATAATTCATGCTTGGGTGAGCACTACTCACTTTTGTAAAGGGTATAAAAATTAGGTTGCGCAGGAATTAGCCTTCCAATGTGTGAGAGGTAAATCCTTTGGAGCTTACAACATTGAGGGTGACATGATAAATAAATGATTTACTGAGTGAATTCCATGGTTTATTAAACCAAACTTTTATGCACGGAACAGGAATTTCATTTTTCTATTGTAGGATTGTAACTTTCCCTGGTAGACTCAGTGGTGTGTTCATGAGAGTCAGGATGGGGTGATGGTACATGTTGTAATTTCCATGTTACAAACTGTTATTTTTTACATTTGTGACTTTGAATAAAAACCTTCACCCCACATTTCAGTTACCATTTACCTGAAGAATAAGTAGCCGACATCTTGGACATTCCCTTTTTCAACAAACCGTATTTGAATATTCGATTTACATTATCCCTACCTGGGTATTGAATAAATCAATGAGATGTTCAACTAATCTTACAATAATTGAAATGTGGGGTGAAGGTTTTTATTCAAAGTCACAGATGTAAGAGAATAACAGTTTATAACATGGAAATTACAACATGTACCATTACCCCATCCTGACTCCCATGAACACAACACTGAGTCTAACAGGGAAGTTACAGTGCTACAATAAAAAATACAATTCCTGTTCACTCATGCATAAAATGTTAATCCCATAAACCAAACATTTCACTTAGCAAACCCAAACTCATCACAATTGATCATAAATTGGTTATATCATCCTCAATTCCGTAAGCTCCAAAGGATTTACCTCTCACAAATTGGAAGGCTAATTCCTGCGCAACCTAATTTTCATACCGTTTACAAAAGTGAGCAGTGCTCACCCGAGCATGAATTATTTTCGCAACTTTTGGTGTCATAGGAAAGTGAGTATATGAGCTTTCCATACATATATAAATTTTCCCCTAGAATCATATATTTGTTATTCGGCAGCCATTTCAGAGGTGTATAGTTTTTTTCGGGACACACTGTAGAACAAATGATAAGTAAACGGAATGAGTATTAGACGATATGGAAAAAAACTAAGTGGGTAGTAAATAAACTGGTTGTAGACCAAACGAGAATTTATTTTGAAATTCCCCTTATATTTAATTTCTCGATGTTCGCCCTACTCAGCACTCCATTGTGGTCATTTATTTAAATGTGTGCGCGGTACCGATTAAAAGCAAAGAATACAACTGACAACACTCACAAAATACAATTGGCTTTTCCAGATGTGTGATCGGAAACCCGAGCCCATTGGCAGCTCGGCACTCGTAGATTCCCGAGTCATTCCGATGAGAGGTTCCGAATCGAATTGAAGCCGAACCTGTCCCATCTGCCACATGAACGCAAGAGGTGTTTCCCGTAACCTTACACCATGTAACGTTAGGCTGAGGAAACCCGTCAGCAGAACAAGTGATAGACTGGCTTTGGTTCAATCCTTCAATCAAGGGTCCATCGTGCGACCGGGAAAGGCTCAATTTCCTGGGAGAATCTGCAATATTTTTCCAAGGGAGTGTTTCACAAAGACTAAGATCGACTTTTAGTTGGACTTAACTAGTGCCGGTCCCCAAAAGGAAAACGAATCCTGGTCACACATTTTACAGAATTTATATTTGTTGATAGTTAATTATTGAGGGAAAAAAAATATTATCTAAATATCATAATGGTAAGAGCAACAAGTGGCATGAATGGCCAGCCATAATTAAGTCCAACTTCGATTTTAGTCTTTGTGAAACATTCTAGGAAAACACGAATACAATCATTTAGGCGCACGAAAAATTTATTGTCGTTCCTCCGAAAGTCATAATGAAATTTTGTTCAATTAAATCGTAATAACCCATTTTCATCGTTAAAATCATGATCATCAAAAATTGCGATCCTGATGGAAGATACATTTGATTCTACTATAACAAAAAAAGGCATGTTAAATCTTATATTTCAATGGGCGTCGGGGAAGGGGGAGAGGGGGGGGGGGGGCTTACATTGCAATCGACTTTCGCAAACATCTGAACACTCAACGTTCCCACATGCGTTGATATTTTCCGTGCAACATTTGGCGGCAACACGATAATCACTCTCGTTCCCGGTTTGCAGTTTGAATACCTCAACATCCAATCCCATCCCGTCCGTAGATGGCGCTGTAGAGACTGGTAAGAATGTGCCTTTGGTAGAATTCTCTCGGTAGATGGTCAATCGCTTTACCATTACCATGGCCGAAATGGTGTCATTGTACAGCCGACATGTAATGTCAATGGGGACACTCTCCACTATGTACCGAGAACAAGCATCCAGGACCACAGTGTGAACGCACCCTGGAGATAATGAGATTGAAATTCAATAATTAAAGTTCAACAACGAAATTCACTATAATTATTGTACTGCCAATCTTTCTATTATAACAACCAATAGCAATGATGTGTTGATAACAGAGAGAAACGTTGATCATCGATATTGTTCTGATACTGTTTCAATTATCTAAAGAAGTCGAGTGGCCCTTAATTTAAAGAGAACAATTAATCTTGATCTATGCGTATGCAATACAATGAAGATCCCAATAGCCTATTGAGAAGATATTATTGCAGTGTGTTGCATGATGTATTATCATACCCATTACAATTTATTTTCCATACAATAAAAATGCTTGCCTTGGACTTCGATTCTGAAACTTGCTCTGAGTGTGATCGCGAGGCTCGGCTGAGAAACAATACAGACCAGCTCCTTATCATGAACAGCAGGCCCTCCCCTCACTTGAACAGAGCGGGAAGCTGTACTTAAGTTGCCAAATCTGTCAAAGTCAGTTTCGCTTTCGCTAATAATGACTCCTTCTGCAGCTTTCCACGCAACGGATGCGTCAGGTTTGGTTGGCTTGCTGACGGAGCAAACGAATTCCTTAATCGTGTTCATCTGGATCCTGACCACACCATTGTTGCCTATTCCATCATTACTGGGGCTCTCTCGCAGGTTTACCCCAACCGCTGGAACTAATAATAACATAGCAATGTGTCTTGGTTACCCAGGGTACCTGTACCAGTATTAATACTGCCCCCCCCCCCCCCCCCCCGTAATTCTAATACACGTTGCTTTAGACGAGCTACCGTGAAATGGAGCTCAAGCATTCAATGAACTTCTTCCTACCAGGTACTCATTTCCCTCACCCGGGTTGAGTGTGGCAAATGTAGATTAATGTCTTGCCGAAAGACATTAGTGCCGAGGCAGGACTCGAACTGTGAACCGTTCGATCCACAGCCTGGGACGTATCACGACACCTCTACGACAAATGCGAAATAATTATGAATAACCCTCTAATCTAATTTGCCACCAGCATCATTATGCTTGCAGTGTGTGAATACTAAGCCGATTGGCGGGCGTTTGGTTGTAATGCAAACGTTTAATTACGTGTTCAGCAACTGTCAATAACATGTTTTCATTGCAAAATATATTTTTTCCTATTATGAACGTATTTTATGCACCGATTGGCGTTAAAAACAGTAATAAAAAAAAGATTCATCAAATATTCTACTAATGTAAAAATAAGATGAAAAACTATGCATGTCTCACACGCTCGCTTTTAATTGTCGAATCTGTTTGTATTAGTATACGTTCTGTCGTATATTAAATGCCTGTAAAAATGACTTATATGATATAAGAATAAGGGATGTTTTTTTTTTTACTAACCATTTACTATTAGTTTATGTTGTTTTACTAATCATTTACTGTAAGTTAATGTTGTTTTCACTTACCATTAACTATGAGGTGGTGTTCCTTCTCTAGAATTGCTGTATTAGTCGGCGTGATGCAAAAGTAAGACCCCTCGTCATTCAAGGTAGTATCGAAGATGGTCAGGGTGCTAGTCTGCCCTTGACCCGCTTCCTGCAGCATATTGTACTTCACTTCATCGTCTACAGAGACATCTCTGATGGGGGTTTCCCCGAATCTCCAGAAAATAACGTTGCCATGGTAATTGGTGATCGAAAAAGTACAGACGATCTGGGTATTCTCGCCTGCAACAGTATTGATGACTGAAGGAGATCCTGAAGCTTTCTCTGGAGCTAGAAAAACTACACACGCAAGGAAGAATCGGACAACATTATATTATGTATATGTATATTGTTTTAAGGGAGATTTGCAAGGTAACATTTCTTGGTTAAGGTATTTCGTAGACAAAAAACACACACTATCACCATGTATCTCCAATAGCTTTAAGACCTTTTCGGTTGATAATAGTCATAGGGAATGAAACTCATGAATAATTTTCGATTAACATTCATTTTCCAAGTTAATATATTTTATCTTGATATGCAAATACGGATTACATTAAACATAAATGTTAAAATCATCTTTTTATCTTCCAATCGTATATACCGAACTTGTACAGGCATTACTGTTATTGCCGATTCTAGGACAAATAGTCCACGGGCAAATACTCCATGACCACCCCCTCCCCGAACATTTACCCCTGGATAATTACCCTCAATCACAATTCCCCACAGGACAATAATCCCACATGACAATAACCCAAGACAAATTTTTCGGCAGGACAATTAACCCGGAAACACCAGGACAATTACCCCAGCGAAATTTTCCTAAAGAACGGAGCATTATCCCCCCCCCCCCTCCCTCCGTTTTCCACGTCCGGATACGGTTATTGCCAATATCAATCTTATAATAATTTATTATTATGAGCCTTGCGAAACTCAATAAACTCGATTCTGACTAGTAGACATCAATAGCCGGTCAAGAACAGTTTTCAGGGAAAAAAAAGTAGGTTATACAAATGATATTTGGTCTAAATACTGCAGCTACACTGGCATGTGCAAGACATATTATGAAGACAAGCATCCAATCCTGAATATAATATTAAACAGTGCATAATCAAAATATGTGTTATACAAAGGCTATCCATGAAGGAACAAGTAAACAAGAAAGTCATATTTTGATACTTTATAACAAAGTATTGGAAATAAAACTGTCAGAAAAGAAGAAAAAACTTACACAGTGTTAACAAAATCCAAAACATTCCAAGCAGTGATTTCAAGGAATCCATGACTGAATGTTTCTTTTCCTCATTTATAGAGACAAATTTGTGAAGGATTTAATCGTTCGACGTAAAAAAAAAAAAACACTCTAGGCCTATATGGGCTTCGTCCTAACAATCACTTTGGATGATTGGAAAGGTCTAATTACTTCCTTCAATCGCACTAAATAGTACCGATACTGATGTGAATAGCTTGCACACAATTACGATGTATCAATAGAGGGGGGGGGGGGGGGGTGATTGGAACAACAGATAGAAAGATAGTGATATATATATATATATATATATATATATATATATATAAGAAAAGAAGAAGAAAAAAATGTATTCGGTTATTGTATAGCGCTCTCGTTTGTCAGACTTGACACTTCTGGTGCTCAGTACATAGAAAGACAAAGAGAGAGAAAGAGAGTCAGATATACAAAGGCAAAAAATATCTAGAGGAAGAGAGAGAGAGAGAGAGCGCGAGGGAGAGAGCGAGAGAAAGAGAGAGAGGGAGAGCGAGAGAGAGAGAGAGTGAGGTGGGGTTGACAGAAAACAATTATACTTTTAAGTGCGTTTGGTTTCTGTTTTGCTCTATTGCGTGTCTTGAAAAACGTTTGCTCGTTCAGTGTCGTTGAAACAAAAATTCAAACCAAAAAACAATTATAACATATAACGCCTGACTTCTATGTTCAAAAATTACAACTCAGGAGCAATGTTCAGAATACCGGCAACTAATACGAACACGAATGGGTAAATGTCACCCATTCTAAGTTCTGACTTTTCTTATAACGGTTATGAAGTAGTTTTTTAGAGTAAATATCCTCTAGAAAGCAATGCTCTGTAATGGCTGTCATATTCCAAATATGACGAGATAGATTTCACGTTACATGTTAACAACCTCTTTTCTCTGTGTGTATTGTATGCGATTTTCAGCTTGATTGATTTGGTTTCTTTCATTCTGTTCATTCCGAAGCTTCACATTTTTTTCGTTCTATGAACCACAATATGAACCTTTTCAAATTGCTTCCAGAAAATTCCTCTTAAAAATGGAATCCCTAAACAGCCCTCAGTTTCTACAGTATGGCAATAGACTCCCATTATCTTCCCACGCAAATCATTTGTATGGAATACGCACCTAAACCTTTGTGAACATTTGTGTTGACTAACCAGGGAAAATTGGCGCGTTTTGCCCCCAAGCTATCCCAACCCCTGAAAGGGGAAAAAATTGTTTTTTCTCTTGTAAATACATTAGACAAGAAAGTTCAAAGTACAAGATATGCACGACTGAACTGTGTCAAATAAGATTTCCATGATTGTAATATGAGAAGTAACATTGCTCAATAGCAGGCCAGTCGTAGTGTAAGAGAGTGTCTGGAAGGTAAAACTTTGCAGACTGCATGGTTTACTGCACCCAAGAGGCCCCGTACTCACTATGAATATGTCGGACAAAGAAAGCGGACAAAATATACAGTTCCTCGGGTAGACAAAGGAACATCCCTTCACTGCTATTATGTAAAAAGGTGAATATGCATGTGACACCTGTTCTACACATTTTTACATAATAGCAGTGAAGGGATGTTCCTTTGTCTGCCTGAGGAACTGTAAATTTTGTCCGCTTTCTTTGTCAGTCATATTCATAGTGACTACAACTGCTTCTGATACAGCCAAAACCTACAGAGTTAGGTATACCGGCCAGGCGCGCCAGAAGCAGCTCGGGGGGGGGGGGGGGGGGGGGGGGGGAACATTCCAGGGGGCTCACCTTCCAGGGGCAGTTGCGTAATGAGCAAAAACGTCTGGAAGGGGGGGGGGGGCAGAAAAATCGGCATCATCACCACCACTCTTACACGTTACATGCAGGCTCCGTTGAACGTTTTTCAAAGTGGAGTATTAACGATCAGGAAGAGCATAAATTGGCGTGGGGTCCAGGGCCTGAGTCCCGGCAGGGGGTCAAGGGACTGAGCCCCCGGAAGCCCAGAGTTTTTTAGGCATTAAATGAAAGTCAGATAAGCCTATTTACATACCTTATTTGTGACACTAGCAGGTCACTAATTGGCGGGGAGTCCAGGGGCAGAGCCCCCTGAAGCTCAGGTGTTTTAGGTATTTAATTACGGTTAGATGAGCATCCAGGGGTCCTCTTTAAGGCCATTGATGTGGTCCAGGGGGGCAGAGCCCCCGGAAGCTCATAGGTTTTTAGACATTTAACAACGGTCAGATAAGCATCCAGGGGCCCGCCTTAGGGCCCTTGGTGGGGTCCAGAGGGCAGAGCCCTCGGAAACTCAGGGGTTTTAGGTATTTAATTACGGTCAGATGAGCATCCAGAGGCCGCCTTAGGTCCCTTGGTGGGGTTCAGGGGCAGGGCCCCCGAAAGCTCGGAGCTTTAGGTCTTTATTCACGGTCAGATGAGCATTCAGGGGACCGCCATAGGGCCCTTGGTTGGGTCCGGGGGAGGAGGCGGAACCCTCGTAAGCTCTGGGCTTTTAGGCATTTAATTACGGTCATATATTTTGATACCTCGTTTGTGACATTGGCAGGGTCACTTATTTGTTTTGTCTCTCTCTTTCTTTCCTTTTCTTTGTAACATAATTTTTTCAAAAAGTAAGGGGGCTCGGGCCCCCAAGCCCAGCCGTTCTGCAGGCCCCGACATAAATGCTTCTAAATAAGCATATTTTTCGCCCGACTGTAAATTTGGAAATTTCTAATTTTCCAACAAGCGCATAGAAGGTATATGACTTACACACAAATTGAGAAAAAATACCGAAAAATCATGTCATTTCAACGACATTTGTAAATCACTGTTATCAAATAAGAAATAACCCCCCCCCCCCCTGCTTGCAACAGACGTCATAATACAGTATAACAAAATTACTGAAGCTTACCAAAGCCCGCTTTCAAAACAGACACCATTTTTCCTTTCATGCACGGGTCTTCCAACCTACACGGGAAGTTAAGGCATTCATTTTGTCAAATGCAGGTCTTTCACAATTAATCGCCTTATCAAATGCAGGAACAGTACAGGTTTCTTGGATGTTTAATTTTGGATTTTCAGACAAGTGAGTAATTGAAATGTGTTTTTATCTATTGTCGTGAGACAATTAGAAAATAAATGTTCTAATTTTTATTTTACAATATACATGTATGACTAAGTATCGTGTGATAAACATTAACGATTATATTGAATGGACATCATAACAATCATAAACCTAACCCTAACTCTAAAACCTAACCATAAACCTAACCCTAACCCTAACCCTAATGTCAACTTAATGACTCATTTGTTCACCCCAAATGTCCATCCAATGACGCCTTTAGTGAAATTACATAATATATATATATATAAACAAATTAAGCCTTCTATGAGAAATAAAACGTTAAGAGGACACCATATTGTCCTCCTAATGACAATGTCTACGTAATGACTCATGTTCACTACAAATGTCCCTCTAATGACGCCTTTAGTAAACTATACATATATATATATACATATATATATATACATATACATATGTATTTAGTAAAGCCTGCATTATGATCAACTTGTCAAGCCTCAATAGGTTTTTAATGATGGTCCCTTTTGTACGTCGGTCCCCTCGTTGCTTACCAACAATCATACACGTACTTTGTTAGCGGTCAGGTAAAAAAACTCTCGCGCCAAACCATATACTGAACATTGTATTCTAATTTTTTAAATGCGTTGTATATACAGGTACTTCAACGTTGTTGATTTTCATATTGGATAATTTCATAACTTCTTTCTTTTAATTCAGCATACATGACACACACACACACGCACGCACACGCACACTCACACACACACGCGTACACAAATCCTACTTTGCTTCCATCCAGTCCATAAAAAGAAAAATAAAACATTCATGTATACGCAAAATGCAAGGAGCGATTTAGCAGGAAAAGGACAACAAAGATTAGACATTTAATCCGTCGCGGAGACGATTTGGGTGATCTGCCGCTTTGATCGAGACATAACGCATGTAGAAACTCAATGAGAGATTTGGTCAATAAAACAACACCGTTCTCTCATATAACACTCATAAAAAATATGTACAAGCTCATTTTAGTAATGATATAGAAACAGTAAACATGATTGGGCGGAATATTGTTCAGTACAACCCTGTTATCATTAAATTAATGCCAGGAATAGGCGAACGAAAAACAAAGTAACACGTCGTTCACTGAGTTAAAGTATTGATTATGTATTTATGCTGCTTATAAGTATCGGCTTGCATGGTTATGTAGATATACAGTAGGCTTGCGGTTGCACCATATGAGAGAAGTGGGAGGATTGGGAAGACCTGGAAAGGACTCTCGGTTTCTTGACACTGTGTCGTCCTGAAAAGGACTGATGGTAGTCTTGAAAAAGCTTAGCTTATAGTTCGAAGTAGGTCCATGGTAGAACTATAGCTCTGGTTGAGAAGGATGGGTAGTAGGAGTAGCTCGACGTTACAAACAGGTTGACTATCCGTCGATTATTTATTATACGAATATGTCGGATCGTACAGAGTCAATGAGAAATTAGGACTCAGAAAATCCTCAATTCAAATAATACGTTCATGTAAAAACCATAATGGTAGATTTTAAAATCTTCGCCTAAAATCAGAATTTTGCCCACGATCCCGTCTTTGATTAACAATTGAATTAATGTACATTTGCAAAGTAATGTTTCAGCTACAACATAGTTACATATGGGAGACATCAGAATAGGGATAGACGACATATATTCATAACAACATCGGCAAACAAAATATTACCTAATCGAATTAAATTCAATTGTTTTCCTCTAATTGGTACTATGTTGACGTCAAATCATTCTAAGAGCAAACGTGATGCATGAAATCGCATCTCTAATTCATACCCTATTAGAACGTGACATAAAATTAGGGGTCACCAGCCATTCTGAAGAGTTATAGCGGATTCAAAATAGGTACTTTTATAACCACTTTTGACAATTGTTGTATATATGCACATGCAAACTTCATTGTCGTCAACCACGGCATTCATGAGATATGAAGCGAACAAAATTAATAAAGAAAGAAAGGAGAACAAAATGAATGATTCTGACGAAATCATTATGTGCTCTGCTATGCTGTGTGGCAGATCCTTAAATGGCAACCAATAGCAATGATTTGCTCTGATATTCTGTCACTGTGTTTTATTATGTTACACATGCTCTATTGGGTATCTAAACTCTACAGGTGCAATATAAATTGTACTGTAAGTGTTACTAGTGGGAAAGCCAGAGAGTCGTGCACATTGTTGCCCGGTAAGTTGGAATATATTTTGTAAACTTTTTGCATGAAACGATCGTGACAAATGTGATTCATTTCTGATATATATAGTTTATATCTACCCAGATGTGTATTGATTAATCGTTATTGATCAAAACTATTTTATTCAAAGAGGTAACATCTTTTTTTAAATTCAACTTTATCTTTATGTCCTACAGCAAGCACAATTAGTAACAAGCAGGTAGAAAATAGGCGAAAAGAATGCGACAAGAAAATCTGGAGAAAGTGAAACCGATAAGGATTAGAGAGAAAGAGAGCGAGAGAGAGAGAGAGAGAGAGAGAGAGAGAGGAGAAGAAATGGGGGGGGGATAAGAGGAATGCAAACAAAGATTGGGTTGCTTTAGGGAGGGAAAATAGATTAAAATTGTGCACACATTGTGTGCGGGCAAGCACTGAACCCAATGACCGGGGTAATAGTACATTTGTAAAGAGCTTAGAGACATTTGTATTAAGCGCTATATAAAAATTAAATATCATTATTATTATTATCTAGCTTTTTGCTGAGGGGGGGGGGTGACCCAATGAATACACGGAGCATCCGGTCCACGAGCCGCGTAGCGGCGAGGTTATTTTTTGCACATGATGGCGTTTGTCTATGCACACCACATTTTCACTTGGCAGCGCAAGGGGAAGGGGGGTTGACCCCGCCCCCCCCCGTAGATCTGCCCCTGGGTGGAGTGGGGTAGGAGCGGACGAAAGGCGATTAGTTGGGGAAAACATGGACCCAGTACACACAGAGAAATAAAAGGGGTTCTTGGGGAGTAAAACAAAATTGGAAAAATAGGGCGCCCCTTGTTACACCTTTTAGGAAGCAAAATACGCAAGGGAGTACAGAATAGTCATCTGAGGGGTGTAATTTTACACTTTCTTTTAGTCAGACGAGCTCTGATTGGCCAATATATTGTAACAAATCAGGGCTTTGGTATTGGGAGGTTAAGCATTTTTTTTTGTGAGTGCATTTGCGCATGCGCTACAGCAATGGCGCATCGTGTCAATATAGGTACTGCCAAATTTAGCATAATTTACATATTTCAGTCATGTGGGGGGAATTATCATATTTCATTTGGGCATATTATTTGTGTGAAAGTTATTTGATCAAGAATAAGGGGTTGTACCGAAGGTTATATTTGATAATTTTATGAAATTAGCAGAAGTGTTGTTTTACTAACTAGTACATAATTGCCTTCTTATACGTGTAAGTAAAGGGAAGATTGTGTATCTAGGTATTTCCACTACATTAGATCCGATACGTCCATCCAGACCAGTCTCACCGAGGCTAACTTTAAGTTGGTTCTTACATTCTGCACTTGTGTTGAGTTCAGAAGGGGAAAGGGAAAGGAGAATCGATCGAGAGCATAGAAGGAGACGAGGCGAGAACGAGAGAGTGGGACAAAGAGAGGAGAGGTGGTAAAGGAGGGCAGGAAAAAGAGGAAGTAGAGAAGAGAGAGAGAGGGGGGGGGGGTGGATCAAGTGAAGGAAATGAGGATTAAATGGAGGACGAAAATGCAGGACGGGCTAGAAATGAGTGAGACAATAATAATTATATAGGAATGTCAAAATGAAAGACGATAACGACCAAAAGGCGGAAGATGAGAGTAAAATTATGAGACTCCGTGAAAGCAGGGGAGAACCAGGAAGGGGAGGGGAAGGATAAAGGGGAACCAAAAGTAGAGGAAACCGAGAGGTACGGTGGAGCTGAGAGAGCGAGGTCAGAGAGTGGAAGCAGGGGGAAAAAGAGGGGGGGGGGGGGGACGAGCTGAGGGGACATAGAGGAGAGGGTCGAGGGGAACGAGGAGGAAAAGAACATTGAACGGACCAACATTAATGACAGGCGGAAAAATCGGAGCGGACCGGGGGGGGGGGGGCGTGGAGAAGGCAAAAGGGTTAATTCTTTGGAGAAGAGGGGTTAGTGAAAGACGTGGAGCGAAGAAAATAAGGGGAAATAAGAAAGATAATGCAAGATAGTGAATGGTGTGGGGGGGGGGGGAGAGAGAGACAGACAGAGAGCTCGGGTGGAGAAATGGAGGGGTGAACGGAATAAGCAGGCTGACGGAAGAATGAGTTGATGGAGGCTTGGAAAAAAGGAGTGAAGGATCGATGTGGACGGATTGGATAACGAAAGAGGACAGAAGAAAGAAGGACAGAGGGTCGATCAGAAAGCTAGAGAGGGGAGGCGGTATTAGGGAGCGGGGGGGGGGGGGGGGAGGGGGGGGGGGAAGCGGAGAGAAGAAAGGGGAGGTAAAAGAAAAAAGGAGCCAAGATCCATTTTCCATGTCGGGATACGGTTACTGTCAATATTATTCCTGTAATGTTATATTGTTGTGAGTCTTGCAAAATGTAATAACATCAACCGTTCAAGACAACTTTTCAGCAAAAAAAAAAACACTTTTAAGGATTAAACTAGGTTTTTAAAAATGATAAGTGGTCTAAAAACTGCAGCTACACTGGCATATGTGCAAGCAATGATATGAATACAAGCCTCCATTCCTGAAAAAAAAATGTTTAACAGTGCATGATCAAGCATTTAATAAAGTTATACTAGGGAACAATATAATAGAGTATTGAACTTGAAACATTATGTAAAAGAAGAAAAACACACTTACACAATGCTAAGAAAATCCAAACATTTCCAAACAGTGACTTTAAAGAACCCATGCTTGATCGTTGTTTTTTGTTAGTTTTTCATTGACGGACAAAGAAACACTGCATACGGGCTTCATATTTAACAATCACCGTGAATGGTTGGAGAGGTCTCAGTACTTCGTTCGCACTAAATGCTATCGATACTGACGTGTATATAAATGATAGCATGCACACAAACACGCGGTAAATACGCGGTGAATAGATAGAAAGATAGTGATAAATATAATGATGATAATGATAATAAATAATAATGGTTTATTGTAGAGCACTTATTTCTTTTGATTATTTCTTGACACTCCTCGTGCTCCAAAGATAGATATACAGATAGAGAGAGAGAGAGAGAAAGAGGGAGAGAGAGAGTCAGATATGCAAACGAGATCTAGAGGGAGAGAGAAAAGAGAGAGAGAGAGAGAGAGAGAGATAGAAAGGGGTTAAGAGAAGACAATTAGGCTTTTAAGTGCGTTTGGTTTCTGTTTTGCTCTCCTGCGTGTCTTGAAAGCGCTTGCTTGTTTAGTGTCGTTGAAACAAAAAACTTAAGCAATAACCATCAGAGGTTTTGGTGAAAAATGTATCCAAAGGCCGAATCAAAAAAGTAATACTGTATGAACATAATTTTTCCCATATTCACAAATTACAAATCATGAGCAATATAAAAACAAACCTGTACCTAATAATTTGTTTAATCCGAGAGTAAAAGAGAACCTAAAGCTAGCTCTGTTACTAAATCAGTCATTATGAGGGATTTGAGGATGTCGGCAGAGGGAAGGAGATGACCCGTTATTCAATCTTCACCTCGCTGCTGATATGACCAAGAATGGGTAACTTTTTAAAATTTTATTTTAAAACAGATGTTGTTATTGTTATTTCTGAAAAAATTAACAGAGTAAAAGCAACAATATAATATATAATATCTTCTTAAAACTGCAAAACAAGCACCCCCTCATGCACCCATACACAGACACACATCCACACTCACGCACACATACTTCCCAGGGTCAAGTTTACATTACAAAAGATCAATTTTTCCCACAGTGGTACAACTTTTCTACAGTCACAAAACAAGTGATCTAAAAAATCTGGAAAATCTGAACAAAAATAACAATTAGCAGACTCCTTTCTCCCAATCTTAAACAAAAATACATTGAAACCAATAGCATTAAGGAAAATTTGAAATAAAAACTCCTTAACTGAGTCTAAATTGTGCAACAAAAGTTACTCGTATGAATATTCGACCAATCCTTCTCTTTGGGTTGATGGCCAAAGAGTTCCTCCCATTTACTCTCCCTTTTGGCATCAGTACATCTGTATTTCTTTAGCAGAATATTGTATGTATGCTTAGACATTTTCTTTTGACTAAATAGATCTTTAACAAATCGATAAAATATATTCTCATCAACATTAAGAGAATTATCAAACCACTCCAAAAATATGCTATTCATGAGGGAGTCTCATTTTCTTCGGTCTCTTATAAGAATGTCAAACTCAATTACGATGTCTTCAAATGTTTTGGGGTTACCCGAACCATTATGCAAATGAAAAATGGAATGAATACCCCTTTCATACCTAAGTGGATAGAAAAAAATGTGTTCTATCTTGCAATCTTACATTTCTGTTCCACCAAATACAATATTGTAAATGAAACTGACATGAACCTAAATCTCTTTTCATTTCTTGCCTATATAAATACCATGTCTTAATAGACTTAATAGATTGCAAAAAAGAGCAGCGAAGATAATTTGTAAAATGCCTTTCCTTGCCTCCACTAAACCTTTATTTACTCAATTAAAAATCTTGAATGTATTCGATTTGTATAAATTAAGACTGGCCATTTTTATGTTCTCTTGTCAGAGACAAATCTTGCCATTATCCCTGACTCGCTATGTTTCCATTAACTCTTCAATCCACTCCCACTGCACTCGTTCAAATGCAGACTTTCACATCCCATATGCAAGAACTTCAGTTTCTCAAAAGACAATTTACTATGCAGGTCCCAAACTATGGAATGCATTGCCACCTTATCTAAAATCTGCACCCTCTCTGAATGTTTTCAAGAGACAATACAAAGAAAGGCTTTTACAATCTTATCCACATTGAGTCACCTGTTCTTTGTTGTTTATGTCAATGTTAATTGTTATATCCCTGGTTTGTATGGGTTTTTTCTTTTCAGGTGGGCTGTATAACGTACAGACCACCTTATAATTTCGTTAGAATTGCCTTTATTTATTTATTATTTATTATATATTTTTCTTATATCTAACCACTTTTTTGTTGGCAAGATAACTTGGAAATGGCTCAATCAAATAATTTGAAATTTGGCACACATATGTATAGGCATATGTACAAAGCACAATAACGTTTTCAACATTGACCTTCACTGATGACGTCATCTAGGCGCCATTTTGTAAAATTTTACGAAAATCAACTCCTGATCATATCTTCATAACCAAAAGGTATTTCTGATTCATATTTATCATGATCAGGGTCAATATCCGTCCGGTCAATTTCAGGTCAAATAACGCGCGCGTGCGCGTACGTCCGCGCGTCAATGCGCGCGCAAAATTTTGAAATGCTCAAAATCGTCTCAAAATCATTTTGCATACGTTTTAGGCCATTCTAAGCATTTTTTTAAAAATCGCGCACACGCGCATGCGCGCGCATTTTCGCGCGTAAAACTATTAGACACCATAGAATCGCCATTTTTTTTCTTTCATAATATTCCACATATTCTTACAAACAAATTGATACCATGTTTGTCTCTTTATGACTATAAATAATTGAATAATCGACCGTTTAACATAAATTTCAATGCGCGCGAGCTCTTGTAATACATAGCATATATGGGCAAAAACATGCCTATGCAAAATCCATTATAGCTCTTTAGGATGCAAGGTGACCCCAATTTTTTTTTCATATTTTGAGCGAGTATGAATCAGATATATGATTTCATGTCTCATTTGACCCTCAATTAACTCATGACGTCATCATAATGGCCTCCGAACTCAAAATTTCAATTTGCCTATTATGACGTCAGCATTTTTTTGGAAAATTGATTGTATCTTTCTAAAAATTGATTAATTTTCTTTAAAATTTTGATATGTTCTAGCTGAGACAATTCTCTACAAATCCAGTTGTCACAATTTTTCATTTTGACAAAGGCATCATGGCGTATTTTTGCGATTAAAGGAGGCAAGCTAATTTTTTCACATTTTGCGTGTATTCTCTATGGGACATGACTTTTTCTCAAAACTTGATTCTACATTCCCGTCTTTCGCGAGCAATATCTACGTCGTTTTAGCTTCATTTACGCTGAACTCCGAATATGTTGTAGCTGAGACAAAAAGCTATTTCAAATGTACCCTTTATTTTGTCTCAATTTTTTGTTGGATCAGTCCACCTATACTTGTTCCAAACAAGTATTACAAATCTACTAATAATTGTTATTTCTATTTTCTATTTTGTATGTACTATTATTCTGCTTGGGTCTAATTTCATCCTATGTATTAACTTTACTTCTCATCTTGCCTTTCTCTCCTTCAATTTTCCTTCCTCTTCCCCTCTCTCTCTCTCTCTCTCTCTCTCTCTATCTATCTCCCTCTCTTGTTTCTCTCTGACCCAGCTGTAGCTGTATATGTATTCGCTCCCTTCTGTTGTTGTACATGCAACAGTATACAGTGCAATTTATTTTATTCTAAGGGGTCGAATTCACAAGATCTTTGAGTAGATCTTTAATCTGATCCCCACTCAATTTATGTTATTTTTGTTGTCATCTACTGATTTTGCTATGCCCATCTTTTTATGTTTGTTATACATGTATGCGTTTATTCGCAATTCTATGTGTCTGTTTTTTATATTGAGTGAATAAATTATTTGAATTTGAATTTAAACGCAGTTAACTGGCAATTTTTAGGTTTTGCCAAAACCGATTCTGGGGCATCTGCCGTAAAAAGGGCAAGATAGTCATCACAAAAGGTAGAAAGAATATATATTTATATTGTTTTCCAACAACTTTCATATTAATCGTCTAAGAGTTTAGCCATCCACAACATTTTCTGCGCTTGTGCAAAAACTAAAGGATTAATCATCCTTAGACCCCCTTTTTCATAACCATTGCATAATATATAATATATTGCATAATATATATATACTATATAACCATTGCATAATATATCTCCCTTAACTCATTGCCATTGCTCCAAATGAATTTAAAAAGCAAACCAATTAATCTTTTAAAGAAAGGGTTTGGCAGGTCAATGCATAATACTAACAACGAAAATAACATTTGGGGGAGTAAAAGCGACTTTACAACAGCAATTTTGCCCAACAAGGATAGGCTTCTATGCCTCCAACAATTTAAAATCTGTTCTATAATGAAAAGTCTCGAGACAAAATTCAGTTCGTAAAGCATTTTTGTGTTCAATGAAGAAACAACTCCTAAAGCCTTAAACGTTTTTATTCTCCAATTCAGCCCTAATGCATCTTGTGGAATAATTGTACTGCCTTTCAGCTTTCCTATATGAATTGCATCTGACTTACTTAAATTAATGCGACAACCTGAATATTTTCAAACTGAGTCAAAGTATTCTAAAAACAAGTTGTGTCATCCGCAAAAAGACTTATCTTCTTTTCAAAGTTGCCAACTGAATTGTGTCGTACTCAAATAGCCAGAATTCCGATAGCTGGTATAAATAAAAGAGGGGATATTGGGCAACGCTGGATTATTCCTCTTTTAATTGCAACCGGATTGGACATAAAACCATTGTTTAAAATATAGCTAGTTCTGGCATTGTAAAAAGTCTATATCCAACTTAGGAAATTGTCTCCAAAATTAAAATAGTCCAATACTGAAAAATAAAATTATATTCTAATTACAAACGCTTTTTCAAAATCTAACAAAATAATTGTAGCTGGCTCATTCATATAGTCTGTGTATTCAATTAAATCAATTATAACCCGAATATTTGCCCCAATGTTACGTCCCTTCATAAAACCCTCGCTGATCTCTATGTATCAGATAATTTATACAAGACTTCAAATGGAAGATCATAACGTTGGCTAGTAATTTATGGTCAAAGTTCAGTATAGAGAGATAGGGCGAGAATTCTTCACTAATAGTGGATCTTTATCTTTTTTTTTGGAAGAGGAGTGATTATTCCACTTTTGTGACATTGTGATACAATTCCTTCTTGAAAATAATAATTATAAGAGTGGAGAAATAAATCTATGATATCATTTAAAAGGGTTAAATACAATTCACAAGGAAGGCCATCTAGTCTAGGACTTTCATTTGTGCCCATATTCTTTAATGTGGTCCAAAGTTCATTTTTGGTTAAAGGTTTGTTTAGAGCAGAAATTGAATCATCTGTTAAGGTAGGTGGTATGGTATGGTATTTATTTCATTCTTCATAAAAAACATATACAATACATACAGAGTATTAAAAAAAAAAGAGAAATATATAAATACATGTAGAAGGGTAACATTACAGATAATATGAATACAATAAAATTAACAAGAAAACTAGTTAAGAAAGAAGATTTATGTCGAATGAGGGGTCAACAAAAAAGAGCATTTAGCCTTGTTAAACGTTGACCCCTAAACAAATACGTAATTAACATAACATTAAGAAGAAAAAGAAAGCAGGTAGAAACAGTAAAACGGAAAAGGAAAACATTATACAAAAAAAAAAACACAACATATATATATATATATATACTATGATATTCAGGTTGTTGAGTACAAATTTGATAAAAACAATCGGAAGGAACGTTTAAAAACTATTTAAGGAAGGTTGATTCTTTAGATGGTTTGGAATCGTGCTCCATAGATGAGGACCTTTATAAAAAATAGTAAACTTTGAAATATTAGTTCTAACTTTTGGCAGATGGTATTCAACAGCATTACGTGTATTATAATTATGTATGTTACTATTTAAAATAAATTTTGATGTAATTGGAGATGGTAATAAACCTCTAGAACACATAAACATAAATATTGCAATATTCAATCTATTAATGTCATAAACATTTAGGAGATTTAACTGGGAAAAGATTGGCAAAGTATGAGCATGATATGGTGAATTAGAAATTATTCTTATGGCTTTTTTCTGCAAAACAAATAGTTAAGTAATAGTATTGACCAAGCAATATTACAATAATTGACATGGGAGAAAATCAATGCATAATATAACATAACTAAAATATGTCTTGGAAAATGTCTCAAACGGTAAATAATGCCAACAGCTTTGGCAACACGATTGCATACGACACCAACGTGTTCATGCCATGTTAAAGATTCATCGATATGAACACCTAAAAATTTCACACAAGAAGTACGATTAATTTGATGACCATAAAAATTGATTGCAAAATTATCTTCAATACGTCGTTTAGTGAATACAATATATTGGGTTTTAGCAACATTCAAAACTAGTTTATTGTTGATCAACCATTCACTTAATTTATTTATTTCAGAATTGAATGAATCAACTAGCGTACGGAGATTATTATGAGACATGAACACGCTGGTATCGTCTGCAAATAATATAAAATGTAACAAATCAGATGAACTCACGATATCATTAATATAAATTAAAAAAAGTAAAGGACCAAGTATTGAACCCTGGGGCACTCCACAACGAATGGGCAAATATGAAGATTGTTGATTTTGAATAGAAACAAATTGTTGACGATTTGATAAATAATCTTTAAATAATTGCAAAAGAATTCCACGAATACCATAAGCCTCTAATTTACGTAACAAAATTACATGATCTAAAGTATCAAAGGCTTTACTTAAATCAAGAAATAAACCAATTGTGAACTGTCTAGAATCAATTGCATAAGAAACTTTATCAATGAAATTAAGAAGAGCAGTCGTTGTGGAGTGTCCCGTTCGGAAACCATGTTGATTTTCAGACAAAATATTACACGATGTTAAGAAAGTACTTAAACGCTTATATAAACACTTTTCAAACATTTTAGAAAAAATAGGGAGGACAGAAATAGGCCGGTAATTATGTACATTAGTGCGATCACCACTTTTAAAAACTGGAATAACTTTGGCTATTTTCATTTGATTAGGAAAAATACCAGTTGACAAACAAGAATTGAAAATAGAACAAAGAGGTACACAAATCAAATGTATAATTTTCTTGACAACAGTAATATTAATATCATCATAACCAGCACTGGTACCATTCTTCAAACAACGAACGATATCGATAATTTCTTTACATGATGTAGGAGTAAAATATGCTGATTTGTCATTAACAAATACATTATCATTGTAGAAACGGTTGGAATATTGCACATTGTTTGTCAGATTGAAACCAATATTAACAAAATATTCATTAAAGCTTTTAGAGATATCTTCTTTGTTTGTAATTGTGGAACCATTTACATCAATTTTTTCAACACAATGTTTGACAGATTTCGTACCAAGTTCTCCATTAATAGTCTTCCAAATTAGTCTAATATCACCCTTATCATGATTAAATTTATCCTTAAAATATTGATATTTAGCTTTCTTAATTTCATTTGTAACTTTATTTCTGTATTGTTTGTAAACTCTTTTCCTATATTCAGTTGAATTTTTCAAAGACTTTTCATACAATTTCCATTTCTTTTTAATTTTTTTCATCAATACTTTATTTATCCATGGTTTATGCTTACGTCTATTAACATTTATTTCTTGCAAAGGAAAGCATTCTTCATAAATGCGAATAAATTTTGACAAAAAGCAACTATAGCTCACATTACAATCACTTGATTTCAAATTCCATCTGACATTTTGCAATCGTTTACTGAATTCAAAAATATTACTATCATTAAACTGTCTTTTGCTTATTACATATTTCTTTTCCTTGATTTCATGATGAAAAACACTAAATACAGGAAAATGATCTGAGATATCAACTAAAATAGCACCGTTTAATTTATTAGTAACATCATTAGTAATAATATTATCTAATAAAGAAACACAACGATCGGTCACCCGAGTAGGGTGATGAATGAGTGGATACATAGAAAAAGTTACCAGCATATTTAACAAGTCATTAGCTTCATGACAAGATGTGGTATTTAATAGATTAATATTGAAATCTCCCATCAGATATACAATTTTATTCTCTGTGTTTATTTTATGAAGAGCTGAACCAGTTATATCTAAAAATTCTTGCACAGACTGATCAGGTGGCCTATAAATTACTCCTATAATTATGTTCTTATTACATACATTCTCTATTTCAATAAATATACTTTCTATTACTCCATTGTTAATATCTAAATCACCTCTATGTTTATGAATCAGATTTTCCCGAATGAACACACCAACACCCCCTCCTCTCCTCTCAGCTCTACTATTATGTAAAAAGCTAAAACCTTGAATATTGCACAATAATGAGTTGTCTTTCAGCCAAGTTTCAGTTACGCCCATAACAGAAAACTGAAAATTCAGACTATTTAACAAAGCAGAAATACCATCAAAGTTACTTAGAATACTACGACAATTCATATGTAATATGGAAAAATTTATCGAGTTCAAAGAATATTTCAAAAGGGTAGAATTAAGGTCATCAGGCAAATAAAAAGATTGATCTATTCCAAACGTCTCATTATCTCCAATCATAGGTGACAAAATATGGGAAACTGTACTCAAATCAACATTACTGATCGCACGTTCATATGATGCCCGAAGGGTCATCATTCACACGTATACACATAAATACACAAGAATAAATATTCACAAAACCAAAGTTATTACTACTATTACATAAAAAAGAAAAAGAAACAAAAATGTTCTAAGAGTACAGAGTACTGCAGATTTGGAATGCACCACAGTAATTACATGATTGATAACAATGGGGAAATGGGTCTCTGTAGAGTCAGTGATAGCTTCAGTGCTAGAGAAAAGTCTTTAATAGTCACTTTAAGTCATTTTCGCTCGTAATTAATCGTTTAATTTGTTTGCCTCCACTCGTTGGGAAGAGGCCGAGTATTCTGCCATCGGAAGACCATGAGGTAAATTCAAAGGGGCGATAAAATCCTTGACAGTGTCTCTATCCTCACAAGATACTTCTGAAGCGTATAAAGCTTTATAAAAAATAATAAATTTCCTGAAGTACTCTTTAAGGATCAGTGATGATTTGCTCATCATTCGCCTTCAGTTGGCGTATAATTTTTTCTTTCATAGGACCGTTTTTCTAAATTGCAGAAGTATTTAGAGCTTTTTTTTCTCCGTGTTCAGCCCACTTTAATCTAGACCTTACTAAAGAACCAGCAGTTTCGGTATCCATAAGTTCATTCAACTGTGCTTTTTCAACTTCTAATTTGCTATTGTAGTTTTTCAT
Organism: Strongylocentrotus purpuratus; assembly: GCF_000002235.5. Taxonomy (NCBI): domain Eukaryota; kingdom Metazoa; phylum Echinodermata; class Echinoidea; order Camarodonta; family Strongylocentrotidae; genus Strongylocentrotus; species Strongylocentrotus purpuratus. The sequence goes on from NW_022145606.1 coordinate 30,169,826, forward strand.
TTAAACTATTATCCTTTTTCATTGAACATTTTTTTCTTTAAGGAAGGATATACTCTTCAGTAAATTATTCTTAAAGGGATAGTTGAGTTCTGTTTTCAGACCGCAAATGCCTTCAAAGTGCATGCTTATTATTGCTCTTCTTCTTATCTATGACATTTTAGCGCCCTTTTGGGACATAACATTGCTATGAAGGTAATTTTAGACACCAAAATGTATACAAATTTAGCCAATACCAATGCAGCTCCACTTTCCCCAAAATACGGTGACCGTTAATTGATTAATTAATTAATTAATATTAAGAGTACATGAGCTGACTGGTTGTGCGTAATATAACCCACACGAAGAAGCCAACAAAAAAATCCAACATCGGCATTGGCTGAAAAACAACTTAAAAGGCGCTATTTCGTTTTTTAAACTTTTTCAAATTATCTAATATTTGTGGTGGTACACACATATTAGAAATCGTTATATTTATGGATATTTCAGCTGTCTCTGAACCGATTTTGTTAAAAAAAGCATGACTTTGTCATTTAATTTGTATGTTCTTTCAAATTTGACACTCATTTTTTCATTATCTCACAACAACATGTTTTTGTGTAGCGCCCTCTGCAACAGAACTCAACTATCCCTTTAATCAAATTATTTTTCTTTTTTCTTTCTACTGCAATACTCCATACAATGACCAGCCACAGTAACTGTGAATTTGAATGCATCCTAAATGAAATGTGGATTTAGATCAGATTCAGCATGATATTCTTTAAATTCATTAATTTTGTCTTTAATGAAATTGCAAAATTCTGAATGTTTCAAATGTACAGTGTTCAGGGCCTACAACAATATTCAAATCTCCTGTTAAAATAATATGAGAGTTACCTATTTCATCTAACTTAACAAACAAATTAACACACAAATCTGGTGAGTCTTTGTTAGGACCATATAAATTGACAAGAATAAAGTGAACATCATTAGCATTAATATGGAGGATAATATATCTTCCCTCAGGATCCAGGTGAAAAGATAAGACTGATGTTTTCAAAGAAGCCTTAAACAAGATAGCCACACCTCGGCTATTGGAACAGTAGCTGCCTAAAAACTGCCTCCCCTCCCCACTGAGTACGCCACAGCACCCCGAGACTTCCTGAAAAAGTTTAAGTGAACAAAATATGTTTTAAAAAGACCGACATCACTAAACTAATCTGGTGTCAAGCAAGTTAAAACACGTTCAAGGCATGTTATCTTGTAAAATATAAAAGCTTTCTGTAAAAGTCAGACGGTTTTTACGAGACAGCCAGTATGATAATCACAGTGTTTTTTATGGTGTACTACAGTTGGAATTCAGACACCTGGCTTGTGAACCTTTAACTGGTGATCTTGAACATACTTAATTGCTGCATGGTATACAAAAAACGCTCGCTTTCCTTGTCGCTGCAACATCTTTAACTCAGGCAGGAGAGCTTTACGGCGAGTCTGAACGCGATGACTAAATCCTCTGCAACATACAACTTTGATTTCCCTTTGTACTTGAACCCCTCCTTGAACGCAGCAACACATGCTTTCCGGACCCTCACTCGATCATTAAAAGTGAACTGAAGCAAAGTACTTGGCTTGAGCTGGCTGACATTCTGGGGATGCCCACGAGATGGTGGTGGGCCTGGCGGTGTGCGGTGAGCCCTCCCGATCTGAACATGCTCAAGATTCTCGTCAATAGAGGCCCCACAAGATGAAATCAACTCACTGCATCCACTCCTCACTTTCAGGGAAGTTGAAACAGATTAGTTTGTTTCTTCGAGATCTATTCTCAAGGTCGTCAATATTATCAAAGGCTGCAACAAATTCCTTCTCCAGATGTTGGAACTTTTCTTCACAAGCAGCTTCATGAAAATCCAGCCTCTTACGCAGGTCATTAACCTCACGTATTCTACGAACCAAACAGGGGCAGCAGCGCCCGCGTCACTCACCCAGGAGCTGCCGGGCCTACTGGCGAAGAAATGGCGTTGGATCGCTGACAATCAAGGCAACTTTTATTGTTTTTTCTCAATGGATCCATCGTTTTTGGATGGGGAGTTTAGGAAACACTGGAGAAAAGATCAGGAAAATCAGAGCTGAAAAGGCCTTCAAAAGTCCTGTTGGATCAAAACTTTGCTAAAGAGAGGCTCGTAGTATTTGTAGTATTGTAGTATTTTCTAGAAAGGTGCCATCTTCCTTTTTCTTATCTCTAAATTTCTCATTACATCGTAGTTATGAGATAATTTCATAAAGGAAATATCTTCTGGAATTTAAGAAAGAAATGCATGCTCTTCAATTGCTCTCATATTTAAAATATGACGAGATAGCATTTGTTTAAACAGTTATAACCAAACTTCCATGCTACATGTTCGCAATACTTATTTGTGGGTGTAGTGTACGTCGCAATGTTTAGCACGATTTAGCCAATTTAGTTTCATCTTGTTCGTTCCGAATCATTCGTTTGAAGTAACCTTTTCAAATTGCTTCCCGATAGTTCCATTCTAAATGGAATCTCAGCTCTCAACTTCAAAAAAGTAACAATACACACCTAAAATGTTCCCACGCAGAGTATTTGTATGAACTACATACCTAAAGAGTGCGTTTATGCTTAACTTTTTCAGGCCAGAATAAAGCTTTTGTTACATGTTTAGTTCAAAACACGGTTGTGTCCTTTCTCACGTTCGATAATCACCGATAAACGCCGATCATCGTAAACTCGCAAAAAGTTGTGTTTTTGAATCGGCGTTTCTTCAAAAAGACGGTTTCTGGGGAAGCATAAATTAACGCACTATCATTTGTAAACGCGTTTAAATAAAGTCATTATAAACGTGTTTGTGGTTCACATGAAAATCCCATTTCCCTGTTGAAGGGACTTAGTAATATTGTTCAGATGACATAAAACGGTGCTATAAGGTAGAGACTTCAATGCTAGACAAGTAGTTGTACAAATAAAGATAATCTGACATTTTGAGTGTCAGTATGCAACACCCTCTGACAGTGATTAACAGCAAATTCTCCCAACCACTTTTTAATTTCCCAACCATCTTTCTATACAAAAAGGAATAAGACAGACTTTAAGAAATATTTTAACACTTGAATGTCTGGAATGGTATATAAAGCGAATTCATTGCTGTGTTGACGATTTTCATTCACCTAAATGGCTAACAACTCATTAAATTGTAATAATATATTTGGGATAATTAAGGAATCGATCAGATCAGTCTTTCCCCATTTGTTATCATTAATAATTGACTGTTTTCACTTGATAAATAAATAATTTGTATATTGTACCTTCATCTTCTTCTGACCAAAAGAATGAGAAATAAAGAAATAGCATATTGGAGAAGGTTCATTGTTCATGCTGTCCAAGTTTTTCTGAATTACCCCACCCTCGAGTCTCTTAGAAGCAATAATACAATAGATAGGTTTAAATCTGCCCTAAAAACACAGTTTACCCACATTCTAAACAGATACAAGGAAATCAGTATAATACAATTTTTCTTGGCTATTTTCTCTTCTTCCAAAGCATTTAGACACAGACTTTCGCAATTTTTAACGGGGTGTTAAGAGAATGTTTGATCATTATAATTGTTAGTGTTATTAATATTATTATTATCACCTGAATGATTATTATAATTATTACAGTCATTATTGTTATCCTTGTTTGATATGTCTTAATGTACAGTTTTTCAAAAATGTTTAACTTTAAACCTCTCATTTCTTCAGATAACACAAAATGGCACTCTTGCAGTTTTATCTGGTGATTCTTGTGGCATTAGAGGGATCATGCGGTAAGTTGTATGTGTGAAGATAAAAATGTAAATAAAGAAATGACATTTCAATTCCCATGCATTATGTTATATACACTATGAGCACACACAGTTATTATAAATCTTTACCAGTTCAAAGCTGAATATGGCTTCGTGCCAACCTTATTGAATTACGAGAGAGAGAGAGAGAGAGAGAGAGGATGGGGGGGGGGGGGGGGGTGGAGAATTGGTTTCGCGGGGGTAAACGTGGCATTTAAAGGCACACTGCCATACTTGTAGCTACTTGCTCCCTCTATATAGAAAACTTCCCTAATCGGTGCCTGTTGGTCCCCCATGATCCTCTTTTTCTTATGTTAAATGAGAGCTGAGTTAATGAGATAGCCACCTGTCACAGTGACCTCGATGGCTCTCTGTGTGGTCTAATCCCTTCTGGCCAAGTAGTGGTGACGATCTTTAATCATACAGTTATGATGCAATACTTATAATAATGAATCTTTCAAATCTAATATTACTCACAGACATCACTACAGTGATATGACAAACCATATTCAAGTTTAATATTTTGTTTTAAATCACATATAAACCTATATTTATGGTTTGACAGGACAATTTTCGTATTCTATCCAGTTCGGGATATATTTAAGAGTGCAACTTACAGGGCGTATCATAATAAAGGATATTGAAGTTTAATGACGATTTATATGAAAACTACTGATTTCATAATCAAGCATTTTATGTCTGTTGTAAAGGACAGAATGTCCTCTTGTTAATGACACCCCGATCATACTACTACTGTCACAGTTGACTGAATAACAAAGCATTGCTGTCCACCATGTGAAAGGTGCACTGTGACAAGTTAGCATTCACAGATAAATTCTAAAGATTAGTGCTTGTGTCAGCCCAGACATATTGAAATGCTGAACAATGAGTGGATTATGTGTCTAAGAAGGAAATGTTATCAAACTTGGCACAGTGCACCTTTCACATGGTGGACAGCAATGCTTTGTTATTCAGTCAACTGTGACAGTAGTAGTATGATCGGGGTGTCATTAACAAGAGGACATTCTGTCCTTTACAACAGACATAAAATGCTTGATTATGAAATCAGTAGTTTTCATATAAATCGTCATTAAACTTCAATATCCTTTATTATGATACGCCCTGTATATAGTTGCCTATTCAAAGGCGCTGATGAACAAATAATGCAATTGCAATCCATGAAATGCCAGGAAACAAACCAATATTTATACGCCAAAATCATGTTCACGTTGCATAAACGAGCGAACAACTATTTGTTCCCCAGGCTAGATTTTGGGACGACATATTTTGCAGTGGCAAACAATAGTAATTCGGCTGTTGTTGATATCATATCTTTCAACATTTGCAACTTGACTTGTTATTCTGAACAGGGAAGAATATGAATACCAATTATCGTACTGCGGATGAAGGCGAAAACGTGGTCATGCATTGTGGTAGTGATCCAGCAGAAGTGGTATCCCATGTGTACTGGTACAAGTACGAAACAAACAAAACTCTCCTTCTCAGTAAACTGCCCGCGGGTGAACAAAGCACGTATAGTAGCCGTGGGTACCAAATTCAACATGGCACTGATCTTTTGATACCAAATGCTACCAAAGGTGACAGTGGTACATACCAATGCAGTGTCTTCAGCAACTTTCGAAACGACGGACAACAGTATAACACTACTTTGTTAGTAGGAGGTAACAACCGGAAATTATTTTTTTTGGCTCCTTTGCTTGTTACTATTATTGTAATTAACATATTAATATATTAACATTATTACCATTTTAATTATCATTGTTATTATCAGTAGAAGGAGTAGTAGTAGAAGTAGTAGTAGTAAAATAAGGAGTAAAAGTAATAGTAGTAGTAGTAGTAGTAGTAGTAGTAGTAGTAATATTAGTAGTACCAAATTCAATTAGTAGAAGAAGAAGTATTAGTAATAATATTAGTAGTAGTAATACAACTCCACTACTATCAAGCGCCATGAGCGTCCCTGGACGGTGTGTGCGCTCTATAAGTTTACACTATTATTATTATATTATTATTAACACTTCTACTAGTTCTACTGCTACTACTAAATTCTAAATATAACTTTTCAAAATGTGTACGACAGCGTCAGCAAACATTTTACGAAATGTGCTAGCTGAAACAGCAGCCACTCACTGAGATCTCTGAAGGCAAATGAAATACTACTACTAATATTACTATCAGGCGCGTACGCAGGGGGGGGGGGGGGATTGGGGGGTTAACCCCCCCCCCCTTTGGTAATGTTATGTATGTAAACCCCCCTAAAAAACCTACCCCCCCCCCTTTTGATTATTTTTTATTTTTATTTTTTTATTAAAAAAAAAAAAAAAAATATATATATATATATATATATATTTTCTACGGCCGATCTAAAAAAGGTGACCTTACCCCCCCCCCCCCCCCCCCCCCCCCAACTGAGCAGAATGTCGAATTTCAAAATTTGAAAACAAATTGAAACAATCCTGCGTACGCGCCTGATTACTACTACTACTACTTCTACTACTTATACTTTTTGAAATATTAGACCTTCAACTACTACGTAATATGTCTTCCATTTGTATTCATATCTCACACATCTTGGGGCCTGGTAACGTTGCATGACGCTTACAAAATACTACTCCGTACAATTTAGCTCTGTATAGTTTAACAAACTGAACATGAATGAACTTTGACCTAGCCAAAGGTAGATAATTAATATATATGTATGTATATATACATATATATATATTTGTTTACAAGTGGATTAGGGCGGAATATAAAATTAAATGATGGTCATTAGGGCGAAGTCGTCATTATGGCGAAATATACACTTCGCCATAATGGTTCCCGCTTTTCTGTAATGGTAATTATTTGAATTCTTAAACTGAAAAATCATTTTCCGCCGTCGGTAAACAATGCTTATTTACTTTAAATTTTGTTTGACAATCATTCCTTCATTACTCCGGAGTAATTTTAGTTTAAACAAATGAGGGTTCATATCAGCCATACTGAAATTGCGGTCATTATGGAGAAGTGCGTTTTTGCTCTTTTTTTTCCTTTATCGAGTTTATATCTTTATTATCTCTCAAAATACCTAATTGAATTGCCAATATGGATACGTTCTTTGAAATTTTAGAGATCAAAATTTTCCTTCTCAATTAATTTCACAAAGTATTTCACATATTTCACATATCTATTCAATACAAATATAATCTATATGTAAATATATATATATATATATATATATATATATATATATATATATGTTATATACAAAGGTAAAATGTTTGTTTCGTCTTTCCCAAGTATCGGCCTGCATCTTGCGTTCCTACCGTGGGTCAATTCATGGTAATTTGACTAGTAACTGCTCCTCGAACGACAAGGTGCCCTACAACACAAAGTGTAGCTTCGAGTGTGAAGACACATCTATCTTGGTCGGCCGTTCACTTTTGACTTGCGGGGCGAACGGCACCTTTGATTATCCTTTACCAACATGTCATGGTATGTCCAAAAACAGGTCAACCTGTTATTCTTTCTTTCAATAATCCTTAGTCATAGCAAGGGGACCAATACAAGACCATGACCAAACCGACACCAGACCGAACGAACATGATTTGAAGTTGGTTTGGAATCGGTTCATGGGTGTGACTAAGGTATAACGCTTACAAGATGCGTTTCACTGACAGTTTTTTTTTTGTTCAATTTTTACAATTTCTTACTCTGCAATTATACCAAACAAAATTAATCCATACACAATCACCTTGTCCACTTTAAGACACGATGGACATGGTAATATCTATTTGATATAAACACACAGTTTCCGCCTTTTTTTTTTGGGGGGGGGGGGGGTTGAAACGAGCAATACATATGTTTCCAAGGCTGTTACGAAGACTTAGGGACGACATAGATTTTGCAGTGTCAACAAATAATTATTTGAACGTTGTTCATCTCATATCTTTTCAGATGGTCAACTTTATCTTGTATCCGAATCTTGGGAGAATATGAATACTCATGTTAATCATCATACTGCTGATGTAGGCGAAAACGTGGTCATGCCTTGTGGTGGTGCTCCAGCAGAAGATGTATACACGGTGTATTGGTACAAGTACGAAACAAACAAAACCGACCTCCTATTTAAAACATCCACTGGTGAGCTACCCACCTATAGTGACCGAGGGTACCAGGTTAAAAATGGCACCGATCTGTTGATACCAAATGCTACCTTAGACGACAGTGGCACATACTATTGCGACGTCTTCAGCTACGAACGATTCGACCGACAACTGTATATTAGCTCGTTGTCCGTCGGAGGTAATAACCGGATTGTTTAAAATTGTCATTGTTATGAAAAGTAATACAGTCAAACCTGTCTATAGTGACCGCCCAAGGGAAACACAAACAGGAGTCCTTGTAGACAGGTGGTCTCTGTAGACAGGTTCCTTAAGTAGATGTTTCAATAACAACTAGTATCGACCTGCACCTTGCGTTCCTATCATGAGTCAAATTATGGTAATTTGACGAGTAACTGCACCTCGAACCAAACGATGCCCTACAACACAAAGTGTAGCTTCGAGTGTGACGACTCATCTATCTTGCTTGGCCGTCCACTGTTGACTTGCGGGGCGAACGACACATTTGATTACCCCTCACCAACATGCCGTGGTACGACATAAAAAATTATGGGCAGCCAGTTATTCTTTCTTTCAAGAACCATTATCATACCTTGGACCAGCAATTTTGTACAGAGGGAAGAGATCTGACCATTAGCTGTATGTTCTAACTTGTAAAGTTGTAAGAGGGAAATATTGCCAATTATTAATGATAATAACGAAACATAAAAGACTTTAGGAGTTGCATGGGTACCAATTAAATGGAAATTTCTATCTAAAGAAGAGCCCCCATCAGTACAAAAAGAGCCCCCGTGAGGACACAAAATAAATTTGAGCCCTGTCATCGACCTATGTTCGAAAAAAAAGACGATGATCTTTACAGTGGTCGTATCTTTAATGAAAAGGCAGCCGTTTAACGGCAACCATTAATTCATAATAACAAATCTTCCTCAAACTCTTAAAAATATATATATTGTACTCCATGAATATAAACACACACACTTGTAATCTTGTTTTTCGTCTTTCCCTAGTATCGACTTGCACCTTGCGTTCCTATCATGAGTCAAATTATGGTAATTTGACGAGTAACTGCACCTCGAACCAAACGGTGCCCTACAACACAAAGTGTAGCTTCGAGTGTGACGACTCATCTATCTTGCTTGGCCGTCCACTGTTGACTTGCGGGGCGAACGACACATTTGATTACCCCTCACCAACATGCCGTGGTACGACATAAAAAATTATGGGCAGCCAGTTATTCTTTCTTTCAAGAACCATTATCATACCTTGGACCAGCAATTTTGTACAGAGGGAAGAGATCTGACCATTAGCTGTATGTTCTAACTTGTAAAGTTGTAAGAGGGAAATATTGCCAACTATTAATGATAATAATGAAATATAAAAGACTTTAGGAGTAGCATGGGTACCAATTAAATGGAAATGCCCATTGACCTATGTTTGAATAGAAAGATGATAATCTTAATAGTGGTAGTATTATATATGAAAAGGCAACTTTTTAACCACAAGCACTAGTTCATAATGTAATTCTTACTCCAACTCTTATAAATAAAAAGGAACTCCATGAATTAATATATATATATATATAAATATTTGTATGTATATACACACTTATAATTTGTTTTGTTTCGTCTTTCCCCAGTATCGATCTGCACCTTGCGTTCCTACCATGAGTCAGATTTTGGATATTTGACTAGTAACTGCTCCTCGAACGGAACAGTCCGCTACCACACGAAGTGTAGATTCAAGTGTGACGACTCATCTTTCTTGCGTGGCCGTTCACTGTTGACCTGCGAGGCGAACGACACCTTTGATTATCCTTTACCAAAATGTCATGGTATGTCTACAAAATCAGGGTAGCCCGTCATCTTTCTTTCAAGAATCCTTAGTCATACCATGGGGACCAATACAAGACCAATCCCAAACCGACATTAGATTGAACAGACATAAATGAAGTTACCAATAAAGAACCCATCGATTGGTAGTTGGTGTAGAATCGGTTTAGGGATGTGACTGAGGTATAAAGCTTACATCAAGATGCGTTTCATTTGTTTTGGTTCAAAGTAAATATTTATTAATCTGCTATTATTCACTGGATAATGAATAGACTTAAGACGCAAAAAGAGAATTTACCTTTAAAAAAATTACCTTTACAATTTTAAGACACCAGCGACATGGTAACATCTATTTTATATTTTCTTCACTCTCCCTTTTTAGTGGTGGAAACGAGCAAAAAATACTTGTTCCCGATGCTGCTACACAAATGTAGGGACGACATAGATTTTGCAGTTGCAAATACAAGTAATTCGGCTGTTGTTGATTTAATATCTTTTCAGATTTTTATCATTATTTTTTATCCCGACCATGGAAGAATTCCTATGATGATCGTCGTACTGCTGATGTAGGCGAAATCATGCTAATGCCCTGTGGTGGTGCTGAAGTACAAGTTGCATCCAAAGTATATTGGTTCAAGTGCGAAACAAACAAAACTGTCCTCCTCCTTAAATCGTCAAACGGTGTACAAACTACCTATAGTGACCGGGGGTACCAGATTAAAAATTATAACGAACTTTTGTTACCAAGTGCTACCAAAGGCGACAGTGGTACATACCAATGCTTTGTCTTCAGCCTCGGACGATACGACCAATCCCTATATAGCATCTCTTGGTCAGTCAGAGGTAATAACCGGATTGTTTATTATTGTGCTATTATTACTTTATCTATAATTATCAACATGATTCTTATTTTTAGTATGAGTAGTACAAGTAGTAGAAGTAGTAGTATTATTAAAAGTTTGTATAGTAATATACTACGACTACTTACCCTATGTGGTTAGTATTAGATGCAAAATGTCAACATTAACGTAACCAACCATTTTACGAAATGCGCTATTACTAAAACAGCAGCCACTCACTGATATCTCGGGTGGTCAATCAAATACTACTAGTATTACTACTGTTGTTACGTCAACTACTATGTAATATGTCTTCCATTGTTATTTATATATCGCACATCTAAGGGGCTGGTAATATTGCTTGGTGCTTGAAATATACCACTGCCTATAATTTTATTTTAATTTTTCACATAATTTGCATGAATGAAGTTTGATGAAATCAAGGTATATCCAGGAAGGATCATTAAGCTGACAATGTGCCACTGCCTCAAATGTGAATTTACATATTCACATACTTTTATACATAAATGAAGTATGACCAAATCGAAGGTATATCGAGGAGGGGGAGAGGGCCGCCCATAACAATAGTTCATGATCAAATTCTTACTCAATACATTTGATTTCACATAAGAATATAAATAATTTTGACTTTTTAAATTTGTTTGCTTTCCCAAAGGAACCTGCAAGATGCCGACCCTCGATGGAACATTACACACCAACACGACCACGTGTCGTTCAGAGGCCACCATAGGTGAAGGGACAGTTTGCCACTATTATTGCCAGTCGCATACTAGGCTTGTCGGGGAACCGACGACTAGATGTCTCGAAAATGGAAGTCTCTCAGAGCACGTTCCTTATTGTAGGCCTAAAGGTTAGAAGACTAGTATATATGTGTAACACTTCTGAAGCACAATCCTGCTTGTAGACCTAAATATTGGAGCCCTATTAAACATGCCTCACTGCTGAAGCGCGTTCCTTCGTTTAGGCCCAAAGGGTATAACCCTATTATACATGTCGGCCTGTATTACTACTGAAGCACTTTTTTTTAATATTTTTTTATTGTTGTAGGCTTAACAGTTAGAACCCTTATTAAAGATGTATAACACTGCTGAAGAATATTCATTCTGACTTGTAGACATAATGGTTATAACCTTATTATATAATATGTATCTATCTCACTATCGAAACACGGAAGGGCCGGAGGCCTAAAGGTTATAACTATTTAATGCATGTAGGCCTGCATCACTGCGGAAGCACGGTTCATTTTGTAGGCCGAAATATTAGAACACTATCCATGTACAGCACTGGTGCAGCACGTTCTTTTTTTTAGGCTTAACAGTTAGAACACAATTTTACATACTAATTACTGCTGAAGCAAGTTCCTTCTTGTAGGCCTAGAATGGTCAGAACCCTACTAAACATGTATATTACTGTTGGAGTGCCACAACGCAGATCGAACCAATGACCCATTAGTACTGATGAGAAGGCTTAATCACTAAATTACGAATAGTTAAACATAGTTGAAATTGACAATAAATTTTTCTTTTGTATTCCCGTAATGCTAGATTTCATCTTAATTCTTTTTTTCTAGAATAAAAAAAGACAATGTCCTTTTCACCAAAAAGGTCGAGATGTTACTATTATATTGCTAAAACAAAAGTTCTCACACATATTATTTACGTAATAGGAGGTTCGGGACCTTTTACGTGAAAGGATAACATGCTCAAGCTTGTGAAAAGGAGTACTTAAATTACATATTTCTCACTAGCTTTTAATCGTATTTTGCATGGTATCGTACTGCTATGATACAAACGGACATTTTGTATTGGTTGACTGATTATGTTAAACGGGATCACGCAGTTACGCGTATGAGCAGACATGGGCACTCTAGCCCATGTAGAGGTGTTGTGGTCTAGTGGATATTAGTCGTTGGACTGTGGATCACAGGGTCTGCGGTTGGAGTCCCGCAAGACATCAATCTACATTTGCCACTCTCCACCCAGGTGTTAAATGGGTACCGGTGGAAAATTATTTCTTGAATGATGCGAGCACCCTGAAATCGGTAGCCTAGCAGGGTATTGGAGCGTCTTGAGCACCTTATACGTTTAATGACAACTGTTTATTGAACAAAATAAATGTAACAATTTTCGAATAAAACCCCAATAATTTTCCTTCATTCCTATTACAGAAAATGGAGTGGGAGGTCCGACACGTAGCATATGGTGGATACCTGTCACTATTGTCCTGATTGTTGGAGGCATCTGTGCTTTTTGTAAGTCTCCTACTCCAATGAAATTCTATAATAGTTATTCATATATACATATATATATATATATATATATATATATATATATATATATAATGTAAAATATCAGAATAGGCAATATTTGAATATTCATGGCCAAGAAGATTATATTATGAAAATATCTGCTGAACTAAAAATTATTAAAAGAAGAAGGAAACAGTATTATATTTCACCAGAACATACACGATGGATTGAACTTAGTTAATTCTAAGAAGAAAAATACAGATTGATACTTCTGACCAATTGCCGTAACTTGATATTGATAGCAGGTTTTATGAAAAAGGGCACATATCTGAATCCTGTAGGAAATGATACATCATTCCAAGAAATGCTTACCATTGTTCATGTGGAAAGTGCTTATTAAATCACCACAATGATTTTTCCTAATGTTCCGTGCTAGCAGGTCTTTGTGATCTATTACGCGTTAAATATGTATGAATAACACTAGCAAAATTATTTCAGTGCAAGGCCATGAGTTGCTAAGCTCTAAACAACAGCTAAGAGAAAACAGAAAATATTACCTTTTTTGTTTCTTTCGCAGGGATTTTGAAAATTGGCAAAGGGAAAACGAGAAATTATTCTGCCGTTCCACAGCTCCTGTGTCGAGCACCGAGCGCACCACAGCAATAATGATTTATTCATGCACCTGTCACTTCACATGCAGGAAGCCATTACCAGGGTTATGGCATTGATAAAAAATAACGGCTACCTGACTCCACTTCATGTTTTTTCTATGCAATATCTTATGTTATAACGCATATCGAGGATGGGTTATATTTCTATGAAAAATAATTTTGCTAGAAAGAGGTAATTTAGTATTGGGGCTAGCGACGTTATTATACAGCTCTATGGTGCAGCGCAATTTTTGTTCAATGTTCCTTCATCCTGCTCTATAGTTGACTTATAGTTTAATCACATGCAGAAAGACGACAAATGCTAACATAAAAACTGATTGAAGCCAAGATGGAAGAATGATCGCGTTGCTAAAAGAACATGAACATGGAGTAAGTACTGTTAACAAATCTACCAAACTCATACGCAGCGTAGATGATCTGAAATTGATGTAATTCATTGTGTAAAGCAAAATAGACTCCTGTTGGACATCAAACTTAATTCGTATTGCACTACACCAAACTTGTACTTTTTTGTATACCGTGTGAGTCATAGAAAAGTTTACACCAAGTAAAATACCTAATTATTGTATAACTCATCTATGGACAGTATATTATTATAAATCTTATGAAAGAGCCGTTTATTCCAAATCTTATGATATCCTTTTTGTGTGGTATGTGTTAACGCTTGGATGAGCAGGAGGCATTGTTTGCGAGAATGCAAACAAATTACTTGCGCCAAAGTGATGCCTACAGTATGTGATATGTTGGAATTAAAGTGAGAGATAAATTGAATGTATCAAATGAGATGCATTGCACCTGCTTTTTGCAGAAGCAAAGTCACACACACACACACACACACATGCGCACGCGCGCACATGTTCTTTGATATTTCATATTCGATATTTGATATGTGTGGCATGATTAATTTTGTTAGGGATGTTATTTGGATCTGCAATGACCGACTAAATATCCCAATCCCATTTGTTTTATTCAAACATCACATAAGCAACTTTGGCGCAAGTCAATTTTTTCACGTAATAAATTTTTTTTCACGTAATAATTCCACAACCCATCAATTGATTGATTTGGAGGATAAATTGGCATTAAAAATTGAAAAAAAAAGATTTGTATTGGAATATATATGGATTTATCAAAAGCATTTCATAGACTACATCATTCAATTCTGGGTGGATAGTGATTCTTTACAATTTTGATAGAACTGGATGCCCCTGTGGATGTATTATAAACACTTGGAAATTTAGCCAGTAAAACACTTCTGTTTTCGAGAAAAACTGAATATAAAAATGTATCGGTGCTCCCGGTAAATTTGTATTCAAGTCTAACAAATTGGTTGTAAATCTTTCTAAAATAAAATTGTGTATATTTCACACCAAATGTTAAAATGTGTTCAATGTACTAAATAAGTAAACCATAAGAATTAATATTACACCTATATCAACATTAAATGTTGTTAATTCTTTGAAGTATCTGTAGATAACAACTTCGTCGGGATTCCCACATCGATAATGTTATAAACAAGGTATACAAATGTATTGGTTTTTTATATGAATTGAAATGTTATGGTACATTTCTAATTTTATTTACTTTGTACAGCTCACCTATAATACCTTACCTGACATATTGTATTACTATTTGGGGGAAATTCTTGTCACGGAAAAAATTAACTCCCTCTTTATAACTTAAGAGAAGGCTCTACGTATTCGTACAGGTGGTGATTAATATGCCCATTCTCCTCCTTTAATTCTTAGTTTAAAAACCCTCAATGTTTTTGATTTATTCAAATACCATACTGCACTAATTTTTTTCTTCTTTTTTCTTCAAAATATACTTCCAAAAAGAATATCATCCATATTCTCGATCAATAGCCAATTTCATTCTCATATCACTCGACTTTGCAACACGTTCTGTTTTTTATAATATGGAAAGTGAAAAGTTCATTCTCTAAACAAAGATCTGTAAGAAATATTTTGCCTAACATATGGAGCACTCTACCTCAAGTCATACGCTTATATAAAAACAGTTCCATGTTTAAAAAACAAATGAAACTGACCTTATATCGTGAGTTCCGTTGAATTTACCTTCCAAACCCCTTTGCCCCCTCCAATTTTACATTATTTTACACATAATTGTTTGTCTTTATATTGTGTTTAAAGTTGTCTGTTGTGACATGTTTAACTAATATATACTCAGTAATATAAATCATAATATTCAGGGGAATTTTTTTTAACTAGGCCACCATAGGATTTTACTTTCTTTTCCTATTTCATTTAAAGTTATCGTATAAACTGAACATTCTATGCCTGTTTTATGTATATATATATATATATATATATATATATACTTGTATGTTTATTTGCTTTTGCTGTGTTTTTATGAAAATGAAATGAACAAACGAACGAACGAAGAGCACTTAAGTACCTATGCATAAAACAATAATTACATGCAAAAGCAAATGCTCATTTTTAACTAATACCAAAATACACGGAAATACACAAAACCGAATAACGAATGCTCATATATCCATTTATTATACACAAAATTATTATACAAATAATGAATGGTTATGAGTTCAATAGTGCGAATATTTTCATGAGTTGAAAGATTAACATTCTATTCAACGAGGCGTCAGCCGAGTTGAATAGAATCAACGTTAATCTTTCAACGAATGAAAATATTCGCACCATTGAATGAATGAAAAACATTCATTATTTGTTTTATACAACATCGAAGAAGATCTAATAGAACGTTATCAACAAATTATGCTCTACTCCTTATATCAAAGATAAATTAAAGTTGGAGTCAAGCCTTCTCGATTACATTCAGATTGCCTGCGCGTCAGATACACGCAGGGATACGCGCGCGCACGGCTGAGAGGAACGCAGGCTGCATATAACCAAAATTGCACGGCGCATATAACCAAAAATGCACGACCGTGCAATATAACATCTATTGAATATCATGTGACCAACAATCCTCCAATCAAATGACAAGGATCCACGTAGGTGTTGTATAAATTACAATATACGCTATACATATCAGCGAAGGATCACATGGTGCATGGTTTCATCGCTGCAAAGATCAAACGGAAATCTGTTAACGTATCATAATAATAATAGGCTTTTCTATAGCGCCGTCTATCTAGAAATTATATTCCGAGGCGCATTTTTTATTACCCCGGTTTAAGCCTAGCTGCCGTATACATCGCTCCAGCAGGGGCGTCGCTAGACCTTTTTCAGTGGGGGGAGGGGGGGGGGTGTAGAGGCCAACGATTACCGACAAAACTAGCCACCAATTAACGACAAAATTAAATGTCTCAATATCTACAAATTTAACCCTACACATCCGGGGCGGAGTCTAAATTGTTTTCCTATGAACTTTCTATAATAATTGCATATGCGAAAATGGTCATTTTCCTCGACGACATAAATATACGAATTATTTCGTCAACTTAGTCAGCATCATATAGCTATATATTTTGATGGAGGCGCGTAGCTAGGATCTTATTTTAGTGATGGGGCTGTAGTAAGCAAGCTAATCCCTAAAGGGGCCAGTGGTTGAAAGATCTCTCCCGCGCGAAGCGCGGAAGATTAGACGTTTCATTTAATCATTAGGAAAAGAAGACGATTTGTTGTACCGTTCTCGACTCTAAATCCTTGTCTGGATTCAGTCCCCCCCCCCCTTCCAGCGCGGAGCGCGGAAGTTTTGACGTTTCTTTTAATTATTATAAAAAGAAAACAATTTTTTGAACCGTTCTCTACTCTTAATTCTTGTCTAAATGCAGTTTCCACCCCTCCTGCACGAAGCGCGAAAGCTTAGACGTTTCCCTTAATCATTAGAAAAAGAAGACAAATCGTTGTACCGTTTACAACTTTTAATCCTGGTCTGAATCCAGTTTCCCCTTTTTCCGCGCGAAGCGCGGAAGCTTTGACATTTCATTTAATTATTATATAAAGTAGACGATTCGTTGTACCGTTCCTGACTATCAGTTCTTGTCTGAATTCAGTTTCTTCTTCCGCGCGAAGCGCGGAAGCTTTGAAGTTTCATTGAATTATTATAGAAAGAAGACAACTCGTTGTACCGTTCGCGACTCTTAACCCTAATTCTCTAAATTGATTTGCCCCCTCCTACGCGAAGCGCGGGAATTTTGACGTTTCCTTAAATTATGAGAGAAATCAGACAATTCGTTGTATTGTTTTCAACTCTTTATCCTTGTCTGAATTCAGTTTTTCCCCTCTCGCGCGAATCGCGAAAGCTTAGACGTTTCCTTAAATCATCAGAGAAAGAAGACGATTCGTTGTACTGTTCACAACTTTTTATCCTGGTCTGAATTCAGTCCCCCCCCCCCCCCCTTCCCGCGCAAAGCGCGCAAGCTTTGATATTTCACTCAAATACTATATAAATAAGTCGATTCGTTGTACCGTTATTGGCTATCAGTCCTTGATTGAATTCACCCCCCACTACTGTGCGAAGCGCTGATGCTTTGACATTTCATTAAATTATTAGACAAAGAAGACTATTCATCGTACCGTTTTCGACTCTTAAACCTTGTCCTTGCCCTTCCCCCTGGATCCTTCACTGCTTCGCAATCTTCCCTCTATCTCACATGGTGCATCCGCAAGCCTACTGTATAAAGATTTGTTTATTTAAAAAATATATAATACAGTTTAAATGCGACTAATTTACAAGATGATAAAATTAATTGGAATTGGAAAACAATTGCCAAAGACACACTAATAAATTGTTGATGTGTAGTTAATTAAGGTAAGCTGCGTTAGCTAGGTTGTGCAATTTAAAACATTAAGTTATTCACCAAGCAGTAAATCAATGTACTAGATCGAAGCACTACCGCAAAATCTCCTCTTGCGCCATTTCAGCTGTAACATTACTCAATGTGCTGTTTCTTCTACTGAGCACTACAATCTTAACCATTAGCAACTTGACCATTATATAGTGCTAGGCAATTAAGTAATACTCTACAACAGAAATGTTTTCATATTGTTTTGGTAATGGTTGTTTACATTTATTTATTTATTTATTCATGATTTCTTTCAGCGTGGGTAATTTTACTAATGCCAGAACAAAACGATGTGTATTATTTTTTTTATAAGATGATGTTTTATATGTTATGTTAAATTTTGTTCTATAACATGATCTTACAATGTAATCCACAAGCCGGATACATATCCACTAGACCACGTCATCTGTCGTTCGAGAGTGTCCCTACCATAATTGGTACCGTGAGTTAAAATGGTAGTACCACGAAGACTTGCATTATACTACAAGGTTCCCCACTCTCTTATGTGTACAGAGTGTCAGAAGCAGATTAATTATTTGGGAGTGAATTCATTTGATTTTTGTTCATAAAAGGCGACGAAAGGTCATGTCTATTTAGGGTATATGCAGCTAATATGCAGGATATAGTTAGTTCAGTTCATTTATTTCCATTTCTCGTATAAAAATACATTTAACAATACATTATACATATAAGCAAATATATAAATATAAATAATACAAAGAATATGGAGGAGCCAGCAGAGGCCATTGGCCTTTCAAAGGCTGGGCTCCAGTGTCCTCAGATAATAATACAAAGTACAGAGAAAAGAAACAATGGGTAGTAACTAAATAAACAAGTGAGTACAGGCTAATTAAATTAAACATACGATAGGAATTCCTTCATTAAATAGTTATTGTATTTACGTTTAAATGAGGCAACAGATGGGCACATTTTTATATGGGTAGGTATTGCATTCCAACTAATTACTCCGGAATATTTAACTGATCTACGTGAAGTATGGTATTTTAACAATGGAATATATAAATCATTAGCACGTCTTGTGTAATGTGGATGAACATCCTTTGTTATTTTGAACATATTATCGAAAATAGAAGGTAACATATTCTTATTGTACATATACATAAATGATGCAACTTGCAATTCATGTATTTGAAATATGGTAAGTACATTTAATTTCCTAAAAAACGGTTCAGATGGGGTTCTGGGGTGAGAATTTGAAATTGCACGTAGCGCTTTTTTCTGTAAAACATAAACTTGATTCATTAAAGTTTTTGCACAATGTCCCCATATCAAAGTACAATAGGACAGATGAGGAAGAATGATTGCATTGTGGATATTAATCTTTGATAGGTTATCATCATCATCATCATCATCATCATCATTATCATAAACAGCATTCACTTAAAGCCTTAATGTGAAATGATTACTTCAACATCTCCCAAATATTAAAAAAAAAAATGATTTTTATTCATAAAAGGGGACGGAAGGTCATTCCATGTCTATTTAGGGTACATGTGTATGCAGCTAATATGCAGGATATAAGTATAATCACCATCATCATCATCATTCACCTAAAGTCTTAATTTGAAATTATTTCTTCAACATCTCCCAAATATAAACAAGAAGATAACGTTATAGTTCATAATCAAGTATTTGTTATTGAAATCTTAAGAATAAAATGGAAATATACTTAAGTGGAAAAAAAGAAAATGCTATGGCTCACTCTTTTTCCTCCAAATGATGAACACAATCATACCAATTATGGACAGGAGTGCTGGCAAATATGGTGGAATAATTATTTTGACCCTTATTTATAAAATGATTTTGATAATGATTTATTCCTAATAGATCTAAATAATAGTATACATTCTCAGACTCTATTGAATAATAGTTTGCGAGTGTTTGTTTTGCATGACTGCGAAAGAATGTGTGTGGTACTATGTTAATCAACTAGAGGACCTACATCCTTAAGTCATAACTGACAGTAATGCGGATTAATGACTCACAAAAGGGCACTAATATGGATGATCGACACGGTTTTTTCCGGGGGTCTCACAGTAACGAGGTCATTGCTTAGCCAGTGAATCATGATTGTACGCAACGGTGGCTAGGGTACGGGGCCGTCCCCACAAATACAAAAAAAGAAAAAGAAAATGCAATACATTATCAATCATTCATTGCATTTTGTCCCGGTCCCCAAGGGCCATGCATTATGGTTCAAGCTTCTACACAAATGGACACATTGCCAACAACAGTGCACTTTACGCCAGTTTCCTCGCCGTGGAGAAGTTCGATGATTTCACCGTTGTTTATCATGGTGCCTGTCTTGCTCTCGCCTACTTCGATCTCCAGGAGGGGTGCTAAGAATGAAGATAAACAAGGCATAGACAAATTGAAGGTAAGAAGATGTATACACAATAGAGGGAATCTTATGTTCGACATGGTGATGTTTAATCACCAGGCATGGGATTGTGACGTCTCGGCCTGCTTGAACGTAGAGGTCGCTTGCAACGTTGGACACGTGTGCTTTTTATGGAGAAGATTGAATTAAAACCAAAATTGAACAGACAAAAAAGCAAGCATGACGTATGCTTTGCGCAACACGGTTAACCAAAGAGCCTTTGCTGATATTATGCACTCTCGAGTTAAGCTTCGAGCTATATATTTGATCGTGACCGGTGGAAATACTTCTAATTGAACTACTACTGCTTTTTTTTTTTTTTTTTTTTTACTATTCCTCTCCCTCCTCATCGTCCTCCTCATAATCCTTATCCCAGGGGCGGCGCCACATGGGGGAAGGGGGGCAGGGGGTGGCCGTCCCCCTATCATTTTGAAAACGGTAAGAGGAAGGGAAGGAGAAAGAGGAAAAGGAGAAGGAAAAGAAGGAGAAGACTAAGGAAAAGAAGGAGAACAAAAGAAAAGGAAGGGGACGAGAAGAAGAAAGGCCAGGAGAAAGAGAACTATAAAATTTAAAATATGATGTAAGGAAGGGATGGGGAGAGGGGGGGGGGGGGGGGGGAAGAGAAAAAAGCAAGCCAAATCAGACGATCAGATTTAGACCATGGCACCACCCCCACACTCCGGTAGGTGTTATTTTTTCGGCGACACAGATTGGGGTTAGGTGCAGGCGCGGATCCAGGGGGGGGGGCCGAGCGGGCCTTGGCCCCCCCCCCCCCCCCGCAAAAAAAAAAAAAAAAAAAGAGAGAGAAGAAAGGAAAAGAAGGGAAAGAGAAAGAAGAGAGAAAGGGAAAGAAAGAAGAGGAAGAAGAAAAGAAAAGAGGGAAGAAGGAGATCGGAGAAGGCGAAAGGGCCTTGCCTCCCAGGCTGTTGACCCCCCCCCCCCAATCAAAAATATAAGAGAGAAGGTAGGAAAGGGAAAGAAAAAAGGAAAAGAGGAGATACTGGCGTACTGATAGGGGGGGGGGGGGGCTTGGGGGAAATCAAATTCAAACGTGGTTTATTTCTAATTCCACAACGGGGGATTACAAATAATGCTGAAATGACATAATTTCCGAGATTTTTCCTCACTTTTTAGTAGATTCCTACATGTCAGGGCCCGAGGTACGGCGGGGATCGGGAGCCCCGAGCCCCCCCCCCCTACTTTTTTGAAAAAGTATATTAAAGAGAAATAAAACAGAATGAGAGCAAGAAAGAAAGAATAGTTAACTGCCAGTGTTGAAAAATAATGAGGCATCAAAATATGCTCATCTGACCGTGATTAATGCCTAAAACCCCTAAGCTTCCGGGGGCTCTGCCCCTGGATTTCACCTAGGGCCCTACGGCGGGCCCTTAGATGCTCATCTGACGGTAATTTAAGGCCTAAAACCCTGATTTTTTTGGGCTCCGCCCCCTGGACCCCACGCCAAATAGTGACGTGCCAGTCTCACAAAATAATAATGAAACGTAAAAGCGTCCGCGCTTCGCGCGGGAGGAGGGGGTTGGGGGAGAATCTAAATTCAGACGAGGATTATTTTCGAAAACGGTACAACGAATCATCTTCTTTCTCTAATGATTTAAGGAAATTTAAAAGCTTCCGCGCTTCGCACGGGAGGGGGGAACCTAAATTCAGACGAGGATTAAGAGTCGAGAACTCGACAACGAATCGTCTCCTTTCTCTAATAATTTAATAAATCGTAAAATTTTCCGCGCTTCCCGCGGGAGGGGGAAAACTAAATTCCGATGAGGATTATTTTCAAGAACGGTACTACGAATCGTCTTCTTTCTCTAATGATTTAATGAAAATTAAAAGCTTCCGCGCTCCGCGCGAGAGGGGCCGGGGAACCTGAATCCAGACGAGGATTAACAGTCGAGAACTGTACAGCCAATCGTCTTCTTTCTCTCATAATCTTGTGAAACTTAAAAGCTTCCGCGCTTTGCGCGGGAGGGGGAGGGGGAGACTGAATTTAGACAAGGATTAAGAGTCGAAAACGGTACAACGAATCGTCTTCTTTCTCTAATGATTTAATGAATCGTAAAAGCTTCCGCGCTTCGCACGGGAGGGGGGAACCTAAATTCAGACGAGGATAAAGAGTCGAGAACTCGACAACGAATCGTCTTCTTTCTCTAATAATTTAATAAATCGTAAAATTTTCCGCGCTTCGCGCGGGAGGGGGAAAACTAAATTCAGACGAGAATTATTTTCGAAAACGGTACAACGAATCGTCTTTTTTCTCTAACAATTTAATGAAACGTCAAAGCTTCCGCGTTTCGCGGAGGAGGGAGGGGGAAAATCGCCCCTCCCTGCACCGACCCCTCCCGCATTACGTCACTGTTGGTCACCATTACGTACCAATATTTGGCTCGCAAAATTTCAAATTTGGGCCCCCCCCCCTAAGAAATCCTGGATCCGCGCCTGGTTAGGTGCGTGTTGAGCTTATGGGAAAGTTTAGGGTTAGGGTTAAGGTAAGGGTTAAATAAAGACCTCTTTTAAAAAAAATGCCCCAATCTGCGCCGAAGAAAAAAAATTATGCTTCCGGGAACGGAGGGACCGCATGAGTGTTCAAAAAATCCCAGGCTCGTTACAAAGAACAAGATCTACCCGTATTGACCTTACACACCGTACTTATGCTGAAAAGGGGGAACGAGGGGGGGGGGGGGGGGGGGAGGGGTGCTGAAAAAGACCGTTTAGATCGAGCCATTTATGCATCAATAAACAAAAAAATCGACTCTTAATCCTTGTTTGAATTCATTTTATCCCCCTCCTGCGCAAAGCATGGAACCTTTGACGTTTCATAACATTATTAGAGAAAGAAGTTGATTCGTTGAACCGTTCTCGACTCTTAAACATTAGGTACTTTTAGATTGAGTGGACGAGAACACGACGAACGCCAACTGATCATGCGTGTCAACGTACTCAACTGCCCATGTTTACTACAATTAGAAATCTTTTAGATTGTACTGGTCGATATACATGCATGCAGTAAGTAACACTATGAACATAACGGACAAAAAAAGAGAGGAAAAAATATACAGTTCCTCATTCTACCCTCAACAATTGCTGTGGTAGACAAAAGGACATCCCTTCACTGCTATTATGTAAAAATGTGGTTCCATGACACATGCTCCGCCGACGATTGCTCCGCCGACATTTACTCCACAAAACGCGACAATTACTCCGCGACATTTGCTTCGCGACATTTGCTCCGACGTCAAATGCTCCGCCGACACTTGCTCCGCCGACATTTGCTCCACCGACATTTGCTCCGCCGACAATTGCTCCGCCGACAGATGCTCAGCCGACGATTGCTCCGCCGACATTTGCTCCGCCGACAATTGCTCCGCCGACAATTGCTCCGCAAAACATGACAACTGCTCCGGTAACAAATGCTCCTCGAACGTCAGTTGCTCCGCCGACATTTGCTCCGCCGACAATTGCTCCTCCGACATTTGCTTCGCATGAAGCGACACTTGCTCCGGTGACATTTGCTCCGACGACATATGCTCCGCCGACAATTGCTCCGCCGACAGATGCTCCACCGACAATTGCTCCGCCGACGATTGCTCCTCCTACATTTGCTCCGCATGAACCGACACTTGCTCCGGTGACATTTGTTCCGACGACATTTGCTCCGCATGAAGCGACACTTGCTCCGGTAACATTTGCTCCGCCCAAAAAGTGTCCCATAAAATACAAATGATACTAATACTACGACAAATGATTCGTCGACAATATTTTTTATCACGGGTTATTTTCGTTTTTTTTCTTCATTTTTTTGAATGCATTTTATGATAAATTGTAGATGAAATGATATAAATGAATGTTGATGATGTGGGAGAAAAAAGGAGTTACCTAAAAGTCATTTCGAATATACTGAAATAACCATATATCACTGTACGTCCCATATAATGTACACTAAACACTCATTACATATCGTGGGAAGTTTAACAAAAAAAGTAGAGCAGCAAGCCACATTCCCCAATACGCGCATACCTCCTAGTTGATTTCAAACAGCTCATGTAAGACCTGACCTCAATGCAAGCAAGCACATGCATCTTACTAGGTAAACCATTTGCAAGTAAAGCATTATACAATGTACTAGGTCATCATGAAAGTCGGCTCGGTGTAAAAATGTCAGAGGTAAAAATATCAGAGGAAAAAATGTCAGAGGTAAAAATGTCAGAGGTAAAAATGTCAGAGGTAAAAATGTCAGATGAAAAAATGTCAGAGGTAAAAATGTCAGAGGTAAAAATGTTAGATGTAAAAATGTCAGAGGTAAAAATGTCAGAGGTAAAAATGGCAGAGGAAAAAATGTCAGATGTAAAAATGTCAGAGGTAAAAATGTCAGAGGAAAAAATGTCAGAGGTAAAAATGTCAGAGGAAAAAAAGTCAGATGTAAAAATGTCAGAGGTAAAAATGGCAGAGGAAAAAATGTCAGATGTAAAAATATCAGAGGTAAAAATGTCAGAGGTAAAAATGTCAGAGGTAAAAATGTCAGAGGAAAAAATGTCAGATGTAAAAATGTCAGAGGTAAAAATGTCAGAGGTAAAAATGTCAGAGGAAAAAATGTCAGAGGTAAAAATGTCAGAGGTTAAAATGTCAGAGGAAAAATGTCAGAGGTAAAAATGTCTAAGGTAAACATGTTAGAGGTAAAATATATTTAAAAAAGCATGTTACAGGTTGAATATTGGTAATGTTTGTATATTAGGCTTATCGAAAAGATATAACGAAGGATTCTCTGCAGTCATTAATTTCAGCGCTGCTTTATTTTCTTCTTTCTGTAACTTTTATTTACCTTTCTGCCCGAAATTGTGACTTTTTCCCCTATTATAGCCGAGCGGAGACGGGGGGGGGGGGGGGGGGTGTATCCTTCTTTTGGGGGCATAGTGACCCTGCTGCCTCCCCCTCATATACCTTTGTCTAAGCAAGTGATACTGGTACACTGAGCAAACTTCTGGGAAAAAAGAATGTCTAAAATCGAGTAGTTTGGCCATGAATAATTATAGGCGGAGTAGTGGCTCGACGGTGTAATCATTAAATAAAAAGAAAAGTCATCACAGGCCCCCCCCCCCCCCAAAAAAAAATAAAAAATAAAAAAAAAATAAAAATAAATAAATAAATAAATAAAAAAAAAAAAAAAAAAATTAAAAATAAAAATAAAAAAATAAAAAAATAAAAAAAAAAAATAAGGGGATAAGATATCACGCCGTGAGTCCTCCGCCTCCCCCACCCCCTCCGCCTCCACTTCACCGTCCCTTCTGAAGATTGATGGAAATTTTAAATGTGGCAATGACTACTATAAAATGTAATTTCCTAAAAATGCATAATTCCAACAATTTCACTTTCTTGTGGGCTTGATACTTTGATACCTTGATACAAAGCAGAAAGCCGCCCATGTTACATCTAATGCTGGCTGCACCATCGCATTCCAGAGAAGCGCGCGCTTTGCAAAGAGTTGATCGTCGATCACTATTGCGGTATAAATTGTCTGGAAGAACATCAATAAGCAGCTTTGATACTCTGATACAAAGCAGAAAGCCGCCAATGTTACATGAAATGCTAACCGCACCATCACATTCCAGATAAGTGCGCGCTCTGCAGGGGTTCTGTTAAAGCTACATCGTTCTATAATTATTTGCTCTGAGAGATCAAACTCTGAAATTGACAAATATTTATTCATGAGTAACGTATCAGAAACAAAGTTTTACTGTACACAGTTTGAGCATGGGGGGGGGGGGGACACAATTACATGTCACCTTTACAGTTACTTTCAAAATTATACCATGTTATGTTGCTACACACACACTCTCTCTCTAGTTATTCACGGCATGTACTTTCTCGACTCTTAATCCTTGCCGGAATTCAGTTTCCACCCTCTCGCGCGTAGCGCGGAAGCTTTGACGTTTCATTAAATTATTAGAGAACGAAGACGATTCGTTGTACCGTTCTCGTCTCTTAAACCCTGTTTCATTAAATTTTTAGAGAAAGAAGATGTTTAGTAGTACCATTCTCGACTATTAATCATTGTTTTAATAAAGTTCCCCCCCCCCATCTCCCGCGCAAAGCGCGGAACCTGTGACGTTTCATTTGATTATCAGAGAAAGAAGACGATTCATTGTACCGTTCTCGACTCTTAATCCTTGTTTGAATTCAGTCCCCCCCCCCATCCTCCCGCGCGGAAGCTTTGACGTTACATTTAATTATTAAAGAACTTCTTTTCTGAAAAAACATGGGGGGGGGGAACATTTCACCACCTGAAAATTCGTGGGGGGGGGGGGGGGGAACGTGTCCCCCCGTCCCCACCCCCCCCCCCCAGGATTGACGCCCCTGATCATGATACTGCTTGTATACATTATAATATTATTTGAAGGATATTTGGTGCAGGATTTATAAAAGGTGTGCTGGCATACACTGTATATACGACAGTTTCCAGCAGGTACATATTCGTAAAAGTCTACACATTAAACAAAATGCATCATGAATTTGGCAGAACTAAAATAGTTGAAATTGAGGGACCTATACTGTATTTGTCCCACGTTTCTTAATCAAAAACGTGATTTTTAAAATATAAAGTTACGCAGTGTTATGGTCGAAACTCGAAAGCACATGACAAAATACCTGGGTAGATACATGTTTGTCTCAACGTTTACCACTTGTAGGCCTACTATCTGACATTCTTCAAGCGAAGCTTTGATATTGTTTGTTAAACTTTTGTAATAAAGTATTGATGAGGGGGGCAAAGCATCCGTGTCTTTTCATTAATGTTTTCTTGTCATTACAGTCTTTGCTGGGATGGACATGAAGATGGGTCTAATTAATGAATTTGTGGAATTTCTGTGCGATCTTTATTACTGATTTCCTGTTTTATCTCATTCAATCTTAATATTTAATGAACTTAGGCCTACTTCCTCAAAACCAAATAAACATTAAAACATCAACCAATTTAAAATATTGAAAAATGATAGAAATTAATATATGCAAACCTGATCACAAAATATATGTTTCAAATTTATTTTCCACATTGTTTTATCCTCAGGACATGTACGAAGTACAATACACAGTCATTTATAAAATATAATAGACCAGCCCAGTAGCTTACATCTTGACATTGTGTGTGATAAAGTGCTGAGATATTATGATGGCACCAATTTTTCCCCTACATTTTTTTAGTATCTCTGACATTTTTACCTCTGACATTTTATCCTCTGACATTTTTACCTCTGACATATTTACCTCTGACATTTTTCCTCTGACATTTTTACCGCTGACATTTTTACCTCTGACATTCTTTCCTCTGACATTTTTACGTCTGACATTTTTACGTCTGACATTTTTACCTCTGACATTTTTACCTCTGACATTTTTACCTCTGCCATTTTTACCTCTGACATTTTTACCTCTGACATTTTTACCTCTGACATTTTTTCCTCTGACATTTTTACCTCTGACATTTTGCCCTCTGCCATTTTTACCTCTGACATTTTTACCTGGCACCTGAAAGTCAGTCTAGAAAACAACAGGGGAGGGATCAAAATAAGCTTTGAAGAAAAAAAGAAAGAAAACAAAAGCTTTGAAGGGCACTTATAGAGAACTCATTCAGACGGGAAAATTAGATGGCAGCCTTTTTGCTTATTCCCATTTATACAAATCATTTTGTTGCAGTTTGATGTTAGTTCTTCATGATAAGCCAATTGCTCTTCTTCCGGTGGTTCCGTGAGTCTCTTAAAGTCAGTGAAAACAAAATACTCGAATGAGACGGGGTGTTTTACACTCTAATATATATATGTATATATATATATATATATATATATATATATATTTAATAAAGCACTTAACTGAAGGAAAGAAACCAACAGAAAACGGACTGGATATTATTGAAAATACTATTCTAAACAAGAATGTATTTCATGTACTACATTACGTTACAAGTTCACGAGAGAAATAGAACTCGAGAGGGGGAGAAGAGAAGAAGTGATGAAAATGAAAGAAGACCAATAGCATGAGAGGACAGAAAAGAGCTAAGAAAACAAGAAAAGGGTGTGAAAAGGAAAAGGAGGAGCAAGAGAGTGAGAGAGAAAGATAGCATTGAGCTTTGGATCAGCTAATGAGTAAAACATGAAACAGATTTTGAGCGGAGTAATTATCTTTCGCCGGAGAACTTGCATAAGGAGCTACAACTTGATTTTTTTATATAAATCAAACATTATGGGGAAAAGCAAAAAACGGCTGAGCATTTATTGCACTAATTGCCAGAGGAGCATTCATGTCTTCCAGGAGGCTGCACTTTTGGATCAGAGAGCAATTTTATTATCGGCGGAGCATTGTCTTTTACGGGGTACTTTTGGGGAGGAGCAACAATTATTGTCGTAGTATAGCCTTTGTATTTTACGGGGCACTTTTTGAGCGGAGCAATTGTCGGCGGAGCAAATGTCGGCGGAGCAATTGTCGGCGGAGCAATTGTCGGCGGAGCAAATGTCGGCGGAGTAAGTGTCGGCGGAGCAAATGTCGGCGGAGGAATTGTCGGCGGAGCAATTGTCGGCGGAGCAAATGTCGGCGGAGCAATTGTCGGCGGAGCAATGTCTCCGGAGCAGGTGTCGCTTCAGGGGGAGCAAATGTCGGCGGAGCAACTGTCGGTGGAGCAACTGTCGTTCGAGGAGCATTTGTCATCGGAGCAATTGTCTCGTTTTGCGGAGCAATTATCGGCGGAGCAAATGTCGGCGGAGCAATTGTCGGCGAAGCAATTGTCGGCGGAGCAATTGTCGGCGGAGCAAATGTCGGCGGAGTAAATGTCGGCGGAGCAAATGTCGGCGGAGCAAATGTCGGCGGAGCAATTGTCGCGGAGCAAATGTCGCGGAGCAATTGTCGCGTTTTGCGGAGTAAGTGTCGGCGGAGCAATCGTCGGCGGAGCATGTGTCGGGTTACCAAAAATGTGTAGAACAGGTGAATAAGCATGTGACACCTATTCTACACATGTTTACATAATAGCAGGGAAGGGATGTTCCTTTGTCTACCTGAGGAACTGTATATTTTATGCGCACGAGGCATACTAGTACCTTGAGCATGTTTATGTAAAGGCGCTATATAAATGTCAATATGTATGTAAGTATGTACTACATTTAGGAAAATCAAGGTTGACGCATTCTCGTCGAGACGACGTGACGCATGCGCAGTGCCTTAAAATGACGTCACACGTTGCAGTCAAAGCTGTCGACGTGCAAATCTAAAAGTCCCTATTGTCTGAATTCAGTCCCCTCCCCCCCCCCCCCCCTCCCCCTCGGAAGCGTTGACGTTAAAAGTCGCCTGGCTGGCAGAAGGGCGTTAGCTCGAATTTCAGGTCAATAATGAAACTTTAAAAAGAAGGGCGTTAGCACTTTATCGCCTTAAACTTTTATAAAACTGACTTAAATCCGATAAAAAACAATTGTGGCCGTGTTCTACTACAACATTTATTTTAGTCTGTTAAATTGTAAACCAATTTTCGGAAGGGAAAGCAGTTTAAATATAAACAAAATCTTCGAGTCGCACGCGTGCTAACGCCCTTTTGCCTCCCGGCCGACGGTTTCATTAAATTGTTAGAGATAACAGACGATTCGTTATACCGTTCTTTACTCTTAAAGCTAAACTTTAGTACTGGTAATGCGATTGCATTGTGAAAGAAAAGGTGTGAAAGGATCAGAAACAGTTGATCATGTAGCATGTAAGTATTGGTGTGCACTGCAAGGTTCTGGAGTCATCAAAATCATAATAAATTTGACCGAGTCTTGGTAAAGTAACAAACACTCACATAGAAAGCTATATATGGGACAACACACATCGTGTCGGGGATGGTACTACCTTGGTTTCCTTGTCTTTCTATGCTCATTACTCAGCCAGTATACATTTTCTTCCAAAATTGTTTGGCACATGTCATTTATTTGTAATCTTGAACATTCAGTGTAAGTTTCGTTTGATTCTGTGAGAATTAATTTTTTTTTTTTTACCAGTACTGGAGTTTATCTTTAATCCTTGTCTGAATTTCAAAAATGTTCTTTGTCTGCTCCTTTTTCTTCCTAAATCCACTTCCTTTTTTCTACTCAATTTTTAATTTGCGTTTGGGGTCCAGGGGGCAGGGCCCCAGAAGTTCAGGGGTTTTAAGCAATTAATTACGGTCAGATGAGCATATTTTGATACCTTATTGTGACACTGGCAGGTCAATAATTGGCACAAAGGTTCTACACACAGACAAAAAAAAGGTGTAAATTGACTCCCTATAGGGAGTAACTGCTTGTCTCATAAGTGACACCCCTCAGGGAGTAAATTTACTCCTCAATGTAGGGAGTAATTTTTGTTTTAATAAGAAGGTGTAATTTTGCACACCAAGGTTATGACTTTACTCCATTTAAGGAGTGAAATTTGCACCCAAATTAACACCTTTTGGTTCCATTTTCATGAAAAATGGGTTCAAATTTACACCTGTGGGGATGAATTTTATACTTTATGATCGATTCCACACCCTGTGGGGAGTAAATCTACACCATTCTTATGCACATCATCAACCAATTGATCATCCCTCGACCAATCAATCATCCATGCTTCGTAATCACGTAGCAGTCACTGACGCTCACCATTTTGTCTTCGTTTCACTGCTCTAAAGAAATCAGAACAGAATGTCAAATTATATGTCGAAAGGCATTAATCCTTACCTAAACAACAGTCAGTGTGAACTCAACACAAGTGCAAACTGTAAGAATTAACTTATGGCTGGACGTATTGGTTCAAATGTAATGGAATTACCTAAATACACAATCTTGCCTAACCGAATATCTTCCCTTTACTTATACGTATAAAAAGACAAATATTTACTAGTTAGTAAAACAACACTTCTGCTAATTTCATTATTATCAAATATAACCTTCGGTACAACCCCGTATTCTTGATTAGATAACTTTCATACAAAAAGTATGCTAAATTCCCCTAACATGACTAAAATATGTAAATTATGCTAATTTTCCTTCATTTGGCAGTACCTATATCGACACAATGCGTCATTGCTGTAGCGCATGCGCATATGCACTGACCAATCAGAGTCGTTTGACTTAAATAGGGTGTAACATTACCATATAGCTCCGTTTAGTCTCATTTGACAACGCCCCCTATCGTCAGAGTCCAGCAGCCTATAAACATTTTAGCCTAAGGACTTTACCCCCCCCCCCCCCAAAAAAAAAAAAAAAAAAAAAAAAAAAAAAAAAAAATGGTTAACAATTCATTTTTCTTTTAAACGAAAAAGAAATCCACCCCGACGTACGCTGACACTAGCTCTTTCATCGGAACCCTCATGTCCAATTGACTTTTGAAAGTTCACTCACCGTAATTTGATCAAAATAGATCGCAAGCTCGCCATTGCATATATAAAGCATGCGTAACAAGTCGAACTTTAGACGCAATTTACCACGCGATTTTAAGATTATAGGTCAAGCACACGAAGGATAAGACGCATGAATTTTCATAAATCATTTCTGCTTGGTTCATTATGTCCACTTCAGCCAACCCCCACCGTAATTTTTCCATTTAGTATAGGCAAACATTTTGCCGAGGCAAGCAAAAACATGAATATTCATGACATATCATGGACTATTTGATTATTAACAGAGGGGTGCAATTGTGCACCACATCAAACTCCGCTACTCTCAGACAAGTTGTGTAGTTTGGTAGGTTTGTTTTACTAAATGTTTAATTATCTGATATCAATGAAAGTTTAAAGAAATGGAAAAGGTTCTTGTATTTTATATTTACCACACATTTATCTCACATTCAATAGCCCAAAGATGTACCTCTTTATTTGATGATAACATATTATATGCCAACAAGCACAACCCAAAACAGCTTTCCTTGCCAACAGCAACAATAAGATGAGACTTATACAAACTCTACGTGACAAAATACGTACCGGTATCAAGCAGACAGAAGCGGATGCCACTAACCTGATTGTCTCTACAGCACAAGCAGTAGCAGAGTCAGAACAGGTGCCCGTTGTTGTTGTTGGTAAGGACACAGATTTACTGGTCATGCTATTTGCTCCGGCAACCACTTCCACAGATACGGTCTTCAACATTCATGAAATTCAGCATGCCATAGGGGACACTAGTAATTGCCCGATGTTTCTTTTAGCTGTGACAGGGTGTGATACGGTCTCTGCAATCTACCGTCAGCGCAGTCGTAAAACCGTCAGCGCGGTCTACAAGAAACATGACTATGGCTTGCTTGATACATTTGCAGTGGAAGCACCCATGACGAGGTAAAAAAAAGAGCCGGGAAAGCCTTTATGGGGCCAGCAGTTCTTGATGACTACCGTCACACTGCATACAATTAAACGGGCAATTGGTTGCAGTTCTTTGAGTTCATCCTTTCAGTTAAGAAGTCTACTTCCAACTAGTGCTGCAGCAAAACAACGTCCATACCGCACCTCTTACATTCATTATGTATAAAAAGCTTTAGCGACCTTGGTACTAATGTGTCTACATTTTCAGTTCGATCTAATGTTGAGTACTCTTCACGGTTGCACACTGTCAGTCTGATATCGTTGAGGATGATGAAAGCAGCCATATGTGTATGTGGGTGTGTGTGTGTCTGTGTGTGTACTTTGAGCATAAGAAGTATTTTTTAATTAAAAGATTGTTGTACTGATATGTATTTCAATGCTGCTTTTCTAGTCTAGACATTTGATTATATTCATGACGTAGATAAATTTGAAAATAATGGCCATTTTGGGTGCCATTTTGGATTTCGGGAAGGGCTCAAGTGGTTTTACTGCTACTTGTGTGTTTCAAAATTTGTTAATAACTATTTGGTTGAGTTCCTTATGCTGAAAAACATATATTTAGACATTTAAATTTGGTATTTGGGTTATCTACAAATGTAGTTGCAAAGTTAGAAGAAATACAGGAAATGGCGGCAATTTTGGGCGCCATTTTGGATTTCGAAAAGGGCTAAAAGTGGTTTATAGCTACTTGTGTGTTTAGGAATTTATCAACATGTATTTTATTGAGTTCCTTATGCTAAAAAACATATATTTAGACATTTAAATTTTGTATTTGGGTTATCTAGTTGCAAAGCTATAAGAAATTCAGGACATGGCGGCCATTTTGGACGCCATCTTGGATTGCGGAAAACGCTCAAAGAGGATTTATGAGGACTTTTAGTATGTTATTCTAGACATATTCCTGGACCTATCCTGAAAAAATCAGCTTGTTACCAATTATAAACCCGGGACCGAAGGCTAAATTGTTTTTCCTATGGACTATCTATAGTACTTGCGTATGCGCAAATGATCAATTTCCTCGACGACATAAATATACGAATTATTTTGTCAACTTAGTCAACATCATAGCTATATATTTTAATACAGGCGCGGAGCTAGGATCTTATTCTAGGGAGGGGCGGTAGTGAGCAAGCGAAGCGCGGAAGCTTAGACGTTTCCCTAAATTATTAGGAAAAGAAGACGATTTATTGTATCGTTCTCGACTCGTCTAAATGAAGTTTTCCCCTCCCGCGCGAAGCGCTGAATGTTTGGCGTTTCATCAAAATATAGAGAAAGGAAGATGATTCGTCGTATCGTTGTTGACCCTTAATCCTTGTTTGAATTTAGTTTCCCCGTAAATGTTAAATCTCTGATTTCTTTAGCTGATATTATAGGAAAGTGAAACTTCGAGAAAATACAAGTATTGTAGTTGTAGTCACTCTCGAAGTCGTCACAGCGGATACAAAGTCACAGTCCGTAGGGAAAAAAAACTTGTTGGCCGACCGACAATATACATCTCACCGACTTCAAACTTCTGCTTTGATATAGTACACGAGGATCGAGCAAAAATACCGACACAGCTGAGCCGACACAACAACATATTTACCCGTGTCTTTTTTGCTTCCTTGACGAGACGACTCCACCCAACGACCCCCCTTTCTCTTACCCCCACTCCTGCTTTCTCAGGCTCTTACCTCCCCCCTCCTCTCTTTCACACCCCCCGTTTGTTTTGTTTCCCTTTTCTCTTGTTTCCCTTTTTTCCTTTTCTTTCTTTTCTTTCTTTTCCTTTCTTTCCTCTCCTCCCTCTTTTTTTTCTCTTTCTTTCTTCTCTTTTCTTTCCTTTCTTTTCCTTTCTTTCCTTTCTTTTCCTTCTTTTCTTTTTTTTTCTTTCCCTTGCCCTCTCTTTTTTTCCCTCCCCCTTTTTTCTTTTTTCCCGACGGCAGCGTAATTTTACCGATAATATCCTGAGAGGTGGGGGGGGGGGGGTGTCGCACCCCCACACCCCCTTTGGTGACGCCCCTGTAATGCTTTACTTACAGATGGTTTGTGCTTGCTTGCATTGAGGTCATTTTAGGTCTTAAATATTGATGAGCTGTTTGAAATTAACTAGGAGGTATGCGCGTATTGGGGAATGTGGCTTGCTGCTCTACTTTTTTAAAAAAAACTTCCCACGACATGGAATGAGTGTTCAGTGTACATCATATGGGACGTACAGTAGCCTATAATCTAGGCGGAGTGCCGACCTTTTTTCTTTGCCGCTTCGCGACTCACGGTTCGTAGTCTCGCCGTATCAGACGTTCTGCTTAGGGTTAGTCTAGCAGCAAAGAAAAAAGCTCGGCACTCCGCCTAGATTATAGGCTAGACGTACAGTGATAGATGAAAAGTTATTTCAGTATATTCGAAATGACTTCTAGGTAACTCCTTTTTCCTCCCACATCCTTATCCTTTCTTCTTTCTCTTGCGTTTAGAAACATTGTATGAAGCGCATTATAAATGTAATGTATTATCAGATGGGCTGTATATAATACAGATCACCTTATGTTTTCGTTAGAATATTTGTCTTATTTCTAACCACTTTTTTGTTAGCACAAAAACTTGAAAATGGCTCAATCAAATGCCTTGAAATTTGGCACACATAATATAGGCATGAGGAAAGAGCACAATAAGGTTTTTAACCTTGACCTTGATTGATAACGTCATCCAGGCACCATTTTGTGAAAATCAAAATATGATCATATCTTCATAACGAAAAGACATTTCTCATTCATATTTACCAGGATCAAGGTCAATATCAGTCCGGTCAATTTCACGTCAAAAAACGCGAGCGTACGCTATTATTAGCAAAAGCATTTCATAAAGAATCGCGCGCACGCGCATGCGCGCGCGTTTTCGTTTGTCACGGCCGAACGCAAAATAATTCATCCTAGATTCTTTTTTGACACAGTATTCCTCATGTTTTCCCGAACAGTTTGATACCATGTTTATCTCTTTATGACCATTAATAAGGGAATGAGCGTCCGTTTAAGATAAACGTCCGTGCGCGCGTGCTCATGTAATACATAGCATATATGGGCCTACAACATGCCTACACAAAACCCTTATGACTCTTTGGGATGGACGGGAACCCTCAATTTTTTTCATATTCGGATAGAGTACGAGTCGGAGATGTGATTCCATGTCTCATTTTGCCATTAAGTATATATTCTCATCATCATATTGACCTTGGAACTCAAAATACGAATGTGCATATTATGACGTCAGCATATTTATAGAAAATTGATTGTATCTCTGTAAATATTGATCAATTCTCTTTTTAATGTTGATATCTTGTAGTTGAGGCAATTGTCTACACGTTAACTGCATATTATTTTTCATTTTGATGACATCATCATAGTGAAAATTGCGATTAAAGGTAACTTGACAGATTTTCTTAATTTGCGTGTTAAGCCTGTGGAAGGTGCCAATTTAGTTCAAATCATGGATCTACATGACATTAATCTTTGAGCACTATCTAGCTTATTTTGTGCTCTATGTTCTCCCAAATCTTGGTATGTTATAGCTGAGACTATGGGCTATAAAAATTGTGTCTTTTGTTTTTTGATCAGATGGTGGGATCATGTCGAAATTTTCAATTGAAAGTTAAATTCGCAAATGTTGTAGAACATTGTAGGAATTATGCATATGTCACGTTTGTCCTATTTGTGAAATATAAACGTTAGCAGTTTTCTAGTATTCAAATTAAACAAGGAAACCCCTTTACTTTCTATACTTTACTGTCAGACACTATTAAGTGACTGACCAATTTTTTTCCTCTGGTAATAAAATACATTATATGAGCTTAAAGGGTACATGAGCATTTGTCCACATCAATAATCCACTTCTTGTAATGGCCCCAAATAATCCGATTGAATCTATGCGCAGCACAATCTAGGTAAACATGACGGGTAGAGCATTTCATGGAAGAAGATGAAATTGTGAAAATGCATTCTTCGTTTCTTTTCATATGTATAGACCTTAAAGGTAAAGACCAGTTATGGTCATGCGATTGCATTGTGAAAGAAACGTTGTGGAATCGATCAGAAAAGGTTGATCATC
This sequence comes from Strongylocentrotus purpuratus, assembly GCF_000002235.5. Lineage (NCBI taxonomy): Eukaryota > Metazoa > Echinodermata > Echinoidea > Camarodonta > Strongylocentrotidae > Strongylocentrotus > Strongylocentrotus purpuratus. Next base: position 30,206,977 of record NW_022145606.1, read on the forward strand.
TAGCATATAAGTATTGGTGTGTACTGCAAGGTTTTGGAATCATCAAAATGATAAGAAATTTGGCCCAGTCTTCGTAAAGTTACAAGCACTGTACACAGAAAGATGTGGGACTATACGCACACGTGCGCGACATGTGCGTTAATCTCTCACAGACCATGTAGATAAACTAATTTACCAAACATATCAATTAGTAGGCGGTTTCCCGGCAAAATTGTTATCATCATGTATTAGTCAAAACATATTCTTTCACATGATTGGTAAAAAGAGCTTCCATTTCATTTTTTTGAAATTGGGGCGTTTCCAATATTGGTTTTTACCTTTAATAGGAAGAGCATTTTAGAAGATTATATAAAATAGTGAAAAAACATTCTTCATTATTTAAAACATTAGCATACGTATAACCTAAATTGTCAAAGTGACAAATTTAAGTTATTATTATTCCCATTCATTATTCTGCCATTAATTTGTTCGCAGGATATCTCATGAATGAATAAAGCAATTATCATGAAACTTGCCATGATGATTAATATTAGCATAACTTAGAATTGTGACACTTTTCAGTAACTCAAAATCATCGTGACGTCATCGAGGCGCTATTTTGTGGAAATCGACTTTTAATCATATCTTCATAACGAGTCATCAAAACTGATCCATATCTAAAACACCCGAACTTCAGGTCAAGGTTCGACATAACATCCCATCAAAATCCGCGCGCGTCTGAATTTTAAAATGCTCAAATTCACTTTTTAATCAAAACAGAATATGTTCTAGGCCATTTAAAGAATTTCGAAAATTATGCACGCGCGTTTTTGCGTGTAACGCCATTACACAACAAAGAAACGCAATTTGTTGTTCTTTCATGATATTTCATAACGGAATGCGTGTCCGTTTAAGATAAATTGCCGTGCGCACGAGCACATGTAATGCATAGCATATATCGTCGCTGTTTTCACGAAGTGACGGTAGTGAAAAAAAATTGCATTCACTTTGCGTTACGATTTTCCTCACTACCGTCACTTCGTGAAAACAAGGACGATATAGGCAAAAACATAATTACACAAAATCCATCACAGCTTTTTGGGATGCACCTAGACCCCCGATTGTTCTTTTATTTTGATTATATGAGTCGGAGATATGATTTCATTTCTCATTTGGCCATTATAAGTACATTTTAACGTCATCATAATGGCCTTGGAAAACAAAATACGAATTTGCATATTATGACGTCAACATATTTACAGAAAATGATTGTATCTCTGCAAATATTGTTCAATTTTCTTCTAAATTTTGATACGTTGTAGCTGAGACAATTCTTCACAAGATTATTACCAATATTATTATTATTATTACCAATATTACCGTTTTGATGACGTCATTAGATTGTTTGCTTAATATGCGTCTTATGCCTATGGGAGGTGAATGATACTACATTCCAGTCTAGACTTGTTCATTATGTTGCGTATGTAGTGCGTCGAAATATCAGTTCACTGATTGGTAGGCTCTGCAATCAGGCGAAAATTTGAGCTTGTTTAGTAAGTTAATCATATAACAATTGTCTATCGAATACCTGAAGGGGGCGCTATACCACTTTTAATCATTGCCATCGTCATTTAAACAAACAAATCATCATCATCATCAATATCTTTATTATCGTATTTATGAATATTATCATTAGATCATGATCGGCACACTTTCATGATACAAAAATAGCATACGTATCACCTAATTCGTCAAAGTGACGAATTAAAGTCAAAGTGACGAATTTAAGTCTAGTTATAATTGTTAATCATATCATTATTATCATCTGTATTATCAGCATATTCTACAATGGCAGTAGTATAGTATAGTAATGTAGAAGTAGGCCTAGTAGTAGAGGTATCATTCTGATCCTTATTATCCTGATTATCTTTTTGCAAAACGTCTATATAGACGATAAACTCACGACAATTTACAATTGTCATGAATCATTGTCTTTAAGCTTACCATTAAATGCATCTGGTTCGAATTTTGCTTAGGTATTTGGTACGTGATGATTTAAATGGTAGAAATGAACTTGTTTTGTTGTTTTGTTGTTGTTTTAGTTTTGTGTCCTATTCATTCTAGTCTTATTCATTTGCATTATGTTGTATTCATTCAAGTTCTAATGTTTCTGACTGTTTTCAAGACAATATCTTTTTTGTCGATCATAGTTCTATGTAGCATGATATCTCACGGTAATTTTGAGAGAAAAGCAATGCAAGCAATAATTTTTGAATTGTAGCGACAATCGCGTTCGATTTTGCTGTTCTTCAATAATATTTGGCAAGCAGTATTAATTAATTTTTCAGGGACTCATGATAAATTCGTTTAACAGTTGATTACCTTCGGTTGATTCTTTTGTTCGGATTATTTGGCGGGGAAAATAGAAGTGAATGTATTATTATTCTTATTTTTTCATCGTCTCTACGATGCTCTTTGAATAAAAAAAACAGCTTTTAGTGTTAGGCTTCCTGAAAGAAATTTCAATTGTTGTTAAGAAATTTTTGGTTGCACTCTGTAGATTATGATGTATTTGATCTTTTTTCAATACAAGATCAAACACATGATGAAAATCTACTGGCTGCATGCAAATAAGTTCTTGACAACAATAACAAAATGTGAGCTAGTGCTATTCGGTGTGGCGTACACATGGCAATCACATGGTAGATAAAATTATGATCATCAGTACTGGGTCAAATAAATTAAAGTGAACTGAATTTGAACCCGGGCCATAGGCTACCCCCTCTCGTTCTCTCTCCCTCTCTCTCCCTCTTCGTCACCTTACGTTTCCCTCTCTTATGCCTCAGTCACACCTTTGCGTATTGGGCTTGCGTATTGCTGCGTATTACCCGAACGCAGACAAAGGCAGTCAAACCCAATATAGCGCAATGAAACGTGCTCACTACGTACTCTATACGCAGACTAGCGCATATGCCTGCGTTGGTCGCTCGCTAGTTTTAAAATTTTCTAAACTATCGCAAGCAAACGCAAGGTCAAATCGCATACGAGCGGATACGAGTGGCAACCAGTGAATGCGAGCGACAGCGAGTGACTTAGCGCAGGTATACGCAATCATACGCACCTCTTTTTCGGAGCACGTGTCACTGCCTATAGCTGCGTTTCCTGCACGATTTACCTCGCTTTAGCTCGTTGTCGTATGCATGATTGCGCGTATTGTTGCGCCGTTGCTCGCACATCGCTCGCAGCAGCAAGAACCCTTGCGATTGCCGCTCGCTACGTTGCGATTCTAGCTCGTACGCCGTTCGCTTTAGCTGGTAGTCGCTGGTTGCCGCTCGCTTTAGCTCGATCGCTATCACTGCGATTAGTTGCCTATATATCGGCAATAAAAGGCGGGGCGCCTCACGAGTTTGAATCATACCGCAGTCAACATTTGAAGAAGATACAACTACTGAACAAGAAGATGCCGAAAGCCAAAGCGAAAAGGGGAGTGGCGAGGACGAAGCCAGTCGAGCCGCCTAGGTCCCCATCGCCCCCGCCGGCCCCTGAGTCACAAGCGCTGGGTGAACAAGAGGAGACGAACGTGGCGAAGAAGCCGCGGAAAGGCCTAGTCAACTTCTCAGATGACCAAGAGAAGGAGCTTGGGGAGTGGCTTTTGGCAAACCCCATTTTCTACGACAAGGGATGCAAGGCTTACCGGGACACCCATAAGAAAAAATCTGTCATAACTGAGAAATGTAAAGAGATTGGGATCGACCCTGCTGAATATACCACGTGGTACCACTCCATGAGGAGTGGATACGGCAGGTTGTCAATGAAGTCGTCCGGGTCCGGGTCGAGGGAGTTCACCTCTCGGGAGAAATGGATCCTCGCCACCTTCTCCTTTTTCAAGACCCACATCGTCCGACATGAGTCCCGTCAGCTTGGTGTAAGTATATAATTAGTTGTTCTGTAATTAATTAATGACTGGCCAATATTTATTTCAGTGGAGCTTTGAAAACAAATGTGTATAACATGAAGGGCGTTTATATTCCAACATAATAATACTGATTAATTGCTAACATGGATGTATATAAACATTTAAACCTGACATTTACTTTGTCATTTCTTGTATTATATTTTCTAGCTGAAGTCGAGATCTCGGACGGAGGCCGACCGCCCGGATAAATCGAGGGACGTTGAACCTGTCTCGGAAGAGAGCGACGTGGAGATGGAGGCTGTCGACCCGCAAGACGAACCCCTGAGAGAGCACCTAGATGAAGAAGAGGCACCACAGCCTTCCACCAGCACGCCTTCTGCTGGAGGAAGGAAGAAGAAGAGGAAGATGGCGACCGCAGAGATAGAAGAGTTAGTGCAGAGGCTCGCCGAGAGATCTGAGAGGGACAAAGGTCTCCGCAAACAGGTTGAGGATATGGTGAAGGCAGTTGAGAACCACCACACAGCCTTCGCGAACTTCCTTGGGAGCATGCACCCCCTCATCCACCCTGACCTCTGGGATGAGTACATGCGGAGGCAATTCGACACCCTGATGCATTACGTCGCTACATCCAGGGTCATTAGGGCCAGTCAGCATCCCCTGCCACCTCCCCAAGCTGTGGTTCACAACCTTCCGCCTCCCATCATCCAGCATGACTTGGGCCGCACCTACACCAGCCTTCAGCCAGCCAACGTTCAGCCCGTCTACGTCGGCCACACCCTCAGTGGTCCTGGTGATAGTGGTGGTGTTAGTGGTGCTGCCTGGGATGGCGGCTTCGTCATGGCAAGCACCTCTATGCCGGACCCTGTGGCCCCGACTACCCCTTAAGCCTGGCACCTTTATATGGGGTCGGTCACGAGCTCCCGCAACCATCACCAGTACTCCTTCTAGCTCGCCGACCATAGGCGAGTGGATTAGTTTTATAGAAGTGTAGACATTAACTCAGGATTACCATTACTTTCGGTACATTATACCATTATGTTCTGCCTTTGACACTGTGTTTGCTCAGACTTTTGATGCATCAGCCATGTTGTATAATAATGTGCCTTTACATCCGTTTATATGTTGGTTTATATATTTATTTCATTGTTGATACTATGTACTTCTGATACAACCTGATTAAAGTTAAAGTTTAAAAGTTTATAGATAACTGTTGTGTTTGCTTTTGTGTTTCGTAGTTTTGTATTTTTGTATTTTTCTGAATTACCTGGATAATTTTGTTAATTAGAAATAATATGATTATTTATTTATGTTCATTTGATTCCATGCTTTCTTTCTCTCTCTGTCTTTCTTTCTCTCATTATACCCCCTCCCTTTTCTCTCATCCTCTCTCTTTCTACTCCATTCGCTATATCACTCTACCTTTCACCTTTGAAAATTAAAAAGAATCACACAGATTTTTTTTTTATAAATAAAGCCAAATTTTATAGCCATCCATATAAAATCAGGAGTTCATACATATTTTTAAAACATGCAACTGTTTGTTTACTTCTGTTTTCCGCCCCTCTCCAAATAAAAACAATGCTGCCAGAAGCAATCGAGGCTTTGCGTAAAACGCTCTCTACACAGATCATATACATATGTCGAGCACCACAAATTAAAGTTACTTGATTTATATTGTTACCTTCCTATTAACTCATAGCCTGCCATGAGGCTGCATGCACGCTACCTATTGAGTGCCATGTGCGTGCAAGGGCGCTTTCGTAATAGCAGTTATTGTTCATGCTCATTGGGCTATGCTGTGTGTTTCGCACTTGCCATTCATAGAACCATCGCGTTAATCAGATTATCTCCAAAACAACTTGGCAAAGTGGGGATTAGCCCTGTGGCACGATAAGAGTTAAATGATGCATTTATCTTTTAAGTATTTTTTTTCTGGGGACATATGATCAGTTGTAGCCTTTTTATATTTGAAAACCCAAATATACCATGCATAAATATTTAGCTCAAGACAAATCTAAAATATAAATAAGCATATCTGCTTTCAACATGATCAACGAATGCTACCATATATCTTGAGAACAATACCAACAACAAATATTATTATGATAAATCATTACCAAAACATATAATAACAAACAAATCAACGAGAGGAACATTCTGTTATAGCGACATAGGTAGTTTATGTAATAGCGACAAGAAACCATGCACATCCCTTCAACAGGTTTTTCCCTTTGTATATTTCAATAGGCTTCTCGTAATAAGCCTGACAGTCCTCCATTGTTACAACTGCGTACTACGCTTTTGTTGAATTGTACTTGTAACAACGGCGCAGTCCTTGCAACAGTCTTTGTGTTGAACTCTTATGAATAATGTTTTAATGGCCTGCTTGACTCCAACATTTAAATCTTTGACTCCTGCCAGGGAACAGAACCAGCAGGGCTGTTGTAGTAGGCCTTGATGTAATTCCTTTGGGCCTGAGCTGCCTGAGTAGCCGAGCGACCTCTAGCCGGCTGCCTAAGTTCAGCTAGGGTCTGCTCTCCTCGCCAGGAACCGGGCACTATGTTATGCTCGGCGTCCTCCCTATCCAAGGCTGAATTCTGGATGCAAGGGTAGCGGGTTCTCATCAAGTTGTGCAGGCATACACATGCCTGTACCATGGTCCTGACGGTCGAAGGGTTTTGTCGGAGAGTGGTCAGCAGGCACTGAAATCGGTTGGCATGAATGCCGAAAGCATTCTCCACCACTCTCCTTGCCCGGGACAGCCGGTAGTTGTAGATTCTCTCATGTCTAGCCATAGCCGTCCTTGCATACGGCTTCATTAGCCATGTCCTCAGGGCGAAGGCCTCGTCTGCTACAAAGAAGTAGGGGGTGTCTACATCATCGTTGGTCATGGGCTCTGGTAGAGGCACTCCAAGGGTGTCAGATTTAAGGCGTTGTTTTAGTTCACACGAGTTGAAGAGCTGTGCATCAGAGGTAGAGCCTTCGTATCCAACATCTACCCACAAGAATTTGTAGTTGGCGTCTACTAGGGCCATGAGTACAATAGAGTAAAAACCCTTGTAATTGTAAAATATGGACCCACTATCCTTGGGGCACTTGATTGCCACATGCTTGCCGTCCAAAGCACCAATGGTATGGGGAGAGTTCCAGCGGTCTTCGAAGCCATGTGCGACTGCTTTCCATTCCTGTGGGCTGGTAGGGCACTTCACCAGCTCGTCACCATATTCCTCAATGATGGCAGTGCATACCTCACGTACTATGAGTGAAATGGTATTGTGGGCTACCCTAAAGCTATACATGAGTGACTTGTAGCTGTCACCCGTGGCCAGGTGTCTAAGGGTGATGGCCAGCTTCAGCGCGGGCGAGAGGGCTTTCCTGAAGAAGGTGTCCTGCTTCTCCAGTCTTTCATGCAGTCGCTGCTCTAGCTCTTTAAACATTTGAGGGGTAACCCTCAAAAAGTTCGTGAATGCATCTTCATCCTCGTCTTCCAGCTCCCTCATCAGTTGGTCGAACTGTCCCTGGTCCTTCCTCCGGCAAATCCAGGACCGCACCCAACAACTCCTAGGAATACTTCGTTGATGCAGCTCAAGCAGCAACTTCCCTTGCTCATAATCGTCATTCGCCTCTTCTTCTTCCAACCGAACCAAAAGCTTAAGCTTTTGCAAAGCAGAGCTCTGCTGCAGGGCCATTGTTGTCATCGGATGTATTTTGCTTGGAGATGTAGACTCTTCAGAAGCTAAGATGTTTATGCCTTGTCCCGCAAAATGACTAGTATTTATATATGCCGCAGCACGAGCGAGCTGGTACGCTGTAGCGCGAGGTGACACGCATCAGTACGAGCAACAGACGAGCTAAAGCGAGCGAACACGCAACGAGACCAACTGGTGCGAACGGCTCGCGAGCAGCAAACGAGCAAAGAACGAGCTACATACGCAACATGGCGAGCAAACTGCGTATTGAATCGTACTGCTATGAGCAATAGCGAGCTATAGCGTGGTCATAGGCAACCGTAGGCAGTCTTTGTACGAGCGGCATACGAGCTACCTACGAGCTAGATACGCAATAGTGTGACTGCTACCTTCAAATTTGCTGCGTATTGCTGGGCACGGCTGCGTATTGATATACCCCGCAGAGCGCAGCAATACGCAGCAACATACGCAAAGGTGTGACTGAGGCATACCTCCCTGTGCATTTGTATGCCTCGATAATACAAAAAATAAACAATAAGATTCTTCCTCTTCCCCTCCTTTTTCCTAGTACATGTAGTAGGAGTAGTACTAGAAGTACTAGTATCACAATAATAATGACAACAATTATTAATATGGTTGGTGGTGTTACTAATGTTATTTTTGTAATTATTATGTTTGTCATTGTGATTATTATCCTTATCATGATTATTATCGTTAAGATAAGTTATTATTGTAATTATTATAATCATTATTATTGTTATCATTATGATGAATATGAACATGATGATTTTGATGACGATTAGTATAAGTATATAGTATTATTATAATTGTTATCATATCATTATTATCATCTGTATTATCAGCATAATCTACAATGGCACTAGTGTAGTATATTACATGTAGAATTAGGCCTTATAGTAGAGTTATCATTCTAATCATTACTATTCTGATTATATTTTGCAATACGTCTAGACGATAAACTCATGACAATTGACAATTGTCATGAATCATTGTCTTTAAATATACCATTAAATGCATCTGGTTCGAATTTTGTTCAGGTATTTGGTACGTGATGATTTAAATGGTAGAAATTAACTTGTGTCCTATTCATTCTAGTCTTATTCATATGCATTATGTTTTATTCGTTCAAGTTCTTATGTTTCTGACTGTTTTCAAAACAATATCTTTTGTGTCGATCATAAGTCTATGTAGCTTGATATCTAACGGTAATTTTGAGAGAAAAGCAATGCAAGCAATGATTTCTGAATTGTAGCGACAATCGCGTTCGCCTTTGCTGTTCTTCAATAATATTTGGCAAGCAGTATTAATTAATTTTTCAAGGACTCATGATAAATTCGTTTAACAGTTGATTACCCTCGGTTGATTCTTTTGTTCGGATTATTTGGCGGGGAAAATAGAAGTGAATGTATTATTATTCTTATTTGTTCATCGTCTCTACGATGCTCTTTGAATCAAAAACAGCTTTTAGTGTTAGGCTTCCTGAAAGAAATTTCAATTGTTGTTAAGAAATTTTTGGTTGCACTCTGTAGATTATGATGATGTGTTTGATATTTTGTTCAATACAAGATTAAACACATGATGAAAATCTACTGGCTGCATGCCAATGCCAACTGGGTCAAATAAATTAAAGAGAACTGAATTTGAACCCGGGCCATAGGCTATCCCATCTCGTTCTCTCTCCCTCTTCGTCACCTAACTTTTCCCTCTTTTACCTCCTTGTGCATTTTTATGCCTCGATAATACAGAAAATAAACAATAAGATTCTTCCTCTTCCCCTCCTTCTTCCTAGTACATGTAGTAGGAGTAGTATTAGAAGCAGTATCACAATTATAATGACAACAATTATTATTATGGTTGGTGGTGTTACTAATGTAATTTTTGTAATTATCAGGTGGGCTGTATATCGTACAGACCACCTTATAATTTCGTTAGAATTGCCTTTGTTTATTTATTTATTTATTATCAGGTGGGCTGTAGGTCGTACAGACCACCTTATAATTTCGTTAGATTTGCCTTTATTATCAGGTGGGCTGTATCTTATACAGACCACCTTATAATTTTGTTAAAATCGCCTTTATTATTCTTTATTGTTAGGTGGGCTGTATATCGTACAGACCACCTTATAATTTCGTTAGAATTGCCTTTATTATTTATTTATTCATCAGGTGGGCTGTATATCGTACAGACCACCTTATAATTTCGTTAGAATTACCTTTATTTATTTATCAGGTGGGCTGTATCTAATACAGACCACCTTATAATTTTGTTAAAATTGCCTTTATTATTAGGTGGGCTGTATCTAATACAGACCACCTTATAATTTTGTTAAAATTGCCTTTATTATTAAGTGGGCTGTATATCGTACAGACCACCTTATAATTTCGTTAGAATTGCCTTTATTATTTATTTTACTTATTTCAAACCACTTTTTTGTAAGCTCGATTACTTGAAAATGACTCAATCAAATGCCTTCAAATTTGGCACACATATATGTATAGGCATATGTACAAAACACAATAACGTTTTCAACTATGACCTTCACTGATGACGTCATCTAGGCGCCATTTTGTAAATTTTTCTGAAAATCAACTCATGATCATATCTTCATTACCAAAAGCCATTTTTGATTCATATTTATCATGACTAAGGTCAATATCCGTCCGGTCAATTTCAGTTCAAAGAACGCGCGCGTGCGCATACGTCCGCGCGTCAGTGCGCGCGCAAAATATTAAAATGCTCAAAATAGTCTCAAAATAATTTTACATACGTTTTAGGCCATTTTAATCATTTTATAAAAAATCTCGCACACGAGCATGCGCGCGTGTTTTCGCGCGTTCTGGCATTTTGCAACAAAGAATCGCCAATTTTTCTTTGTCATCATATTTGACACATTTCCCCAAGTATTTTGATACCTTGTTAACATATTTCTGACCATTAATATCGGAGTGAGCGTCCGTTTAAGATACACGTCCATGCGTGCGAGCTCTTGTAATACATAGCATATATGGGCAAAAACATGCCTATACAAAATCCATTGTAACTCTTTAGGATGTAAGTTGACCCCAAATTTTGTTCCATATTTTGTAGAGTATGAAATGGAAATATGATTTCTTGTCTCATTTGACCCTCAATTAACTCATGACGTCATCATAATGGCCTCCGAACTCAAAATTCCAATTTGCATATTATGACGTCAGCATATTTTTTGAAAATTGATTGTATCTTTGTAAATATTCATCGATTTTCTTCCAAATTTTGATATGTTCTAGCTGGGACAGTCTCCTTTGAATGTATTCTTCACATTTTTTCATTTTGACAAATGCATCATGGCGTATTTTTGCGATTAAAGGAGGAATATCAATTTTTCACTTTTTGCGTGTATTCTCTATGGGACATGACTTTTTTCAAAACTGGATTCTACATTCCCGTCTTTCGCGAGCAATATCTCCGTCGTTTAAGCTTCGTTTACGCTGAACTTCGAGTATGTTGTAGCTGAGACAATAAGCTATCTTAAATTTGCCCTTTATTTTGTCTCAAATTTTAATTAGACCAGCCCACCTATACTTGTTCAAAACAAGTATTACAAATCTAGTTATTATTATTATCATCAATATTGTCACCGGAGCAAGTATCGCTTCAGGAGGAGCAAATGTCGGCGGAGCAACTGTTGGCGGAGCAATTGTCGGTGGAGCAAATGTTACCGGAGCAATTATCGCGTTTTGCGGAGCAATTGTCGGCGGAGCAAATGTCGGTGGAGCAATTGTCGGCGGAGCAAATGTCGGCGGAGCAAATGTCGGCGGAGCATATGTCGGCGGAGCAAATGTCGGCGGAGCAAATGTCGCGGAGCAATTGTCGCGTTTTGCGGAGTAAATGTCGGCGGAGCAATCGTTGGCGGAGCATGTGTCGGGTTACCGCCGTCTGCTATATACTTTCTATAGACGGCGAACTAGCTACGTTTGTGCTCGCGAAAATGAGACAACCTGAGCAATATGATCCCTCAAATATACACCCTTGCGTATTTCCGTGTTTTACTCCCTAAAAGTTGTAATAAGGGGCTCCCTATTTTTCCAATTTCGTTTTACTCCCCAAGAACACCTTTCATTTCTCTGTGTATAGGCATTAAATTGCGGTCAGATGAGTATCAAGGAGCCAGCCTTACGGCCCTTGTTTGGGTCCAGGGGACAGAGCCCTCGGAAGCTTATTCTTTGCTGTTACTACAAAAATCTACTCCCCAACCCCAAAAATACAATATATATATATGTTTATACATACAGAAATGTACCAGTATAATGTAAAGAATGTGGTAGGAATACAAAATAATAAGATTGCTCAAAATATTATTGTACTGTAGTAGGCATATCGGGAAGATAATAGTGTAAGACATTTTCAAATGGCCTACCTGACAAAAGTATGAATAAAGTAAGCAGCTAATGAACGGAAACGTTTTCAAAACATGAAGAAATGTGTTTAAAGGGAATGCACACCCTGATATTAAGGTGGTTTGTATAAAAGGACAAATGAGAGGGAATATTTAATTTAAAGTTTGAGCAAATTAAAACATATTAAAAAGTTACGCATTTTTCAAGTTTCGATCAATCAAACACAAATTGCCAGCTCTGTGACGTATCTTGCGACGTTATCTTCCCTTTTTTTAAAACAAACATATCAGTCGTTTTGATTTTACTTTCTGAAAAAAATGTTTAGTTATACATGCGCCCTAAATACATTATTTAAAATACTTTAGGAGCCAAATTAAAAGAACTAGTCGCTCATCATTTGACGGAGACTTTACAATTTCAAAAGAAAATAATCTAGTATAGTATCTGGCACAGCTTATACTGATTTAATATGGTTCTTTTGACAAAATAACCGAACATAGTCTAGCATGGTTGACAGAGAGGATATAACCATTTATTAAGGATTACTGAATTTCGAATTTCGAGTATTGACAGTACGATGCTTAAAATCAGTCATTTTTCAACATTTAATTACCTTTTTCCTTAAATGGTGTGACGAAATTTAGTCATTGATATAAAAAAAAATTAAAATAAATTCCCATCACATTCTTTGTGTTTGCTCTTTTCTTTTAATTCTTTCTAGCCTGGAAAGAATCTGTCCCTCAGGTCCAATTAGAAATAAACCACGTTTGAATTTAATTTTCCCCGCCCCCCCCCCGATCTGCAGCTTGTTGGCGGTAAAAATTGCAACTGATCTCCCCTATCTTTCTTCTTTCTCTTTGTTTTCTTTCCCTTTCTCCCCTCTTTCCCTTTCCTTTCCCTTCCCTTCCCTCTCTTTCGTTTAGGTTTGCTGGGGGGGGGGGGGGGGGGGGGGGGGGGAGAAAGGGCTTTTTGGGCCCTCCGATCCAGACGTTGTTGGTGCGATTAAACGCAGCTGATCTCCCCCTTCTTTTGACCCTTTGCTTCTTCCTCTTCGTTGTTCCTTTTAGCTCTCTTCTTTCCGTTTCTCTTCCTTCCCCCTCTTTTTTTTAACCGGGGGGTGGTGGTGGGGGGGGGGGGGGGAGGGAATATGAATAAAAAAATAAGAAATATTTATTTTCAAATTGATTGTCAAAGATTATCCCACTTTCATAGGGAAGAATATATACTCAAAACGGTTTGTGATTGCGAAAATCAATTTTGAACTTCCCCATCATAGTTTTGTTCTTTGAATTTGAGGTAACAGGTTTTGTCCCCGTTTTTTGTATAGGTTCTTTTGTTAGCGTGCATGCAGCGTTTCATATAAATGTCTGGATTTGTGTCAATAAGAGAAAAACAGATTCCGAAAAGTGAGTGAGAGAACATAGACTGATAAGTGTGATAATGGTGCAATTAAAGTGTGTCACATACAAGGGATTAGGTGATAAAATGTAACATACTGCGTTCCATGGAGGGACTGTTGTAAAACATGTCCAAGTATGAAAATGTAAAGATTAAGAAAGTGTATCTGAGTGAGAAGGGTTGGTTTGATGAACAAACCTTATTTTGTATTTCTATTTAATGTTTTCTTTTTATTGATGGCCATTTGAAGATACCGTAGATATGGAGTCACAAGAAGCTAGTTTACATAATCTCTTTAAGTTTTGGTTTTTAAAGATACCTAATACGTTACTTGACAGAATACAGAGCAATACGTCAGCAGTTGTCGAGAGAAAAATTTATTTAATTGTGACGCCAGATTGTCGCCTAAGAAGTGAGTTGTTGTAATAGTTGACATTGAAAATTCAGTAATTTCATTTATGTGTGAAAGAAGTATGGGAAATGTATAATTTTCAGAGTTAAAGCAAAAGAATACGCTGGTATTGAAATGTACATTTATATTTGGTACTTGTGCAGGTATTTGAGTTTATTGCATACGTGTAAAAGTATTTGGTTTGAACGTAGGTGGCGTTTTACAAATTGTAGACGTGGCTCGTAATTTAAAAGGGAAAGTTCCAGTGATATTATTAATTATCTATTTTGGTTATAAAACCGTAAGAGTAGACCAGTTTATGTATTTAGAGCAATTTAGACTTTGTTACACTTAAACTATGATCGCTTATTTCGATCCTTAAAGAAATATTATATATATGATGAATTGTAATGTATAAAATTGTTTCATCAAAAAATGCGATAGACAAGGCTTTAAAGTTGTTACTTGTAAGAACCCAGGAGAGCAAGTGAAGTTTATAGTTTGAGGATTTGGTGATAGAAATGAAAGAAATGACTTTATTTGGCATTTCTTTGTTGGTTATGTATGTATTTTCATATGGTCATTTAAACTAGATTTAGTCTTTAGAGATTAATCGGTTATGAGATATTGACATAGAATATTTGGATACAAACAAAAGTATATTGAATTTGTATGAAATAGAGAGTTTAGTTGAATTCAGTTGTAACCCATTTGAGAAAAGGAAAGGGAAACTCTAATACATGTTTAAGAGAGTGTATTCATTTATTGATAGCATAACACATACATATATTTATGAGTCCTTTGATTTATATCTTTGCAGATTTGAATACAATAAAATATACGATTTCAAGTGGCAATCTGGTACCGTGTGAACTGAATTCCCTATTGATCCAAGGGTTATTTACTTCATATTTGTGGTTCTTATGAATCTTTAGCTGAAAATATTGTGAAGGTGAGCTTTGATAACGTGTACAAAGTGTAGTGAATTTCATTTAGAAAGTTTTACAGAAGAAAATTTGAAAGATTATCCAATTTTTAAAGGGAAGAATATATACTCAAAACTGTTCTCATATTTTGTCGCGGTTGCTTAATGCAGTTTATCCGAACCTTTAGTTTTTCTCGCAGAAGGCCAACGATGAAACACAACTTTGGTTGTCATTGTGAAAATCAATTTTGAACTTCCCCATAATAGTTTTGTTCTTTGAATTTGAGGTAACAGGTTTTGTCCCCGTTTTTTGTATAGGTTCTTTTGTTAGCGTGCATGCACCGTTTCATGTGAATAGCTACATAATATCGCGAGATCTGGAATTGTATAAATAAGAGAAAAACAGATTCTGAATAGTGAGTGAGAGAACACAGACTGATAATTGTGCTAATGGTGGAATTGAAGTGTGTCACATAAAAGGTATTGGGTGATAAAGTTTTGAAATAAAAAATATTCTGAAATACAAAATATAACATTCTGCGTTCAACGGAGGGACTGTTGTGAAACATGTCCAAGTATGAAAATGTGAAGATTAAGAAAGTGTATCTGAGTGAGAAGGGTTATTTACTTCATATTTGTGGTTCTTATGAATCTTAAGCTGAAAATATTGTGAAGGTGAGCTTTCATAACGTGTACAAAGTGTAGTGAATTTCATTTAGAACGTTTTACAGAAGAAAATTTGAAAGATAATCCAATTTTGAAAGGGAAAAATATATACTCAAAACTGTTCTCATATTTTGTCGCGGTTGCTTAATACAGTTTATCCGAACCTTTAGTTCCTCTCGCAGAAGGCCAACGATGAGACACAACTGTGGTTGTGATTGTGAAAATCAATTTTGAACTTCCCCATAACAGTTTAGTTCTTTGAATTTGAGGTAACATTTTTTGTCCCCGCTTTTTGTATAGGTTCTTTTGTTAGCGTGTATGCAGCGTTTCATGTGAATAGCTACATAATATCGCGAGATCTGGATTTGTGTCAATAAGCGAAAAACAGATTCTGAATAGTGAGTGAGAGAACACAGACTGATAATTGTGCTAATGGTGCAATTACAATGTGTCACATACAAGAGATTGGGTGATAAAGTTTTGAAATAAAAAATATTCTGAAATACAAAATGTAACATACTGCGTTCCATGGAGGGACTGTTGTGAAACATGTCCAAGTATGAAAATGTGAAGATTAAGAAAGTGTATCTGAGTGAGAAGGGTTATTTACTTCATATTTGTGGTTCTTATGAATCTTTAGCTGAAAATATTGTGAAGGTGAGCTTTGATAACGAGCACAAAGTGTAGTAAATTTCATTAGGCACGTTTTACAGATGCAAAAGATTCGGAACAGTGTAACAGTATGCGGCAGCCGTGTTGGAATTTTCAAGCTGATTTTCCGGTGCCTTTTCTGTTTTCCTTTTGATTACTTTCCATTCATATCGGAAGATTTCATTTATGTTTTTTGCTCGCTTTCTTCGCTAAGTCGAAAACAAATCTTCAGACAATCACAAACCTATGCAAAGTATGGTGCTGAAGCAGTAAACAGAACATCTTTAAGGTCATTCCTGATACACTGAAAGCATTTACAACACTGTATTTTTGTTTTCCGCTTTGCAATTACCCTTTGTCGGTGCACCCCTACTTTAAGCGGGACTGCACTACTTGTAGCTACATGCGCCCTCTATATAGCCAACAATGCCTACGCGTTAACTTTTGGTCCCCAAGGTACCCTTTTTATTATGTTATTTGACATCTTATTTAATGAGATAACCATATTTCAGTAACCACGCTGGGAGTTCTAATCCATCCTCACCCAAACACGCCACAACATGCTAAGCAACATTGATACACGGCATTATATCCATGCGAGTGAGTCATTGTTTTTTTTTTTTTAATTGTCCTCAACTTGATCACGTTTGACTACACTACGATGAGTGTTATTACTTCACAGGAGGCAATCCAGGGGGCAGGGTACCAACAAAAGTGGATTTCCCCGGTAAATAAGTCCTCACTATAAAGCTTACATGTACATGTACTAACATTTTGCCTCTGTTCTGCTACGAGAGCTGATTGGTAGAAACATTAGGCACCAATTAACAAGACTTTAAACCCGATGTTTTGTTTGTTTTACTTTTAATTACTTATATCCTGTCTCAAAGCGAATGTCCATCCTGAAAATAGTTTGTCTTTATTAAAAACAGAACACTGACAGAAACATGTCAATGAAAGTTTGAGCAAAAGCCAATTAAAAATTAAACAAAGTTATGAAATTTGGAAGACGCGCTCAATCAAACTCAAATTGGCAACTCTTTGACGCTCCGCCGCTCATGCAGTGAAGTAATACATATTTGGGAATTCATATCCTTTTCATGTTTATCAATGCGAATGTCGCATTGATGTTATTTTTCCTCAACCTGATCGCGTTCAAATAGACTTGCTGACGCTGTATGTTGTTACTTCTTCGTAGGCTGTAACATGTCAGTCTCTCCGGAACAGGGAGTCCACTTTTGTGAACTTTGAATCTTCTTAACTCAAGCAAGTTACATGGCATTTTGCAAATGAGGATATTCAAATGTAAGCAAAATCAGAACTTCCCAGAATTTGGCTGGAATTGTGATTCGACAGACTTCTGTTTAAGTTTGCCTCATTGTCACAGTTTACACTTGTTTGATCCGTTTATAGAGCGTCGTACGCGTTGGGTGGAGATTTAGTGAACGGAATCTAATTATTGACAACATCCTAATAAGTCCTTACCAGTTGTTTATATTTCAATCATTACTCAATTTCTTTATATCGGAACAACTTATCGTGCACCTAAACTCAAGGCGACATAAGACGTCATTCACTTGCACTTAATGGCCTAGCGATTGATTATAACAATAAAGTAAGTATTTCATACTGTTTTATGTTAATAATAATAATGATAATCTGGTTTTTAGAGCGCTTACTACGGAATATAGTCTCTGAGCGCTTTATATACATTATAACCCCGGTCACCAGATTCATTAACTCACAAGATGCATCATATCCACTCCCTGGGAAGTATTCGTACCGTGTGGTCACATTGAGGGCATAGGCAATTAAACACAAATACTTTCGTCATCATACCGGGTCCCAATCTCTATCTAGGGTATTGAGTGGAAATGTAGCTTAATGCCTTGTCAAAGGACACGACCTTTGAATTTCAAATGCAGTGCTTAAACCACTTGACTACGACATTTCTATATTATATATAACATATTCGTAGATATGTGAAGAGCCCCTTCTCACCTGTAATAACATCCACTTTTATTTTGACAACTGCCCCTTATCCTTTGCAGTAAATGCCCATTTCTTCTTCTTATTTGGATTAATATAAGAAGTGTGACATTTTGCACTAAACGTTTTCCCCATTTAAACTACGATAACATATTCTACAGCGGAACTGCTTCATTTGCACTACACATAGTGCTGTAGTTCGTGATTTATTGACAGAAATACAACATTGCCTTTTGTGCGTGATTTTGCTATTAGTCATTTTTATTTGTGTAACTCTTTGTCTCTCATTTTTCAGATAATACAACATGGCACTCCAGATCTATCTGATTATTCTTATGGCATTAGAGGGATCAAGCGGTAAGTCGTATGTGTAAAGATAAAAATGTAAATAAAAGAAATGACATTCGAAGTCCCACGCATGTTATATTCAGAATGAACACACATAATTAATCACTATGTACCTTTGCCAGTTCAAAGCAGAATATGGCTTCATGCCAATCTTCATACCGTGATAATTAAAATACGAGAGAAAGAGGGAGAGAGAGAAACAGAGAGAGAGAGAGAGAGAAAAAAATGGCGGGGAGGTAAACATGGCATTTAATTGTAATTCTATTTTTAAGTTTAGTTTCAATTTATTAAAACATCATTCTTTAAAAGCTAATATTGCCAACAGACAATGTCTCTCTTTCTTGATATCTATCTTCTCACATCTCGGTCTCTCTCTTTGTCTCTCGGTTGACACCATGGACCCTCTTAAAGGCAGACCACCTCATTCGTCAAGGAGCGAATTCAAATCTCGTTATAATTATTTTGTATTGTTCCTGTTAATTTTATCATTATTGTTGTTAAAATTTGTATAATTTATCATTTTTATCCTCATAGGTTATATTGTTATTACTACAATTATTCATATGACAGTCAGCATATATATTCATTGCGCCTTCAAACAAACATATATTGTCCTTTTTATGTTATTTATTGCGATAAAGATTCATTGGAAGACAGACAGCTAAGTAGATAACGATATTAACATTACTATTACTGTAATTATTATGAATATTAGTTTGTATTATTATTGCTAAAATTATCATAGTTTAATGTTGCAATAATCCGCGTAATTGTAATTGTTATCATTGTAATTCTTGATATTACAATCAGGAAACGATAATTTGGAAAATACTCCGTCACGGGAATATACATGAACAAATAATACATATATATGTTGCATAAATATATATATATATATATATATATATATATATATTATATATATCTTATATATATATATCTTATTGTAGTTGGTGTGTAATCAACTTAGGGTTGTGACTGAGGTATTACGGATAAATGTAGCCGTGTTTCCCACGACAACAAATATATAGTTATCAAGTGTTTCTGCAGGTGAACCTAATGTTAGTTTCACTCAGTTTCATCAAATTGGTGAAAAAGTATGATTTAAAAATGTTGCTCCAAATCTTGTTCCTTGGTTTCCACGCCTACGTGGCTGGTTAAAAGATATTTGACAGTTCCTCTTCCTGTACTGTTACGAATTGTTAATATGTCGTTGCTTACTATTGTGTTTCGAGTATTGGAAAACATCTTCTCTTTGAAATCCACCTCTAAATTATGTCTTTATCTAATGCTACGGTTTTTACACCTGCAATATTTATTTTATCAAGAACCTACAATATACAAGCAATGCTCTTCATTAGGTTCCTTACATTCTACTGAATCTATCATATGAATTGAGAATCATTGAGGCGTGCTCATAACCTTTAAATTTCATGACACATTATGACATTATATGTATGTTTTTCTTTTTTTGTAAAATGTGGAACAAATAAAACTAATAATAATAATATTGGATATTTATATAGTGCACATTATCCACACTGCAAAGTGCTCAGAGCGCTCTAAAATTACCCCGGCTCAGCTAAGCTACCAATTTCGGTGCTCACCGCATTCAACGAATTCCTTCCTACCGGTACCCATTTAACACCTGGGTGGATAGTGGCAAAATGTAGATTAATGTCTTGTCAAAGGACTAGTAATGCTGCGGCGGGAATCAAACCGCGAACACTGTGATCCACAGTCCCCAACGACTTATCCACTAGAACTTAAAACTTTATAATCATCCCATCTACAGCCAATTGGTATAGCTGGTTCTCAGTTTGTTTAATGTCTAATGTTTATAGTCTAATATCGATGTTTGTCAGTTTGGGGGAACTTGGGGATGCAGCATGTGCGTATTTCCGTCTCTCGAAGTGTTTAAAAGACATACAGACCTGGCTTGTCATGTCTAAGTTAAATCTAAATTCTAGCAGGACAAAATTTGTTATAACTGCATCACAAAGCCATATGACTCGTCTCAATATTCTGTCTTTTTCTATTGGTAATCACAACATTCCCCTTTCCTCAACAATTAGGATCCTGGTCAGGGTCGTGTTTGATGGGGAATTGAAAACGTTTGACCATGAAACTAACCTAAGCCGCACCCTGAACTGGAAAGTATATAACTTAAATCCCATCAGAAGGTACTTAGATCGATAAAAATGTTGTTGGAGCACCTGTGCTCTACAAGCTTGACTATGGTGGATGCTTGCTTGGGGGTATCAGTAATAATGGTCTGGGCAGACTGTAACGTCTCCAAAACAAATGTGCTCGTCTTATCCGTCAAAAACCAAATGTTCCCATGCTAGTCCAATGTTGCATCAACTACACTGGCTCCCAGTGGCTGATAGAATACAATACTGGATACTTGTTCCAACAATCAAATCGATGTCGACCGCCCTTCCTGTATATATCCCCTCACTCTTTCAGCAACAGAGAACAGCACATTCTATTAGGTCTTCATTAGCTCCTACCGTTGTCATTCCGAAATCTCATAAACAGACTGGTTTCAAATCCTTTTAGTCCTTAGCCCCACGTTTCAACATACTTCCTTCGTTCTTAAGAAATAGTACTTCACTTGATTTCTTCAAAAAGGAACCAGATCTTGTAGTTGCAACAAAAAAAAAGGAATTCGCCTGTTGTTAATATCTTAACCTTTCACATGTGTAACCTTATTTTATCGTGATCAGGGAAGGATATGTTTGCTGTTGTTTATCTACGTCCTGCCGCTGTAGGCACAAATGTGGTCGTGCCTTGTGGTAGTGATCTAGGAGATGACGAATACAACTTGTACTGGTACAAGTACGGAGCAAAAAAAACTCTCCTCCTCCGAAAAACGTCCGCTGGTGAACAAACCACGTATATTGATCGAGGGTACCAGACTAAAAATGGCACTGATCTGTTGATACCAAATGCTACAAAAGGCGACAGTGGTATATACCAATGCGATGTCTTCAACCACGGAAATTACTACCATTACCCATATAACAGCTCTTTGCTAGTCAGAGGTAATAACCTGATTGTTTATTGTTATTGTTATTATTATAAATATCCTTTATATAATAATTATTAGTAGTAACTACTATTTCTCTAATAATGCGACTAAAACTTGTTTGTAATATGTCTTAAGTCTGTGTATATACATATATATATATATATATATATATATATATTACACATCTTGAGGCATGGTAAGCATGTATAACGCTTTCAAATTAACACTACCTATAATTGAATTTTAACTTTCACATACTTCACATGAATAAAGTATGACCCAATCGAAGGTAGATCGTAGAGGGGAGGAAGAGGTCCGCCAATAACAACATTACATGATAACATTCTTACTCTAATTCTTTTTCTAAAAACGCATTTTTCTTCAAATTTGATTTCTCATAAAAACTCAAATAATTTGCACGGTTTAAAATTGTTTGATTTTTGTTTTTTTTTCTTTTCCAAAGGAACCTGTACGATGCCGACCCTCGATGGAGCCTTACACACCAACACGACCACTTGTCGTTCAGAGGCCACCATAGTTGAAGGGACAACTTGCCACTATTATTGCCAGTCGCATTCTAGGCTGGTCGGGCAGCATTCGACCACATGTCTCGAAAATGGGAGTCTCTCAGAGCGCGTTCCTTCTTGCAGGCCTAAAGGTAAAAACCCTATTGTACATGTATATCACTGCATGAGCACATTTCTCCTCGTAGGTCTACGGGTTAGAACACATTTTTATATGCATATAACTGCTGAAGCCCGTTCCTTCTCAAAGGCCTAAAGGTAAGAACCATATTACACATGTACATCATTACTAAATCATGTTGCTCCGTGTAGGCCCCGAGGTAAGAACCGCATGTACAATGTACATTACTACTAAAGAACGTTTCTTATTATAGGCCTGAAGTTTAGAACCATTTATTATACATGTATATGTATATTACAGCTTACTTCAAATCATCGGGTTATCGTGTTCGGTCCGGTTGTCGCGTTACCCGACCTTCCTTAAAAAAACATGTCCCTTTATTCACGAACTGTCGGCTAACTTGAGTGGAAAATATTCGAACATTTGTGTAAACATACCCTTGAAGTGATGAAGCGTCGGGTAAAGTATGAATAATATTTGTGTCTGTAGCGTAGGACGATTGGGAGCGGCCGTATAGAATTTAAAAATCATAAATGTTTGTAATGAAATTGTTATGATAATGATAACAAAATATATTGCCATTTGGTCCAAATGTTATCATCAACTTTTTGTGCAAGAACAATTTGTTAGAATGACCAATTCGTCTATAAACATTTCGGTCCAGGCGTATTCATCATTTGGCCTGAACACAAATATATAGGCCATTCGATAGTTTGTCATAATTTATTACATAAACCCGTAAATCGGCCATCTCAGCCGAACCTCCTTTTATTTCTTTCCAATATCTTTGTCTATCGATTTTCAATTCTATCAGAAACGAGGTAGAGCGCAAAATAGAACAGGAATTCATATAATGCATGTACATTACTTTATTCCTGGATCGTTAAGGTGACAAAAGTATCACCAATCTCACGAGCAGGCTAAATTTTCTCATTTATTATTCTTATTTATGACATTTCTAGTGCCCTTTTAGGACTTAAAAATGCTATGATTGTAATTGCAGCCCCCAAAATGAGTGAAATTAAGATTAAATCCGAACATACCAATTCAGCTCCACTTTCCTAAAGATATGGTGATTGTTTAATTCCGAATAATAACAACAACAATAATAATACCAATACACGGGCCGAAAAAGCCAACAAAAAGCCAACATTGGCATCGGCTGGACTAAAACTCAGTCCAGCCGATCTCATTTTGTCAACGGCTGGTTAAACAAAAAAATCGATTATTTAACAGCATCGTACAGTTACGCGCATGAACAGACATGTACATTCTAGCCATATGTTACATTTCAACTGTTGATTAAACAAAATTAATATAACAACTTGCATGCAAAATGTCATGATCTTTCCTTCATTCTTATCACAGAAGAGCTGGAGGAAGGTCAGGCACGTCATATATGGTTGATAGCCGCCATTATGGTTCCTGTGCTGATTTTCGGAGCCATCGGTGCTTTTGGTAAGTCTCATTTGTTTCCAATTGATTTCTATTAAAGTTATTTATTGATGCCATGTGAAATTTTGAAGAAGGCAATATTGGAATATTCATGGCCTAGACGATAAACTAATGCAAATATCTGCTGAAATAAATAACTTCAACAAGTAATTAATTGTCTAATACTCTCCACGGATACATACTTACGGATACATACTTTGGATTGACCTCACAAACATTCATTAAAAACAAAATCGTTAATTTCTTTCTGTTCTTATTATATATCGAAAATTCCTGTAACTCGTCATTGATAACAAGTTTTATGAAACAGTGCCCGGATATAAAGGATACAGGCCTGGTTAAAATGTTCCAAAAATGTTGTCCATGTGGAAAGTGCATATCAAATAGTTGAAATATGTTCCATCTCAATAATTTATTATGATGGGCCATTTGTATCAATTTGATCAGGTCTCTGGAATTTGTATTACGCGTTAGATATGTTATAGAAATCTAATTTTCAAGATTATTCAGAGAATTGACACTTCAGAAAATATGATCGTTAAAATGTTGGTAACCCATTAAAAAGCAGTACAAATTCAACTTAGACTTGTGGAAGTTCTGGTTCAGTTGTCACAGTCGGTAGGTGTTGATTAAAGTAGTTTGTTCCCCTCTTATCTTTGTTCATTATGTAAATATCTCAGTTTTAATAATATGTTCCCATCTTTTCCTTGTTCATTGTTTATAACGACATGTAAATATGTTATATGGACCTTTGATCTTGCAACTGAGTCTGGAATGAAGTCTTAAATTCAATTAAATTATGTATGCTGAATAGTAGCAAGGTTCCTTTTCCGATGCAAGGTCATGGTAGCATTTAGCTCTATTAAACAACATTTAAAAGAAAACAGAAAATCACCACATTTTTGTTCTTTTCGCAGGTATATGGATATGGCGCAAGAGGCTAATGGGAGATTATGAAGAAGTTTTAACGAATAGTGGGAACGCGGAGCTCTAGCTTCGAGCACTGGACTTATCATAGCAAGGAATAGTTATCAATGCATTTGTTACGTCACATGCAGGTAGCCATATATTGAAATTGACATGACGGCTGCCTGACTACGACTACTTTTAAATGCTATATTTTATCTTACAGTGATTATCGAGTGTGGGTTATATTTCCCTCTAAAATCATATTACTTGAAAGAGGAAATGTTTTACTGGGGCAAGCGTCGTCATTATACAACTTCAGGGTCTAGTGGTAATGCAGTTTTTCTTCTCACTCTTCTCTATAATTGACGAACATTTTGCTCACAAGCAATATTACATTAATTTTCCGACGAGGAAAACAATACACGGAAACAAACAAAATAAAATACAAACATAAGCGAAACAAGTATATGACAACTTACACTATACATAACAGCGTAGATTCGCACAGGGTACATGGTTTCATCACTACATAGTTCAACCGAAACTCTGTTAATGTTTCGATAACATATACAAGTGAGGGATTTTGCGATTATATTTACCTATAATACAACAAATCTATTTCAGATTTAAATTAGATCTACACTTTATTTTTAACTTGAACACAGAATAAATATTTCCAAGAAACGTTATTAGTAACTTCGAGTGTCCCCCATATGGCCTCATTTTGTAACATTTATTTTAAGCTCGTTCTACTTTCCTAAGTATTTCGAATTAGACTCCATATATTTCTTGTTAGAGAAAAAAAATGCTGGAGTTACTGATATACCATGGCTGATTCTCTGAACTTTTACTTTATAAAAAGCAAATAAATATTTTCATACGGCTCATATTTTATTCACAATGATTTTATTTTATTATTTATGCATTTTCCCGAATATAAATATAAATATCTGAAGAACAAAGAACATATACACGTATAATACAAAATATAATACAAACTGTTGAAAAAGTGCAGGAGACCGCAATCATTAGCAATTCTTGACTAGGATGGTGGCCCCACAATTTTTGTAAAGGCTTTGTTTAACAACGTTAAATCTGAGATGCATGGCCCTACGTGTTATCATTGTCTGTGATATGGTGTAAAATTGAAGCACTACCAAAAATGCGCTTTAAAATGATCATGAAGTTCCACAAAAAAAAAAGGAAAAAGTTTTCGAGTCACCGGTTTAACCATACTCATTTATCCCAATAGAATGTAGTGTTTAATATAACAACCGTTCGAAAAAAGATTCAGAATTTTCTATTCCCAATCATAGATATCTTAATAATGGGACAGGCGATTGGCTTGTAAAATTCAAGGAATTCATTCCAATCCCTTTTAATTAAAACTTAAACTTAAAAAGTGTTTAAACGATCTTTGTGAGTGTACTATGTAAGTGTGTGTGTGTGTGTGCGGATTTGTTTTCTTTTTCTTTCTAGTTTTGTGTTTTCTTTATAAGACGCACCACGTATCAAGCATGGTAATTGTTATGACGTAGGGCCATGCATCTCAGATTTAACGTTGTTAAACAAAGCCTTTAACAAAATTGTGTGGCCACCATCCTAGTCAATAATTGCTTATGATTAAGAATTACTCTTTTTCCGATGCAATACACGTCGTACTAGAATATTACTCATGTCATGACAGTTTATAATTTTGAATAGTTTTTCGGCTGGTGAATTTCTGTTCTTAGATTATAATGTATGTCTGTCTCAAGAAAGATGTAAATGTTCTAACTTATTATAGTTTTCATCTGCGCTGCAGGCGATATAAAATCTCCAAACCTGCCCTTAAAGAATCATCAACCTTAGTCTATTCATGACCATTATCTGCAAGTCATTCACTTCCCTTCAAATACTTCTATCATTAATAACCTTTAGAGGGCAATTTCGATCTATTAGCAAGCTATAGGTTAGCGAGACAACTTTTATGATTGAGTAAGTAGAGAAAATTGAAACCAACACAACGGTGATATTTTCACCAAAATCACCCCCCCCCCCCCACAAAAAAGGACCGTCATGGAATTGTAAAGTTTCGCTTAATTCCATGAAACATTGATATGTATCACATAGGCCACATACAATTTGACGAGTTCATGACTTCATCCCCTCACTACTCCCCATTTATTTTGTTCACGACAAGTCTTTCTTTTTCTTCGACATACCTTTTATAACAGTTTTACTTTATGCTACAGTAATTTACAGTAATGGTAATTTTGCACAAATTCCATGTGGACTCAAGCCATGTTTTACATTCCCAAAGCAGACAATTAATATTTGTGTATAGTTGTATGAACAGTACAGATACAGAAAAGTTAGGGGATGCCATCATCAAATCGCTAATTTGAATAGAGTTTATGCAATTTATATATCCTTTTAATGAAATTATGCGAAATTCAATGTTTATACATTTATTTTTGAATCCGGTATTGGTGAAACTTTCACAGTTTTGTTTGTTCCTTTTATTTAGTTTACTACGGTCTCAATTCATCTCTTTTTCCCTTTTCCTTTTTTTTTGACTTTGCATACTGGTTTTGTTTTTGTTTAATTGATAATTTTTTGTAACACTGTGTTTTAATCTGCAATATTATATAGTTTTCTAATTTCAGATTGTTTTGGATTTATATTTAAAGTTTATATGCTTGTGATATTGAAACGTTGTATATATCATATTATGCTGACTTGACATCGATATGTTTTACTCGTAAATTCTTTTTGATAAATAGATTTTGTTTCACAAAACTTCATTCGGTATGTTCATGTTTTTATCTTCGCTGTGAAAGGTATTTAAAAAAAGGACTGCATTGATAATGAAATAATGATAATAATAACAATGCTACTTATATTAATATTCATAATGATACATCAACCACTACTACTACTACAATTACTACTAACCACTATTAAAAATAATGATACTAGTAATTATACAAATATCAAAACAAACTATAATAATGATAATATTAATAATAATACTTAAACAATTGTAATCACCAATATAATCATAGCGTGTATTTCCCCCTGTATGCATAGTAGACGATATGAATGTGGATGAACATACTGTTCCCGGAGAATTACGTGACACATTGATAATTTAAATATTGAGCAAGTTAAATCGAAATATAGTCGAAACAAACAACCCTTGATACTACGGTCTACCTACTATTGCCATGTCGATTGTTGATAAAAAAAACTTTCCTATATACATTTTTTTTCAGGATTGTGTACGGTAAGGCACAACAAGAAAACGGCAGACTGAAAGAAGTTAGGTTCGATCACGATATAGATATATCTGGCTAACATAAATTGTATCATATCCTGCATCGAAAATGTATTGTTTTATTATTGTTTGAGATCTCTTCACGTGAACAGAAATATTTCAGTCATTTTCATCTGAAAAGTACTATTAGGGAGTAGAAGTAATATTTGGGAAATGACAATTCATCGAGCGTACACGAAGAAAAAAGAAAGAAAGAAGATGACACTGTATATGGTCTTCGTCTTAACAATATCTGTGGATGGTAAGAACGGTCTTAGTACTTCCTTAAATCGCACTCATTATCACTGATAGTCTGATACTGATATGAATAGTATGCACACAAATACGCTGTACCTATTGGGGGGGGGGGGTGTATGGATCAATAATTATAATGATAGTGACATATATATATATTTAATTTAATGATACGAATAAATAAAAGTGAGTTATTGTATAGCGCTCTTGTTTTTCAGACTTTACACTCCACAGATAGATAGACACATAGAGAGAAAGAGAGAGAGAGAGAGAGAGAGAGAGAGAGAAAGAGAAAAGGGGGAAAGAGATGTAGAGAGGGCGAAAGAGACAGATATTTTAAAGGTTAACAAGAAAGAGAGAGAAAGAGAGGTAGAAGGGGGATGAGAGAAGACAATAAGGCTTTTAAGTGCGTTTGGTTTATGTCTTGCTCTCCTACGTGTCTTGAAAACCCTTGTTTATTCAGTGTTTTTTTAACACAAACTTTAGCAATAAATCATTAAAGGTTTTGATGAGGGACAGATTTAAAAAAAATGTTTACAAATTATTTTTAGGCCTGACTTTCATATTCACAAATTAGGAGCAATGTTTAGAATACCTTAGAAGTCCGAGAGTAAACGAGAACGTAAAGCTATAGATCAGTATCATGAGGGTCATGATGGGTCCGGGAATGGATGGGGGGGGGGGGGCGTTATGCCCTTTTCATCTCGCTCTTGATATGACCAATAATAGGTAGATGTCACCCGAATCTATTTTGCATACTTAATAATTCTTTTTTAATATAACTTGTGAGTTTTCTTATCATGGTTATGCAATAATTCCATAGAGCAAACGACCTTTGGAAAGGTATGCTCTCATATTCCAAAAATGATGAGATAGACTTTTTCTAACAACAATTCAACTAAACCTTCATGCTAGATGTGTGTGATCTTTCTCCTCTGTATGTAGTGTACGCGATTTGACGCATGTTCATTCCGAAGCTACACAGCATTCTTGTCTATGATCCACATAATCAACCTTTTCAAATTGCTTCCTTTTTACAAATTGAATCCCTGAACAGCCCTCAGCTCTCAAAGAGTGACAATAGACAACCCATAATCCTCCCACGCATTTTTTTTTGGTATGGAATACACACCTTAGCCTTTGTGAACATTTAAGTTGGTTAAAGATAAACTTGAGTTCTGGTTAAAAATAAATAAAACAATCTGACAGAATCAAACAAAACTTACATTAAATATCCAAAATTACAAATAAATGTCATTTGCCAAACAATTTTGGTAGAAAATGAATACTGGCTGAGTAATTAGCAAAGAAAGATGAGGAAATCAAGTTAAATCGGGGCCCGACACCATGTGTAGTCCCATATAAATCTTGTTGTGTACAGTGCTTGTTACTTTACCAAGACTGGGCCAAATTCATTATGATTTTGAGTACTCCAGAACCTTGCAGTACACACCAATACTTACATGCTACATGATCAACTTTTTCTTTCACAATGCAATCGCATGACCAGAACTCAACTGTATCTATAACTGGGGAAAATCGGTGTTTTACACGCAGTCTATCCTTCCTTCCTGTATACCCCCCCCACAAAAACAAAAATGAATAATGGTTGTTCTCTTGTAAATACATCAGACAAGAAAGACCAAAGTACAGGATATGCACGACTGAACAATGCCAACCGAGCTTTCCATGATCGTTATAGGAGTATTAACTTTGCTTAATAACAGGTCAGTCATAGTGCGTAAGAGAGTGTCTGAAATGTAAAATTAGTCAGACTGCATGATTTACTGCACCTAAAAGACCCATGTACGTGCTACAGCTGCTAACAGAGACTGACAGGGTTAGGCTTGGCTCAATGCGTTATGGAATCGTGTTTAAATGTCAAAGTAGAGTCTGTATGTCCCCTGTGATTTCTCACTTATTGCTCTTCCCAGGAAAAAAAATCATAAAATTTATAACTGGAACATAAAAATATCCGGCTTTAGTGAAAGTGGTGATAAAATATTTTATTAGATAGCTTGATTAGCACAAGGCTATTATGCCAAATGATCCTCTATAACCATGGGCTAATGTTATGAAAGAATTTAAAAAAAATCATGTTTGCATTGAGATGCGCTGATATTATGAATTTAGTAATGAAGCAATCTCTTAGAATATTTGTATATTACAATATCACTTTGTCATCAGGCTATCAAAGAAAACAAAAACTCAAAATAACAAGAAACAAAACGAGACTTCTAAGAGCTTATTACAGATACCATATTGGATTAATCAGACGAAAAGAATAACAGCCTATAATTTTGTTTTTCATCTAGACATTTCTAGGGTGTCGTGGCAGTTAATGTTAGTGCCAGGACATGTCAAACAAAACCTGTGTCAAGTACAACGACCTTCGTTTGCAACATACGTCATAATAGAACATTAACTGAAGCTTACCAAATCACCCGCTTTAAAAACGGACACCATTCTTTTTTTCACGCATGGGTCATCCAACCATACCACGTCATGTTGTAAGGGAAACTTGAGGCATTCCAATAGCTCTTGTCAAAAGTATGCATACACTGAGGGATGTTTACACTACCCTTTCACAATCGCTATATCGAATGCAGCAACAATACAAGAGTATTTGAAATGTGTTTTTTATTCAAATATTTGTTAACATTGACTCTAGAAAAAGTAGAGGAATACACTTAATATTCATAATGTCGATATTTATATAAATGATTATAATAATAATGATAATAATAAAACTACTATTAATAACGCTTCTAATGATGATAGTTATACCACTACTACTTATAATGATTATAGTATTACTACTACTATATTTACTACTACTACTACTACTACTACTGCTACTGCTACTACTACTACTACTACTACTACTACTACTACTACTACTAGTACTACTACTACTACTACTACTACTACTACTACTACTACTGCTACTACTAAATACGCTACTTCTTATTTGTACCACTACTACGGCTTACTAATCCTACTTTAAATGCTTGAGTAATAGATGATTTGGTAACAAATGCAAATAAAAAGAGTTTAGGCCTAGGCCACTGATCTTGGCCCATTTGCAGTCACAATGCTTTTTAACCCATCATTTTATACGTAGACTTTACATATCCATGTATGACCAGGTATCGTTTGAGAAACATTAACGACAATATTTCAGTAAGGAACAAGGCTGGGAGAAAACGTAGGCAATTTGTTTGACTGATACTCGCTTTAAAAAGTACCGAAAGGTGCGAATAGTTCGGTCGATTAAAAGTTATCCTTATGATACTGATTACAAAAATACTGTTTATATACATATATATATATATATATATATGTATAAATATATAACCCCTTCACTATAAATTGAAGTACCTTGTTCTATAACTATATACCCCAAATAGATATTTCAAACTTTACTTATATAATACGAACATATCGCACGCACTTATGGTAATATATATTCAACGATACTTGCATCTGGTAAGATTTTCAGGATAGTAAATCAAAGGTCAAAGGTCATTTCATGTAATTCTCGGAAATCTTCATTCACATAATATTACCCAGTTCTATTTTCATATATCCAAACCAGATCAATTTTTCACTTATTGTGAGGATACAGTGCAATATGTTTAAACAAATTGTCATGAAATCAATGTAATGTTGTTTTTCGTTATATTCTACTTGTTGTTTAACCCTGATATAACAATGTTTCAATGTATAAGTTCCTCTCTACTGACTATAGCACCCACATCTGGTAATGAATATTCACCCAAAATATATCTTCCAACACTCATCCCTACTATGACATACCCCCCCCCCCCCAAAAAAAAAATCGATCATTACCTTTTATGATAATATGTACAGATTACAATATCACCCACTTCCAGCCATATACGTATATAATATATATCAAATGATAATGATAAATATAATGATAGTCACACATTTGCATAGCGCTTGATACTATGTTTTCCTATCAGAGCACTTTATACTGAAATTATGATAACACCAGTAATTAGATTCAATTAATAATCCCACACGATGGCTCACATACTCCACAAGTACATAATGCTATTATGACCCATTGGAAGAATGGGTGGACAGCGGCAAATAAGCGAGTTCGTAATTAGGATTTGCGCATGGGCAGATAGAGGTCATTCGTACCCAAATTGTAAAACCATTGAGAGGAATACTCGGATCGTGCTCATGAAAGTTATGTAATCAGTATTTATTTATGCACCAACAGTACATTTATATGATACACAGGTGAAAGTATTCTTCTCAAGAGGCAAACAAAAGGTAATCATGAAGCACCTCCATCACGTTGGCAGTGATTATTCTAAAATGCACAGGTGGGAAGTATCCATCGCGTCTAAGATCTGTGGATATTTTGGGGTCATGCGGTCCAGAGCTATTTACGAACTCGCTTATTAATGTCGTGCCAAAGGACATTAGCGCCGGACACAGTTACATATCCGCTAGACAGTGAGATTGAGATACTTTATGTGCTGAATAACATTTTATACAATTCGGGAAAATATAGTTCCTCAAGTTATACTGTGCATTCACATATGTGAAATAACCATTTTATCTGTTGAAAGTCAAAATGGCACTGTATACAAGTGTAGGAGTAATAAGTACATGTAAAATACAGCACCCAATCCCTGACGCATAATTCAGTAACAGTAGTATAGAATTTATATAGCGCATTTCCCCCTGTATAGAAGCGCTGTACATGAGGCATGTTCAAAAATAATTTAGCGAACGAAAGTTCTGTATGAATTTGATTTCAAAGCCAGTTTGACAAAACAAGAAGTGAAATAATGCTTTATTCTATATATATATATATATATATATATATATAATTTTTTTTTTTGGGGGGGGGGGACAACTCCTGTTCGGCAACTTTGATTTATGTCCATGTATTTCAACGTTATGTCTGAGCTTTTGATGACATCAGTAGTATTGGTCGTGTACCTACAAACAATGTAAGGGAAGGAGAAAGAGAGAGAGAGAGGGAAGAGAGAGAGAGAGAAAGAGAAAGGGAGAGAGAGAGAGACAGAGAGAGAGAGACAGAGAGAGAGGGAGAGGGTACAGTTAATTAAAACTTTCCATGATAGAGAAAATATATAATCAAAGCCGTTGTGAGATTGCAGGCATTGCATTAATTATTTTGGACATTACTGATTCAGCCCATTTGAAGTGCTTTACGGATCTTTCTTTTGTATTTCTTGTTCAATTTCAATTCAAACTTTTACCAGTCTGCTTGTCTAAATTTAATACTTTCTTTTAGAGTATATTAAGTTTAAATTTTCCTCTTCTTCTTTATTCTTTAACTCATGTTTTTAATGTAATCTTTTATTTTCTTCATAGTACTTCATTAACCGGTGACCCACATAATGCCAGTTTATTTTTTTGTTAAAAGTTGATTTTTATACATCCTCGCTATACACAAATTACATGCATTTTTAAAGTGATTTGTACACTTTAATTCAAGAGATACGAAATAGATTATGACTTACCAATCTACTATTTCCTGATGGTGCCATATAAGGTCGAGTAAATCCTCCATTATATGTCGGCTAAAATGAGAAAAACGGGTCACAATCATAATAATAATAACAGTTATAATAATGATAATAATACTACTACTAATAATAATATTAATGATAATCATAATGTTAATAATAATAACAATAATTATAATTATAATGATATTACTAAAAATAATAATAAATGATAATGATAATAATAATACTTTGTTTTTGTATAGCGCATACCAAATTATAACGTCTCAGTGTGCTTCTAAAAAGCTTTGGAAATTATTACCCTAGCTTTAGCTCCGGTAGCCGTTATCAGCGCACAGTGCATTTCAAGGAATAATATTATCAGAAACCCATTCACCTCACCTGGGTCGAGAGTGGCAAATGTAGATTAATGACTTGCCAAAGAACATTAGTGCCGCGGACCTTGTGATTCACAGTCAGGTGACATATCTACTTGATCACGGCACCTCTAATGATAATATTAATACCTGTTCCTCTACCATAAACTGACCAAAGAGCTTACTACACTATTATCGAAATTCAAGATATTTGCTCACTTCTTTCATCTCGTAGATAATTTTTTTTTTTTTTAAATATTTTTTTCCCCTCACTTTATCACTATGATTCTATTTTGTACCTAAATTTCTGTAAATATGTTCACTTATTATAACTTGCATATTTGTTTGTAAATTGTGTTTTCATTGTTTTATTTTGTGTTATATGTAATCACGGCCCTGCTGAAAAACAGCTTTTGCTGAATGCGGGCACAATTGTATTACGTTTTTAACCGTGAATAAATAAAATATACCATACCATACCATATATACCATCATTATCATCACCCTGGTAACTGGATTCAATTGCATGTATTATTATTCTGCACATTACATTGCACATTATCCACTTCCTGGGAGCATTCCAGCTCGTTTCCCTTCTTTCGGGCACATACATCCTAACCCAACAACAATGACGTACCTATAAGGTACCCATTTAGCACCTGGGTGAAGAGGAGCAATGTAGATAAAATGCCTTACTCAACCGTGCCATGTGGTACATGACTCCTAGTTTGCTCCTTAAATCAGTAGTTTGATTTGTTAAATATGTATGTACATGTATAGTTCAAATGATATTCTGTTTAAAAGATTTTAGAAAAATTATTTAAATTAAATGTTTGTGTTTCCAATTATGTTCCATATGTAGTTCTTTCTCTGTTGATAATTTGATCATCATGTTTTATTCCCCCCCCCTTTTTTTTGTTGGGGGGGGGGGGGGGTGTCGATTTCATGTAGGAATGCATCAACGAAGTACCTCCAAAAACTGATGGACACTTCGTTAAAAAAAATGAGATGAAATGGAATTAATCATGTTTTGTATGAATTGTCATTTATATATTTAAAAACAAATCATATTACTTGTGTTCAAGCACCATAGGTACCGTAGCAACTTTAATGCATAGATTAACAGGCGAACATTTTTCTGTGCATTATTGAGAAAGTATTCAGCCTGAATACTGTGTAGGTATCTTTTAAAGGTTTTCAAAATGTAGATTTAGTTTGATCTTAATAAGGTAATACTTATTCACACTATCAAGCCTACTCAAGATGACTAGGAGCCAAAAGAGTATGGACGATTAGGGATAATACAATGTAATGTTCGGTTTGCGGAGGGTCTATATTTTCGGGCTCGGTAGTGTGTGATTGATCTGTGTACTAAATCCCCAAAGCTTAAAGATAAAAACCAGTTTATCATGCGATCGCATTGTAAAAGAAACGTTGTGGAATCTATCAGAAAAGGTTGACCATCTAGCATATAAGTAATGGTGTGTACTGCAAGGTTCTGGAATCATCAAAAATGATAAGAAATTTGGCCCAGTCAAGCACTGTACATAGAAAGATGTATATTTGACTAAACGCACGTGAGCGACATGTGCGTTATATCTATCAGGTCCAAATAGATATAAAAAATTACCAAATATACCAATTACTAGGCGGTTTCTCGGCAAAATTTGTATGATTACGTATTAGTCAAAACATACTCTTTCACATGATTGACAATAGGAGCTTCCATTTCATTTTCTAAGAGGGGGGGGGGGGGGCGTTTCCAAAACTGGTCTTTACCTTTAATTTCTAACTTGATTCAACCCCGAAACCAACAATTGTATTCATCAGCTAGTCTTTACAAGATGGCATCTCTATATGGATGGAATTCTCTTTGCATACATAAGTTGTTGCTGTGTCGGGGACTTTCTGGCAAGCTTTTCAGTCATCAACATCAACTTTTGTTCGAAAAGTATGCATACAATTAGTAAACAGGTCTATATTCATAGAGGGTCAAATGGATTGCTTACCGCTGAGGTGTATGCACCATTGAAGTAGCCAGGCTTACGCATGTTGCCGAGTTCCATGTCGGACGGGTAGTAGGCCAACGGATAAACGTCTCCTTGATTGCCGTTGCCGTTTCCAAACGGCATAGCTCCTCTCTCTCTGCCCAGTGGGGCATGTCGACTGATTGACCTCCCTGAGTTTCTGTCATAAGACATCATCAGACGCATTTGGAAGATCAATGCCACGAAGAGGAAGAATACGAGGAAGACGTTTACCACACCCCCGATGACAATGCCGACTAGGGCTGCGTCGCTGAGGCCTCCTGACTCAACTGTGTAATGTGTAAAAAATATATATATCAAACGGGTTAGACTATTAAAGAAAACTCTGTATTTTGTAAAGTGATATATAAAGTGTTACAGTGATAAGCAAACGTCAACTGCATTATGTGATTTGCTGAAGAATAAGAAACCCCCAATGCTACAATGTTAATGGTTACAAAAAGTTTGCAAAAAAGTTATCTAATTGTAATAAGGCCCGTCATTCGCATAGCTTGGGGGTAATCTAAACAGATTTACTGAAAGATTTAGAAAGTTGCATCAATATAACTTTTTTTTTGGAATTAAAGGAACAAATGCTTGCATTTAGTACAGAAAAAAATCAGGAGCGTAGAGAGTTGAAAGCGCTATGAAAAGTGTTGTCTAGCTCCCAGTATGATAAGGGGTATCCCCCTACCCCCCCCCCCTCCCACACACACATCATGTGCACCCCTCATTTTAATGGAATTTTAGACTCAACATTCTGATCTTAAATCCTTTTTCTATTGAATTTTTCGATATAGATATGTTTGTGTCTGGGAGTTGAATGAGACACAATCTACTCTTACTACACCATTTAATTTCCTGTAAATTAATGTTTGAAAGGAAAATAGTTATATTGAAGTAAAAATATAGACCCACCTGGAGTGCATGTAACTCTTCCATTGCCGGTGAAGCCCGCGAGACATAAACACGAATAGCTGCCCACAGAATTCGAGCAAGTAGCAAACTGTGCGCAAATACTTGCATTACTACACTCGTTCATATCTGACGACAAAAAGGTTAATGCACGAACATTAATAGTGGCTGGACCGATACAAGGCACATGGCAAAGATTCGTAGAGATAGTTTCTGTAACAAAACTTCTCGTCTACATTTAATTTTTTCATCATTCCTTCAGTACAGATTCCTAAGGTGAAACGAAAAATTCGAATCTTAAACTATGCATTGATAGATTTTCAATTCTATGAACTATATCATCTCTCGATTTTGTTTTAAATTGTCAATGAAATACATTTTTTCTTTCATAAGTTGAGTTTGTTATGTATTTGATTTACAATCTGATTGACACAAAAATGCTATTATTATATACTTAATTGGTTACAAATGAATTGGTCATCTTAATGAGATGATAAATGAGAGAGTCCTGTACTTGTAATGGTAAAAAATAAGTAAGTAATAACCACTTTACTCACAAATGTAATAATTTTGAATCACCCACAAATGTAATAAATTTGAAGGGATATTTTGTCGAATTTGTTCAAAACTGAAACCCTGTAATAAAGCATGAGTATAGCGCGCAGTCTTTACTCCAGACCCGGTTATTTCAACAATTTGAAAAATCTTCAAAACTAAGACCCCATAATCCTTTTCCTGTGGAATAACAAGAGAATCGAGCGTAGTCTTCCCTCCAGACCTGGTTATTCAAAAGTTAAAAAAAAAAAAAAAAAACTTTGTGGGCGTTATTACATTTGTGGGCGTAATTACATTTGTGGGCGTAACAGGGGTGGGGGGGGGGGGGGGGTTGGGGTTAACCCCCCCGTTGGTTTTTTATGTGTGTATTTTTGAGCAACCCCCCCCCCCCCCTCTTTTTGCAGATTAAAAAAAAATGGTTGACCGAAAAAAGTGACCTTACCCCCCCCCCTTATGGAGCAAAATGTCAAATTTTCAAATTTCGAGACCCCTGCCCCCCCCCCCCCCCCAAAAAAGGGTCCTCTTACCCCTCCCCTCTCCCCCCTCCCCTACTCCCCCCCCCCCCCCCCGCTTATTCAGCGGCCGACTGAGTCGTTGCGATTTTTTGGGGACAAAACAAAATGTCTTCTTATCCCCCCCCCCCCCGCTCAGCGGCCGACTGAATCGTTGCGATTTTGTTGACCCCCCCACCCCCCATCCCCCCCCCCCTTGAAAAAATCCTGCCTACGCCACTGTGCCTACTTAGCATACATGCAGCCGTTACAGGCAGTCATAGATGAACATTGACGTGTCGGCTGACTGACTACGACTACTTTTACGCAATACCTTTTGTTGTAGCGAAAATCGAGGAATGCGTTATATTTCCCTCTCAAATCATTTCATTTGGAAGAGGAAAATTATTCCTGGGGCAAGCGACGTAATTGTACAGGTTCACGGTCTAGCGGTATTTGTCAAGTTTTCTTCACCTTTCTCTTTGATTAAAGTCACATAAGTTAGCTCTCATGGGGAATTCGACACCGGTCGGGTGTTTACCCAAATAACAGGTGTTGCCAATCACCAGGGTTAGCCTTGAGTTTTATGACCATTAGACCTTATGTAATGCTTTGCTTTTCCTTCGCCCGAAGAATCTCCGAGCATGGTCCGAGAGACTAGGGGGTAATTCTTGACGGGCCAACGGGTTTGCTGTGTGCAGATTTGTACTCCCATTAATGGTATTTCCACCAAGTCTGGTGTCAGCGAATTATAGCCTTTTGCACATGGAAACTGAATACCCACTCCCTTTAACTTACATTTCACTCAAAATTAATATCACAATATTTTTCAAGCGAAGAACAAAATACACGGAAACAAACAAAATTGAACAGAAAATGCACATATATACATTTATTGAAAAAAAGTATATCCCAATATAGACTATACATATCAGGGTAGAGTCGAATATGTTGAATGGTTTCATTGCTGCATATTTCAAAAACATTGATTTCGGGTTTGAATTAGCCTAGATCTACATCATATTTGCAGACACACACAAACATATGACTCAAATGGTTCTAATGATTTTATTTTTCATGCAAAACATAATAAGATGAATAAGTATAAAACAACACATATACAATGAAACGACAAATGTAATAGCAATAGCACGATAAAAGAGGAACTAACTAGAAGCAGAGCATGAATTTTTTCCAAAATACGTCTGTAACTAAGATTTTTTCCCCATAGGGCCTCATTTTTTTAATTTATTTTTAAGCTTGCAGTACTTTCTTAAATATTCGAAGGAGACTGCATTTCTATCCTGTCAAAGATATACATACCAGCGTTGCCGATATACCATGAACTTGTTCTTCATTAAAATTTAAAAAAAAATCATACAGTGCATATTTGCTCTATTAAAATAAACGTTTATTTCCCGGGTTTTTTCTCGTTTTCCTATCTTTATTGGACCCACTGTATATCAAACATGCTGAATGTTATAACATGTGTTGTATAAATTGACAGAAATATACACTCTAAGAAAAAAGGGTGCACAAAAGGGTGCAAAAAAGGGTGCAAAATAAGAGTTTGCACCCTTTACATAAAAATAAACCCTATCGACCAAAAAAAGGGTGCAAAATAAAAGTTTGCATATTGCATGCATATTCATGAATACTTTGCACGTGTTCTCACAAAAATAAATTTGTCATAAATCGTGATCAAATTATGACAATGCACATCAATTTTGTGATTTGTGTTTTCGTTCGGCAATCATCAACCAATAGATTATTTTGTCTGATCATGTTACAATTACATTCACGTTCTAGCAATAGATATTTTGATTATTATGATTACTAACCAATAAACAACATGCATGTTTAATACGTATTTGTGTACGAGCAAATTTCACGATTATTTCTCGAGTATGGCTGCATGATTGCACCTTTTAAAAGGGTGCATAATTTAACCCCTAAAGGTGCTGCCAGTGTTGCATCGGTTTGCACCCCTAAAGGTGCATACTTGCACCATTTTTCTAAGTGTGTATATCAAGTCTTTTCTTATATTTGAAACCTATTGAAAGTTAGTATTTCTTAATTTCAGTTTGAAAACAGTAAATTCGAAGACTACTTGCTTTTATACCCATCCTAAGTATCATGCAGCCATATGTATTTACACGTTTAACAAATATATATATATATATATATATACAGTCTTGCGAAATTACTTTATTCAAATATTCGATGCCATACATGTCGTACTAGCCTAACTCATATCATCATAATTTTGAAAGTCTTTCGAAATTTGTACAGAATCTAAGTCCTTGCTTATATTGAAAACATATTGATGGTTAGTATTTCTTAATTTCAATTTGAACACGATTACGTTCGAAGACCTCTTATAGGCTTATTAACCTTTCCTAAGTATCATACAACGTTATGTATTTACAAGTTTTCAAAAAAATATCCTACTCTCCTGCCAATTTTTTTTTCTTCCGATGCCATACCTGTCGTACTAGACTAACTCACATCATCACAGTTTATTGTAAATGTTTAAACTCTATATAGTTTTCATCTGCAGGTGTGTTAACATTCCCAAAGCTGCCTTTTCATAATTATTAACCCAAGTCTTTCAAAAACTATTATCTGCAAGTTGTTCACTTCCTTTCAAATAGGCCGTAGTTCTACCAATAATTGTTTTGAAAAGCAAGTCCGATCTATTAGCATGTTATAGGTTAGCGATACAACGTATACAAGTGAATTAATAAAGACAAATTATACAAACAAAACGGTTATAGTTTCATGAAAATCGGACCCCAAAAAATACCGTCATGGAATCTTAAAGTTTCGCATGTTATGAAACAGTGATATGGATTACATAGTCCATATGCAATTAACCAGTCTATAAAATCTTACCTTTAAGTTATAATACGTTACAGTAGTGGTAATTTTGCACAAATTCCATAAGTATTCAAGCTATGTTTTACATTCCCAAAGCAGAATTTGTTATAAAAAAAGTTTTATATACAACACAAACAAAGAAAAATGAGGAATGACATCATCAACTCACTTATTTTCATACAGCCTGTGTTGTACATTTCACTAATTAATGTCATTATGCGAAACGTTAAATTCCCCCCCCCCCCAAAAAAAAAAAAAAAAAAAAAAAATTATCCGATTTTGGTGAAACTTTAACTGTTTTGTTTGTTTAATTCCTTTTTACTTATTCAAGTCAAGTTTAACAAAGGCCGAATTTGCGCTCTAATTCATTTTCCCCTTTGTTCGGGTATGCATTACCGATACATTACCTGAGGTTTTGAAAGAAATGTTCTGTACGAATGCTACCATACACAGTTACAACACAAGGAATGCCTCAACGGTTTCAACGGTGAAAAGTATTTTACAGCACTGTTGCAATTTCTCTACGCCATAATGGCCCTAAAGTTTGGAACACATTACCACATTCTTTACATTCTATTCAGTTCACCAAACCATTAAAACGTAAACTTAAGCAGCACTTCTTGTCATTGTATAGTTCTTCTTAAATGATATATTGTTAGTCTTGTTTATCCCTGTACTCTTCTCCAGCTGACTGAGCTTTATATTGTATCCCCCGGCAGTATGCCGGTGGGGTACTCTGGATTCAGCAGCGTTACGCCGCCGCCGCGTCATATTCTTGTGTGCGCTCTAACTGCCACATTCCTTGACGGATTTCTTTCAAATTGTGTATGGAGGTGTATCGTGGTATAATCTCAACACCTATAACTGTTGGTGATGCTGCCCCCAGTGTTCCATCTGTTATACGGTCAAAGGTCATATTTTGATAAATGTCTTCGTAGCACTCTAGTTTGCGGTCTAACTACATCATTTCTTTTTGTATTGAGGTGTATCTTGGTATAATCTACACACCTACAACTTGTGGTGATGCTGCCCCCAGTATTCCGTCTTCTATAGAGTCAAAAGGTCATATTTTCGTGGTGTCTAGTGTGCGCTCTGCAGGTCATATTTCATGACGGATTTCTTTCAAATTTTGTATAGAGAATTAGAAATGTATCTTAGTACAATCTACACTTTTGGGCGATGCTGCCCTCCTTGTTTCGTCTTTTATATGGTCAAAGGTCTTGTCTTGTGTGCGTTCTAACTGCCACATTTCTTGACGGATTTCTTTCAAATGTTGTATGGAGGTGTGTCTTAGTACAATCTATGCATCTCTAGTGTTTGGTGATGCTGCCACCTGTTTTCTGTATGTTATAGGGTCAAAGATCATATGTTGGTGGCTGTCTTTTGTGCGCTCTAACTGCCACATTTCTTGACAGATTTCTTTCAAATTTTCTACAGAGATGCATTATACTCTAATCTACACACATATTGTTTTAGTCTTGACAATAGTCTGAGCCACTAGTGGCGATCTCTATGTCATCCTTTTGT
Source organism: Strongylocentrotus purpuratus (assembly GCF_000002235.5). Taxonomy (NCBI): domain Eukaryota; kingdom Metazoa; phylum Echinodermata; class Echinoidea; order Camarodonta; family Strongylocentrotidae; genus Strongylocentrotus; species Strongylocentrotus purpuratus. Next base: position 30,249,213 of record NW_022145606.1, read on the forward strand.
TTCAGGGAGGGGAGAGGGGATCTTTGTCCCTCCTTCAAGCATAAGGATGACACAAAATCGCTGCCACTGCCGGGGGATACATTCGCATTGCGCGGCAATACAGATTGCGATATTTCTAGTTGTTAATTACATTATGACGCGCTCAGGGTGCGCCCATTTATCAAGCCCTTGTGGCTTTTACGGATGAACCTTTTTCCATCCTAGACTTTTAGTACATTTAATGATGTCTTCTTTTTTTTTCTCTTTCAATGTATGTATAAATCTATATGTTAATGTATTTTTCTTTGCCTATATATTACAGCAATGTATAATGTCATTTTAACTGCGATCGGAATCAAATAAAGCTCAATTTAATTCAATTTAATTCAATGCATAGGCCTACGGTTTTTGTTTTGAATCTTTGCTACTTTTTACATTTTTTGTAACGCTGTGTATTAATCTGCAATCTCCTACAGTATCCTAGGTTAGGTTTTTTTTAGATTGATTTATAAAGTGTATTTGCTTATAAGATTGAGACATTATATATAAATACAAATGTACATCTTTATATACATATTTTTTAACTAGACGTTCTGAGTTGACATCAACATGTTCTATTTGTAAATTCAATTTAACAAACAATTTTTTTCTTCAAAACTTCATTTGGAATTTTGACGTTTATATCTTAGCTGAAAGGTAGTAGTCAAATATGAAACGGATCGCATTTTATTATTCACATAGGAACAATAATAATTATAATGATAATAATAATGATACTACTACTAACAATAATATTCATAATGATGCAAATAATAATATTAATACTATTACTACCAACACTAATAATAATGACAATACTACCACCACTACTACTACTACTATTACTAATAATATTAATAATAATAATTATATTAATACTTGAAATATTAATGAACTTACACAAATAAAGTAATCACCAATACAATCATATCCTGTTTTCTTCCTTATATCCTTTGCATGCTACAGAAGTGGTATTGAAATGTATGTGGATAAACCTAGGTCTTCTGGTCCCGGAGACAGCATTGCTGATCACCTATACGAGCTTGCGACCCATCTGAAAGCTCATCGAAATTATGGGCTATCCTTCGGACAAACCCGGGTTCTATAGGTCATGAGATAAGGAAATATATAGCAAATCAGAGGTTTACTTACAATTACGTCGAAAAATCATTATCTGTCTGATATTTTTAGGGGCTATAAAAGGGAAGAACTACGAGCGCCTTATCTTTACGAAGCGCAGAATTAAAAGAATGGACTAACAATCTTGCTAAAACCATGAGCAATGACATATGTAACTTGAGACATAAGTCTTTAGTAAAAGTAGTGACAATTTTTTGTTGTAATGTAGCCACAACATAAAAGGGGAAACCACTTCAAAAAGAAACACAATAATTGAAATAATCGCTTTAAAAAGTCCCTTTTTTCATTGGAAATTTACTCTCTGAATTTGAAGGAATAGAAATCCATACAATTTAATTCTGCATTTAAGTACGTAAAACAGAAATGAAATGGACTCTGAATTGATTAAAATAAATTTCCACTTTTGGGTGGATTTTCCATGAAATTTTGGAGTCATGGTTGATCTGAAGATATCAGTCATTCTGACTGACATAGAGATAGAGACAAAGGGTGTGTCTAAAACATCAATAGGACGTATAAAATACATACAAAAACCAAAACACGTTAATAGGCTTGGATTGATATATATGTATGGCGGAAAATCACCGATTTCGATTACATTGTCTTTACAAATAAGGTTATATTCTGTTTGTAGTTTAAAGGAAGTGTAGCATGACGAGATTACGTTTATTTCCCATGGCCTGGCTCGGGGCCAATCGGGTAGAATACAACTACGGACGACGCGACCGCAGCATTCACGTGCCTGCAACATACGCGAAACCGAAGCGTGAGAGAACTTCGGTCTGTTTCGCGAACGCTAGCGCGCGATGACCATGTAGAGAATAGGAACTTTTAGATTTACACGACGAGAGCGTGGACTGCCGCGTGTGACATTTTGTTAAGGCACTGGGCCGTCCCCGGCAGTACCTTAGAATGACGTCACATTACCTTAAAAGGATGCCCCCACGTGGCGGTCCACGTTCTCGTCGTGCAAATCTAAAAGTACCTATTAACTCGCTGAATACCGTTTATCAAGTTCATTCGTTTACGTGCAGTTGTCCAAAAGAAAACGTAGATGGCATTAACCAGTATTTGTCATGCTACACTCCCTTTAATGTGTACCGATAATATCGGCCTAGAGAACTTTTTGAAGTAACACTTCAAAGTAATTATATCACCTCCATCTCCATCAGGTTCTTCCGATAGTCCACTAGGAACACCATCGCCACCTGAGCCTGAGGAGGAATTTAAACGTAAATGCATCAATTGTATGAAGCACCCTAAAAATCCAACCAAAGCGAATTAAAACAAGAAAGTTTTTTTTTTAAGGCAACAACACAACAACAACAACAAAGCATGTACATATGGAGAGAGTAAAACTGGTTTCCGTGTCGACCGATGGAATATGAACAAGAAAATTAAAAAAAAATGAAAACAACCATGAGAGAAAGATGATCAACGAAATTTTGTTATAACACTTTGTCAAGTAATGACAACATTATTTAATTCAGAAATTTTTCCGTCATGTTTATCGAAATAGTAATTGAAACAGTTTAAAAGTAAAAAAAACCTTGAGCCTTACGATTAAATATCTTTCTATGTATAATGAAGAGCTCGGCTCTAAAAGATACTACATTCATTTTTATAAATTTGATTTCTGTTGGCATTAATGTACAAACGCCCTCATACGCTGAAACTTTCAAAAAGCTGATCCCCCCCCCCCCCCCACAAAAAAACAATGGCATTTAAAAATCAGTTCGATTCCAAAGAGTACTATATTCATTCAAGTTATGCATTGTACCTTTCATACAATATGCAATATTTTCGTCTCCAAAAAGTACTACATCCAATTTCGGTTGCAAAAGATCCTACATCCACACACAGTAAAAAAAACATAAATTCATGAAAAATATGTGTGCAGAATTATACTTTTTTAAAGAGTATCTTCTTAACGTTTGTACGTTTTATTTCTCGTAGAACGCCTATTTCTTTTAAAATATCTCTATTTCTCTATAAAGGGAAATTTTGAATGGAAAGGTAAGCCATTAAGTAGACATTGTCATAAGGAGGATAATAATTCTACAGACAAGTTTTAGGTTTCGGGTTTCGGGTTAGGGTTAGAATTTGTATGATGTCCACGTAAAATACCCGATATGCTTTTGTATATATATATATATATATATATATATATATATATATATACATTTAAACAAGACATGATTGAAGTTTAGGTTTGTTCTGACAAATAGAGTTATCTTACCTGCTCCTAGAGAACATTCTCCTATAACTTCAGGAGATGTTTAATAATGATTTGTCAATGTAAACAAAAAGAGGTCAGTATACAAATAAGCAAGTTTTGCTCCCTGGTTCGTCAATCTACTTTTCAGTATGTAAAATGTCATTGTTAATTTCAATTATTTGTATAACTAAACATAACAAAATATGATAAAACATATTGGAATGTGCAGTACATGGTTGATAATCAGTTAAAAGAAACGTACAATACATATACTTATGTAAATCCTGACTTGAATCATAAAGAACTAACAATTACGTACAATTATCCATAATCTTCCTTGATTCTCATTGTTGTCTTTACAAAACACGTTTTTTCTTCTATCTTACCTGTCATGTTGATCTTCTTCTATTTCATTTTCTTATGTTATTCTTTGTTTTTATTATTCTATTGATTCCTATTTCTTTCTTTCCTTACGCTACACTTTTTGTCTTCCTTCTATCACGTTATGTTATGTTATTCTTTGTTTTTATCATTCTATCATTTTGTTCTTCCTGTCTTTCCATAATATTCTTTGTTTCTTCCTTCTATCACGTTATTTGATGTTATTCTTTGTTTCTTCCTTGTATCACCTTGTTTTATGTTATTCCGAATCCATGACACATGCTCCGCCGAAGATTGCTCCGCCGACAAATGCTCCACAAAAAGCGACTATTGCTCCACGACATTTGCTCCGCCGACAATTGCTCCGACGATATTTGCTCCGACGACATTTGCTCCGCCGACAATTGCTCCGCCGATTAATGCTCCGCCGACTAATGCTCCTCCGATAGCTACGCACAAAGAGTGCCCTGTAAAATTCAAATACCCCAACATTGCTCCTTCCCCAAAGTACCCCGTTGAAGACAAATGCTCCGCCGACGCATCAGGAGTGCCCCGTAAAAGACAAATGCTCCCTCTTGCAGCGAAAAAAAGAAAGGAAGAAAGGAAAATTAAATAAAAGAAAAGGACATAAAAACATTGAAAAGAAAAGGTTAAGAAAAGAGAAAATAAAAGGCTAAAGACAAGGAAAAGGGGACACAAAATAGAATATAGGAAGATACAATTTCCATATTTTTGCATTGCAATGGCCTATAAAATAAACCTTGTGTCGGAACGGTGTTGGTATAATTATTGACGTTAAATCATGCCGGCGCGGCGTTGCGACACGTCGTGGAAAATAATGAATAAAATGGAGTATGAAATATAGGCCGTCATGCTTGTGAAATAATCATTGATTAAGAAAAGGGGTGGTAGGCAGGCTGATGGTTTTTCAGTTATTATATGAAAAGGATGAAAATTCGCTTGCTCGCTACGCTAGCTTATGTTCGTAATACATATTGTACATCAGTGATTAAAAGGCGATGCTAGGCAGGCAGATGCTTTTCAATATGAAATGGCAAGCCACAGAATTTCGACCATTCGCTATTAAAGTTTGCTCGCCAACAAGGAATAAACAATAATCCTGAAATAATACTTGCCCATTTCATTCAAAAGGGGCGTAATGTAGAAAGATTTATATATCCAAGATTATAACCTATGATTTTTACCTTCCTTGTTCGCCACATTAAACAAATTAAAACAAACAAGAAACGTCCCCTTAAATGTGTTTGTGCACTCCCTTTCACGGGGCAAGAAGACACAGATACTTTATGGAAAAAATATGATCATAACTATTAATAAAAGAGAAGTGTTAACAAAAATCGCTCAATTGCCACGCTAACTCGCGATTATAATTTAAAACATATTCATTTGACGAAGAAGGGCGGAAGGCAGGTAGATGCTATTGAATATAAGCTTAAAATTGACATCACCTTAACTATGAATGTGCCCGACCCGTCCCGCAGCAAGAAAACTCTGTTTGATACTCCTTACTGTTGAAAATAATTATTTGGTTTAAAACGCTCGCTCACCTGTTTCTGGTATAAATATGCTCATTTAATTAAGGAGGGAAATTAAGCAGGAAGATGCTATTCAATATTAATGATGAGTCTACATTTTTAGCTCTCTCTCTCTCTCCCTCTCGCTATACTCCATCGTTTACCAAAAGGGAATAAATATTACCTTTAATAATGTTGTGCCAAAGAAAAAAAAAATCATTATTTGTTGAAAGAAGGTCGACTCAAGGATGAGACAAGTTTATCTGTTATTTAAAAGCTTCAGCACCTGCTCCCCTCGAAAAAAAGGATTGTGTCTTTCGCAAAGGTTTATCACATTTTTTTTTTCCATCAGAGTTTCCTGATCGGGGACTCAAAATGCTGGCTACGGCCCTGAATAACAACAACAAAACAAATCACACACACACAAAGAAAAACCCATCAAAGAAATATTGTCGGCGGAGCAAATGTCGGCGGAGCAAATGTCGTCGGAGCAAATGTCGGCGGAGCAATTGTCACCAGACTAATCGTCGCCGCAGCATGTGTCGGGTTACCGTTATTTTTTTATATTTATTATTCTATTATGTCCTTAGCTATCATTTGTATCTTCCTTCTATCACCTTCTCTTACGTTATTCTTTGTTTTTATCATTCTATCACTTTCTTCTCCTTTTGTCTTTCCTTCTCTCATTTTTTGTTTCTTCCTTGTATCACCTTCTCTTATGTTATTCCTTGTTTTTTCATGTTATCACTCTCTCTTTATGTGTTTCCTTATGTTTTTCTTTGTTTCTTCCTTCTATCAGTTTCTCATATATTATTCTTCGTTTTTATCATTCTGCCATTCTCTCTTAATGTCTTTCATTATGTTTTCTTTGTTTCTTCCTTTTATCACTTTCTCTTATGTTATTCTTTGTTTTTATCATTTTTCTTTCTCTTATCCATTCTTTGTATCATATACCTGACTTAGTCACCTGATCCCAAAAATTGGTCGCGTGACCGACGAAAGCACCGTCGTGAAAAATCGAAAGAACTTTTGCGAAGGGAATGGACTTTAGGTGCGCGACGTATTCACGCTCCAGTAACTCGTATTAGCTCCGGGTGCCTAAATCGAAAGTTCGCTATTGCCGCGGCGACAGTAGAAACGCGAACCATGTAATCCTGAGTCCGGTAACGTATTGACTAGACCATGACATAAGAATGATTTTTTAAATATCAAAATCAAAAATGAATAGTTCCTGTATTGGAGTAAACCCTTGGACTAGGTGTACGGTTGCTGTTATCATCAACTGCACTTAAACGAAAAGAGAAAGAAAACACACAATACCTTAAACGAATTCTTATTGTCATCAACTAGACCAGGGGCGTACGCAGGATTTTTTCAAGGGGGGGGGGGGGGTTAAAATCGGGCCCAAAATATTTTGCTCCCGAAAAATTTAAAATCACGCCGGCCGAAAAGTCGCTCAGTGGGGGGGGGGGGGGGGGGGGGGGTAAGGTCACCTTTTTTAGGTTAGCCGTGGGCATATATATATTTATATATATATTTATTATTATTTTTTTTTAATAATAATAAATACAAAAAATAAATTAAAAAAAGTCAAAGGGGGGGGGGGGTGGGTTTAGGTTTTTTAGGGGGGGGGGGTTTACACACATAAAAATACCAAAGGGGGGGGTTTGAACCCCAAAAAACCTCCCCCTGCGTACGCCCCTGAACTAGACACTACACCATCTTCCTGCGATCCAGGTTGTGAAAAATAATAATTGTATTATACATGTAAATCTAAACAAATATTATGTTCCTAATTTAGGTACTAAAAAATGACAAGAATACTTGTATGCGCACTTAATCCTATATAACTCTTTCTCTCTCTCTCTCTCCCTATCTTTCTCTTTCTCTCTCTGTCTTTCCATCTCTATATATATTTAAACGAGACGTTAATTGAAGTTAAGGTTTATTCTGACAAATAGAGTTTTCCTTAGCTGCTTGAAGAGAAGTTTCTCCTATTACTGCGGGAGGTGTTTAATAATAATGATGTGTCAATAAAACAAAAAGAAGTGAGTGTACAATTAAGCAAGGTTTGCTTCCTGGTTTCTTAGTCTTCTTGTCAGTATTTAACATGTCATGGTTAATTTCAATTTTACTACTACTTAACATTAGAGAGATATAATAAAAACATATTTGCATTTGCAGGGCATGGTTAATAATCATTAAAAAGAAATGTTTAATATACAATAATGTAAAATGTGACTTGAATCATGAAGAACTAACAATTTCGTATATGTATCCATAATCTACTACAAATCTGTTAATTCATATTTTTGTCTTTACCAAACACCTGAACAAAATCAATCTGGAAAAGACAAATACAATGTTTAGGAATGCAAAGGCTGGCATGGAATCAAAATAATTTTAAATAAAGGCTCCTGGGAACCATGCAGGTCATGCTCCCATAACGTCATTGATTATAGTGTTCGCAAATTTCAAGAGGCAGGAGATTTGATAGACTAGGCGATTATTTTGCCTTAATAATTAATAGAATAGGTACATTTAAATTGCACACATGTCCGTTCATAGAATGCTAAAGACGCATTTAAGTAGTACCATAACCTTTAGCTTTAACCCATGAGCCCTGATGTGCTCAAACCATTCAGGGAATGATAACCCAACAGAGTTTCATTTAAAACAGCTGGGTGGACGGTACCACGTCTTTATTGACGTCTTCCGAACGCCATTATTGCCACGGCGACACTAGAAATGCGAACCGTGTTACCCAGAGTCCGGTAACGTATTCACTTTACCACGACAAAGGGTTGATTTTTAAAATAACACAAATATAAATGAATGATACCTGTATCGGATTCATCACTTGGATGAGGTGTAGGGTTGCTGTTATCATCAACTGCATTTAAACGAAGAAAGGAAGAAAACACAATATACCTTGAACATATCCTTATTTTCATCAGCTAGACACTGCTACACGATCTTTCTGAAATCAGGGTTCTGCAAACATAGTACTTGTATTACACAATTAAATCTAAACTAATGTTATGTTCCTAATTTAGGTACCTAAGAATGACAACGATACTAATATGTGCACTTAACCAAGGGTGTCGATTTGTAACCGTGGTTGGGGGGGGGGGGTGATAGGTCCCAAAATATCTTCGGCAATGGATCAAAGCAACCAAGAGGTAGAAGCGTGTGGCAGGTTGCACCCCATCCCTTCCAAGTTATTAAATTTTTCAAGGCACTCTCAATAAAGATAACATTTCAGAGAATATAGGAACCATGTGGATCCCATATGGGCTTGCTACCTGGGTTATTTTTTTTAGGGGGCGGTAGTGAAGCGTGTGAATCACTTACAGAGCGCGCGAAGTACGCTCCTTAGGGGGTAGTTGCAGGGAGGGAAATCCCCCCCCCCCCCCCCCCGCGCGTAGTACGGAAGCTGACCTTTCACTAAATTATTAAAGAATGGAGACGATCCGTTGTACCATTCTCGACTGTTAATCCTTGTTTGAATTCAGTTCCCCCTTCCCGCGCAAAGCGCGGAAGTTTTGACGTTTCATTAAATTATGAAAGAACACGATTCGTTGTACCGTTCTCAACTTAAATCCCTTTTCTTCGTACGTCCTCTTCCTTTCTTCTTTCTATATATTTTTTTTTTTTTTTAGCCGGCGTTCTTTTTTTTTTCTTGGGGGGGGGGGGGGGCGATCCCCAACACCGCCCACTAGCTACGCGCCTTTTTCTTCTCTGTCTCTAATTATCTTTCTCTCTCCCGCTCGATCTCTACTTCTTATTTTGCACTTTTGCACTTAACATTTAGCTCGTTGCTTTTTAACGCTGCGGCTTTACATTTGGCGCCCTACATTTTTATAATGCTGTTGACTGAATAAATTTGATAAATTGGTCAATTCCCGATGAAGCCGTATAAGCGAGAATTCAATTTTTCTTGTCTCATATACGGTTGTCTCATTTACTTCGTTTTCTATTTATATTTGTATGTATTATGAAAATGAGATACAAAATGTGTATATTGATGGTCATCTTGCGAGTGATAACCATTAACTACTCTCATCGGGCTCTCATCATTAATTTTTCTCTTCATTTTTTTTTTATGGTGATTTTTTTTGGGGATGATTGTACAGGCCACCCCCCCCCCCACACCTGACATATTGGGGGGGGGGGATATATCCCCCATCCCCCTCGGGATTGACATCCATGCACTTAACCCTTAATATATACATATACATACATATACATATATATAATTATATCAATACATATTTATATATATATATATATATATATATATTTAAACAAGATATAGATTGAGGTTTAGGTTTATTTTGAAGAATAGACATTTTCTTAGCTGCCTGAAGAGAACTTTCTCCTATAACTGCGGGAGATATTTGATATAGATGATGTGTCAATGTAAAGAAAAACAAGTGAGTGTACAAATAAGCAACTTTTGCTCCCTTTTTTAAAATCTTCTTGTCAGTTTGTACCATTTCTTTATACCATGTATCAAAGCTTTTTAATACCTTGCCCAACGATCTCACAATTATAAATGTTGTTCGATCTAACAGTATTGAGAACAATAACATTAATGCTATTTGCTCACTTCTTTCATGCAACTCTAAAGAACAATGTATATTATCTGACTTTTTAAATTTACTTTGATAAATGCAAGTTGATCAATGCAGTAATTATGAATGTCTTATCAATAAATGTAGTTTAATACATGTAATTTTATATTTTTAAGTCGGGTTTTACATCACGTATTCAAAAAGATCATACATAACAATATTTAATAATTGCATTTTATCGATTTATATCTTATATATATATATATATATATATATATATATATATTTATGTATTTGTAATATTTTAATCATTTAGTTTCAATTCTAATTTTTCTCTCAATAAATTATCAAGATGTCCTGCACCGCCTCTCAAACTGTATATCTGATCTTATACCCTTTAACTTTCTACTATTTCATATCCAAGTATGCAAACTGAACACGATATTATTATTGTTTTCGTTATTTATGATGTATGTACCTTGTAGTGTTTATTTCTGGATTCATTTAAAAATGTTAAAGCATATAATGATATTTATGTGCCTACGGAATTATTTTTACCTTGTAAATTCACCTGCATCAGCCTCCAGCTGTATTGTTGAATATTGAAATGAAACCTTATCAAATCAGATCAAATCATCTCGTGGATAATGAATGTTTTTTGATCTTTTTATCTCTCTTTTGTCACTATGGTTCCCTTTTGTCCTTAAATTTCTGTAAATATGTTAGTGTATTATAACTTGCACATTGGTTTGTAAATTGTATTTCCATTGTTTTATATTCTAATATTCGAATTTTTGTAATCACTGCCTCGCTTAAAGAAAATAGCATTTACTGAATGCGGGCACAGTTATTGTATTTGTATCGTGTTGAATAGACCGTGACATAAGAATGATTTTTTAAATAACAAAATCATAAACGAATATTACCTTTGTTGGAGTAAACCCTAGGATGAGGTTTAGGAGTGCTGTTATCAACAACTGCATTTACACGAAGAGAGAGAAAAAAAAACACACAGCACCTTAAACGAATTCTTATTTTCATCAGCTAGACACTACACCATCTTCCTGCGATCCGGGTTCTGAAAGAAATGGTACCTGTATTACACATGTAAAACTAAGCTAAATTTATGTTCCAAATGTAGGTACTAAAGAATGACAACAATACTAATGTGCGCACCTTCTGACAAATAGAGTTTTCCTTAGCTGCTTGAAGAGGACTTTCTCCTATAACTGCGGGAGGTGTTTAATAATAATGATGTGTCAATGTAAACAAAAAGAAGTAAGTGTACAAATAAGCAAGGTTTGCTTCCAGGTTTCTTAATCTTCTTGTCAGTATTTAACATGTCATGGTTAATTTCAATTTTACTACTACTTAACATTAGAGAGATATAATAAAAACATATTTGCATTTGCAGGGCATGGTTAATAATCATTAAAAATAAATGTTTAATATACAATAATGTAAAATGTGACTTGAATCATAAAGAACTAACAATTTCGTATAATTATCCATAATCTACTAAAAATCTGTTAATTCTTATTTTTGTCTTTACCAAACACCTGAACAAAATATATCAGGAAAAGACAAATACAAAGTTTAGGAATGCAAAGGCTGGCATGGAATCATAAGAATTTTAAATGAAGGCTCCTGGGACCCACGCAGGTCACGCTCCCATAACGTCATTGATTATGGTAGTGTTCGCACATAAGGCAATTGTTTTGCCTTAATAATTAATATAATAGGTACATTTAAATTGCGCACATATCCGTTCATAGAATGCTAAAGACGCATTCAAAGTAGTACCATTACCTTAGGCTTTAACCCAGGAGCCCTGATGTGCTCAAACTATTTAGGGAATGATAACCCAACAGAGTTTCATTTAAAACAGCTGGGTGGAGGGTACCACTTCTACATTGACGTCTTCCGAAGGCCATTATTGCCGCGGCGACACTAGAAACGCGAACCATGTTACCCAGAGTCAGGTAACGTATTGACTAGACAATGACTTAAGGATGATTTTTTAAAAATATCAAAATCATAAATGGAATTACCTGTATCGGAGTAATCCCTTGAAATAGGTGTAGGGTTGCTGTTATCATCAACTGCATCTAAACGAAGATAGACAGAAAACACGATATACCTAAAACAAATCCTTATTTTTTATCAGCAAGACACTACACCATATTCCTGCGATCCGGGTTCTGAAAAAATAGCAGTGTATTACACATGTATATTTTACACAAATGTTATGTATCTAATTTAGGTACTAAGGAATGACAAAAATACTAATTTGCGGATTTAACCCTATAAAATGTGAGTTAAAGCAAGTTTACGCCTAAACAGTTGCCTATTATTAAAACAATCATTTATGAACAGTAAATTATTATACATCTTAACCCGTTGATTACTGAATTGTATAGGTCCCATAGGCTTAACACAGGGACCACCAGGTTCCCGTAAGCAAAGGGTTAACAAGAGTGTTTTATCACAAATCATTTGGTATCTTTTAGTGTGATATGTGGGCACGCTTGGATAATTAGGATATATTCTTTAAGAGAGTGCAATATTCGACTGGCGCCAAAGTGATGCCTATGTACTCTTTGAATAAAGCAATTGGGATGTTGGTATTAGTTAGGCATTTGCATATCCAAATGACAACCCTAACCAAACTTAATCATGCCATACATATCAAAACACACACAGAGTCAAGCTCAGTCAGCCACTCACACACACACACACACATACACACACGCAAGAACACACACAAACAGACAAACTTCCGCGCATTCGTTCACTCAGATAAATTAAAAATACACGCATCCAAGTCGTTATACGTAAGCAAAATTTCTGTAAATTCGCAAAATTACTCTTTTATATCAAAGTGGAATTTAAATTCAACCACAATGCCAAAATGAAAGTTTGGTGCATTGAACTCACGATGAATTGTTTCTCCCAAAGGACTCGGTCCGTCTGAAAAAAAGTATTGTATTACACATGTATGTCTAAACAAATGTTATGTATATAATGTAGGCACTAAGTAATGACAACAATATTAATGTGCGCACTTAACCCTATACAATGTGACTTAAAACAAGTTTACGCCTAAAAAATTGCCTATTATTAAACTTAACCCTAAACATTTACCCTGGCATTAACCCAGGAGCCATAATGTGCTTGAACCATTCAGGGAATGAATTCCAACCAGAGTTCCATTAACAACACATGGGTGGAGGGTACCACTTCTAAATTGACGTCTTCCGAGGGCCATTATTGCCGCGGCGACACTAGAAACGCGAACCGTGTAACCCAGAGTCCGGTAACGTATTGACTAGACCATGAAATAAGGATGATTTTTTTTTAAATTACAAAATTGTAAATAAATAATACCTGTATCGGATTCATCACTTGGAATAGGTGTAGGGTTGCTGTTATCATCAACTGCATCTAAACGAAGATAGACAGAAAACACGAAATACCTAAAACAAATCCTTATTTTTTATCAGCAAGACACTACACCATATTCCTGCGATCCGGGTTCTGAAAAAATAGCAGTGTATTACACATGTATATTTTACACAAATGTTATGTATCTAATTTAGGTACTAAGGAATGACAAAAATAACTAATTTGCGCATTTAACCCTATACAATGTGAGTTAAAGCAAGTTTACGCCTAAAAAGTTGCCTATTATTAAAACAATCATTTATGAACAGTAAATTATTATACATCTTAACAAGAGTGTTTTATCACAAATCATTTGGTATCTTTTAGTGTGATATGTGGGCAAGCTTGGATAATCAGGATATATTCTTTATTAAAGAGAGTGCAATATTCGACTGGCGCCAAAGTGATGCCTATGTACTCTTTGAATAAAGTAATTGGGATGTTGGTATTAGTTAGGCATTTGCAGATCCAAATGACAACCCTAACCAAACTTAATCATGCCATACATATCAAAACACACACACAGTCAAGCTCAGTCAGCCACTCACACACACACACATACACACACTCACGCAAGAACGCACACAAACAGACAAACTTCCGCGCATTCGTTCACTCAGATAAATTAAAAATACACGCATCCAAGTCGTTATACGTAAGCAAAATTTCTGTAAATTCGCAAAATTACTCTTTTATATCAAAGTGGAATTTAAATTCAACCACAATGCCAAAATGAAAGTTTGGTGCATTGAACTCACGATGAATTGTTTCTCCTAAAGGACTCAGTCCGTCTGAAAAAGGTATTGTATTACACAATCTAAACAAATGTTATGTATCTAATGTAGGCAGTAAGTAATGACAAAAATATTAATTTGCGCACTTAACCCTATACAATATGAGTTAAAACAAGTTTACGCCTAAAAAAATTGCCTATTATTAAACTTAACCCTAAACATTTACCCTGGCATTAACCCAGGAGCCATAATGTGCTTGAACCATTTAGGGAATGAATTCCAACCAGAGTTCCATTAACAACACATGGGTGGAGGGTACCACTTCTAAATTGACGTCTTCCGAGGGCCATTATTGCCGCGGCGACACTAGAAACGCGAACCGTGTAACCCAGAGTCCGGTAACGTATTGACTAGACCATGAAATAAGGATGATTTTTTTAAATGACACAATTGTAAATAAATAATACCTGTATCGGATTCATCACTTGGAATGGGTGAAGGGTTGCTGTTAATATAAACTGCATTTTAAAGGAAGATAGAAAGAAAACACAATATACCTAAAAACAAATCCTTGTTTTCATCAGCTAGACACTACACCATCTTCCTGCATATCATGTTCTGAAAACATAGTAACTGTATTACACATTAAAATCTAAAAAAAAGTTATGTATATAAGTTAGGTACCTAAGAATGACAACGATAATAATATGTGCACTTAACCCTTTTTATATATATATACATATTTAAACAAGATATTGATCGAGGTTTAGATTTATTCTGACAAATTGACTTTTCCTTTTCTGCTTAAAAAGATCTTTCTCCTATAACTGCGGGAGGTGTTTAAAATTAATAATGTGTCAATGTAAACAAAAAGAAGTGAGTGTACAAATAAGCAAGTTTTGCTCCCTGGTTTTTAAAATCTTCTTGTGAGTTGTACCATTACTTTATACCATGAATTCAAAGCTTTTTAATACCTTGCCCAACGATCTCACAATTATAAATGTTGTTCGATCTTACAGTATTGAGTAGAGTAACATTAAAGCTATTAGCTCAATTCTTTCATGCAACTCTGAAGAACAAAATATATTACGTGACTTTTTAAATTTACTTTGATAAATGCAAGTTGATCAATGCAATAATTCTGAATGTTTTATCAATAAATGTAATTTTATGTTTTCAAGTCGGGTTTTACATCACGTATTCATAAAGATCATTAATAACAATATTTAATAATTGTATTTGTAAAATTTTAATCATTTAGTTTAAATTCTTTAATGATCAATACTAATTTTTCTCTCAATACATTATCAAGATGTCCTGCACCGACTCTAAAACTGTATATCTGATCTTATACCCTTTAATTTTCTACTATTTCATATCCAAGTATGCAAACTGAACACAACATTATTATTTTTTTTCGTTATTTATGATTTATGTACTATGTATTGTTTATAACTGGATTCATTTAAAGCTGTTAAAGCATACAATGATATTAATGTGCCTATGGAATTATTTTTACCTTGTAAATTTACTTGCATCAGCCACCTGCTCTATTGTTGAATATTCGAATAAAACCTTATCAAATCAAATCAAATCAAATCATCTCGTGGATAATGAATGTTTTTTATGTTCTTTTTATCTCTCTTTTGTCACTATGATTCCATTTTGTACTTAAATTTCTGTAAATATTTTAGTGTATCATAACTTGCACATTGGTTTGTAAATTGTATTTCCATTGTTTTATATTCTAATGTTCGAATTTTTGTAATCACTGCCTCGCTAAAAGAAAACAGCATTTACTGAATGTGGGGCACAATTATTGTATTTGTATCGTGTTGAATAGACCGTGACATAAGAATGATTTTTTAAACAACAAAATCATAATGGAATATTACCTTTTTTTGAGTAAACCCTAGGAAGAGGTTTAGAGGTGCTATCACCAGCAACTGCATTTACACGAAGAGAGAAAGAAAATACACAACACCTTAAACGAATTCTCATTTTCATCAGCTAGACACTACACCATCTTCCTGCGATCCGGGTTCTGAAAAAAGGTACCTGTATTACACATGTAAAACCCTCTAACCCTCTATATATATATATCAATACATATATACACATATATATATATATATACATACATATATATATATATATATATATATAAACCAGACGTTAATTGAAGTTTAGGTTTATTCTGACAAATAGAGTTTTTTCTTAGCTGCTTGAAGAGAAGTTTCTCCTATAACTGCGGGAGGTGTTTAATAATAATGATGTGTCAATGTAAACAAAAAGAAGTGAGTGTACAAATAAGCAAGGTTTGCTTCCAGGTTTCTTAATCTTCTTGTCAGTATTTAACATGTCATGGTTAATTTCAATTTTACTACTACTTAACATAATAGAGATATAATAAAACATATTTTCATTTGCAGGGCATGGTGAATAATCAGTTAAAAGAAATGTATAATATACAATATATGTAAAATGTTACTTGAATCATAAAAAATAACAATTTCGTATAATTATCCATAATCTACTAACAATCTTTTAATTCATATTTTTGTCTTTACCAACCACCTGAACAAAATAAATCAAGAACAGACAAATAAAATGCTTAGGAATGCAAAGGCTGGCATGGAATCAAAAGAATTTTAAATGAAGGCTCCTGGGACCCATGGAGGTCATGCTCCCATAACGTCATTGATTATGGTATTGTTCGCACATTTCAAAAGGCAGGAGATTTGATAGACAAGGCAATTGTTTTGCCTTAATAATTAATATAATAGGTACATTTAAATCGCGTACATATCCGTTCATAGAATGCTAAAGACGCATTCGAAGTATTACCATTACCTTTAGCTTTAACCCAGGAGCCCTGATGTGCTCAAACCATTCAGGGAATGATAACCCAACAGTGTTTCATTTAAAACAGCTGGGTGGAGGGTACCACTTCTACATTGACGTCTTCCGAACGCCATTATTGCCGCGGCCACACTAGAAATGCGAACCGTGTTACGTAACGTATTCACTTTACCACGACAAAGGGTTGATTTTTAAAATAACACAAATATAAATGAATGATACCTGTATCGGATTCATCACTTGGATGAGGTGTAGGGTTGCTGATATCATCAACTGCATTTAAACGAAGAAAGGAAGAAAACACAATATACCTTAAACGAATTCTTATTGTCATCAACTAGACACTACACCATCTTCCTGCGATCCAGGTTGTGAAAAATAATAATTGTATTACACATGTAAATCTAAACAAATATTATGTTCCTAATTTAGGTACTAAAGAATGACAAGAATACTTGTATGCGCACTTAATCCTATACATATATATATATATATATATATAATATCCTTCTCTTTCTCTCTCTCTCTCTCTCCCTATCTTTCTCTTTCTCTCTCTATCTTTCCATCTCTATATATATATTTAAACGAGACGTTAATTGAAGTTTAGGTTTATTCTGACAAATAGAGTTTTCCTTAGCTGCTTGAAGAGATCTTTCTCCTATAACTGCGGGAGGTGTTTAATAATAATGATGTGTCAATGTAAACAAAAAAGTGAGTCTACACATAAGCAAGGTTTGCTCCCTGGTTTCTTAATCTTCTTGTCAGTATTTAACGTGTCATGGTTAATTTCAATTTTACTACTACTTAACATAATAGAGATATAATGAAACATATTTGAATGTGCAGGGCATGGTTAATAATCAGTTAAAAGAAATGTATAAAATAAAATATATGTCAAATGTGACTTGAATCATAAAGAACTAACAATTTCGTATAATTATTCATGATCTACAAAAAATCGGTTAATTTATATTTTTGTCTTTACCAACACCTGAACAAAATAAATAACAAATAGGAAAATAAAAATGTTTAGGAAAGCAAAGGCTGGCATGGAATCAAAAGAATTTTGAATTAAGGCTCCTGGGACCCATGCGGGTCATGCTCCCATAACGTCATTGATTATGGTAATGTTCACACATTTCAAGAGGCAAGAGATTTGATAGACAGGGTAAGTCCGGTAACGTATTCACTTTACCACTACAGTGGGTTGATTATTAAAATAACACAAATATGAATGAATGATACCTGTATCGTAGTAACCCTCTGGAGTAGATGAATGGTTGCTGTTATCATCATCTGCATTTAAACGAAGAGAGAAATAAACACACAATACCTTAAACGAATTCTTATTGTCATCAACTAGACACTACACCATCTTCCTGCGATCAGGGTTAAAAAAAATTGTATTACACATGTAAATCAAAACAAATGTTATATTCCTAATTTAGGTACTTAAGAATGACAGCTATACTAACATACGCAGTTAACCCTAAACATTTACCCTGGCATTAACCCAGGTGCCCTAATGTGCTTAAACCATTCATGGAATGAATTCCCACCAGAATTCCATTAACAACACCTGGGTCGAGGGTACCAATAGTAAATTAACGCTTACCGGAGTCTATAAGTGTTGATGTGGCATTAGCACCGCGAACATTGCGATCCGGAAGCCGGGGTAACGTCACGCCACGACCTAAGGTTGATTTAAAAAAAAAATAACAACATTATATAAGTTAATAAGCGGACTTTTTGTGCATTTAGACCTTTTTGCCAAAAACAGGAGAACCATTTCCAAATCGTAATCAATCGCATTACTGGTCTAACTTCGCTATGATAATGAACGTACTTAGTGTTTCCTTCTCCAATGAACCTTGACATCCATTGAAATTTCGATATCACTATAAATCGTGTAACAATTCAAATCGTCAAATAGTAAGATTTTCCATCTTTAAATGTTCATATCAAATGCTATTGAAATTTCTTCCGAAATCGGATCGTAGTTATATCGTATATGTGCGACGGGCCTCAATCTGCTCACGCGTACTCTTGTTTTCATCTAGTTCCCCCTACATATTTCCTTGAAATAGGTAAATTATTTGTATAATAAGTCCATTAAAAAATTGTATTCAAAGTAAGAAACGTTGATATGTAGGGTTGCATGGCCGTTTTATATCAGGGTAGTAGTACTTTTCAATAAATAACTTTCGCATTCTACCGGGTGTCCAGTCAACACCTGGGTTAATGGCGGCAAATGTAGATTAATGTCTTGCCAAGGGACATGAGTTCTGCGGTGGTATTCGAACCGTAAACCATGTGATCCAAAGTCCGGTAACATATCCACTAGACAACGACACTTCTCATTCGAGAGTGTCACTATCATAATTGTTACCGTGAGGGCAAATTTTTCCTCAGCCAATCAGAAGCCACAATTTCATTAGCATATACCATTTGCAACGTATTATGGATTTCAAGTTTTATGAAACAGAGCCCTGGTTTGATATAAACTTAGTGAACTAACATGGCTAAACAGACATTCATATCTGCATCGTAGTATGTATCGTCACTGAAGTCACTTTGACCTGCATAGCAACAACAACAAAATAGTAGACAAATTAGAATGACATAAAAAACAATGAAAGGGAAGAAAGAAACACGGGCGCACATGCTCAGTAAACTGACAATTTGAGGACGTTCACTTTGAAAAAGAGAGAGAGAGGGGGGGGGGGGGTTGAAAGAAAAACAAACAAACATGTACCTGCATGCTGGTCGACCATTGGAATGTTTTGCTCACCGTTCTCCATTGTTGTATCATTATCTTCATTTTTACCTGCATAAATAACCATACTAAATATAAAGCAAATACATAGGTAGCTCATCTAATCGTTCCAGAACCTGGTTAATTAATCAATTAACATGTCATCAAGACGTTTTTATACTCGACTAAAATATAGAGAAAGATTACTGTACATGTATATTGAATAAGCGAGGGTGAGGGAAAGAGTGAGTCTTTTTAGAGAAAGTTTCGGGAAAGTCTGCAGCATTGCTATATGAAATCAAATATTTACCCTGAACCTGTTATTACTAAATAATAAATGCTTTATTTGTATAGAACAAAAGAATAGACATTGGCTTTAAGAGCTTTACAATTCTCATCACTATCCTGGTGTTTATATGATAATGATAAATATAATAATGATACTACTAATTATAAAAAATGATAATAATACAAAAATCCCATTTATATACCGTGACATACTATGTTTATAAGCAATGCATTATAAGTACTATTATATATTCCCATGATACTGGGTACATCATCATCTTCATCATTAGGCCCAAACAAATTATTTGGTTGTCCTCGACCGCCCGCTCGTCATTTTCGGGCCGGTCGTATTTAAAAAAAATATATTTATTTATTTGTTTTCAATTCATTTTTGTTTGTTGTTTTAATTCAATTTTTTTTTGTTTTTGTTTTTGTTTTTTTGTTTTTTTTTGTTTTTTTTGTTTGGGGGGGGGGGGGGAGCAATCTTAAATGCCAAACATACCATTTTATGCATTTGCAAGGATCAAAATGCGTCCCGGTGCTAGTTTTGTCTTTTCAGTACGCAATTAGGTATTTATTAAACTTGCCATTTTTATTTTTCTATGTCAAAATGCCGTTCATTCAAATCAGGTTTTGAGCATTCTTCAACTCATTTTAAAGCCCATCTGTACTAGTTAACATGAGGGATTAGACCACCCTGCAAGGTCACTGGACAGGTGGTTATATCATCAATTCAGCTCTCAGTTAATATAAGATAAAGAGGATCATGGGGGACCAATAGTCACCGATAAGGCATTGTTTGCTACACAGAGGGCGCAAGTAGCTATAAATAGTACAATGGATATTTTAAAGGTGCTGTATTTCAAAGCCCAAAATACTTTCTGTGTTGGTCTTGATATTCGTTGTACATTAAACTAGTCTTTTACCATTTTAAAGTTTTGTATAGACTTTGTTTGTTTAAATGCTTGACAATCCCAATAAAAAAAAAATTATGGAAAAGAAAATATTAAAAAAAAAAAAATGGGGGGAATTTTTTTTTTTTAATCCGCCCGCCCACCCCTACTCCAGAATAGCAATCGAGGACAACCAAACAATTTTTTGTTTTTGGCCTTATTAGCATTCACTCAACGTGTTCGTGTGAAATGATTACGTAAACATCTCCCAAATATATTTACAAAAACGCTAATCAGGTAACTGTTATCAAAGTTTTAAGAATGAAACATAAATAATCCTAATTAGAAAACAAAATGTTATGGCTCACCCTTTTTTCTCCGAAAGATGTACACAATAATGAAAATTATCGCTAGGAGCATCACCAAAAATATTAGAGGTGCAGCTATGGTTAGTGCATGGGGATGGAAATTCTTGTATCGTCCTGGTGGCGAATCTGTCAGGGAATTCAGTGAAATAATATAATATGTTCTATATGAACACGAAATGAAAGACCCCCTCCCCCAAATAAAACAAAACAAGAAAAAAGAGACCGATGTCTTAAATATATATATATATATATATATATATACATATAAAACTAGTTCTATGGGGACATGTGTATGAGACCGCGTTATGGGGACTTGGACTTGCCGTGGGTTATTAAAGCAATCTCAACGTAGGATATGTAAAGCCATTCGAGGCGAAACTATATATCATTATATATCATTTGAAATACGAAATACATTCAAATAAAAACAAAATTAGTCTGTCTGTACCAGACCGTGGTGCGCGGACATTTGTCCCCGTAGCCCGGTATATATCCCCATAGCCCGGTATATATCAATGTCCCCATAGCCCGGTATATATCAATGTCCCCATAGCCCGGTATATATATATGTCCCCATAACCGGTGTATATAAATATACCCTATCAAGCCCAAGCTATTATGGTCAAAGGGCAGGGACGGCCTAGCGACTTCCAAAGTTGGGGGGGGGGGGCACCAAGAAAAAAGGGCACTTTCTAGAAAAAGAGCATGTGTCAGTACAACAAAATAATCATCAGAGGTGAAAATAGGGCATTTCTTACAACTTCAATGGGAGGCACTCACCAGGGATGAAAAAAGTAATTCATGAGAATAGGAAAATTGGCATTTGTCGATGGAAAAAGGGCCCCCATCAGATTTTGATAGGGGCATTTAAGGTGAAAAGGGCATTTATGAAAAGGGGATAGGTCCCTTATTAGAAAGGAAAAGGGGCACGTATCATTGGTAAAAAGGGAATTATCAAAGGTAAAAAGAGGCACTTATCGCACCTGAAAATAGGCAAAGACCAGATATAAAAAGGGGCACTTATGTGAATAAAAAAGGGGCACTTATAATAAAGGAAAATGTGCATTATTTTGTTGAAAGAAAATGGGCACCGATCAGATTTTAAAAGGGGCATTTATCGGAGGTGAAGCGGGCACTTATCTGAAGTTAAAAGGAGTAACTCCTCGTACCTGAAAAAGGTCATTTACCAGAGATGAAAAGGGGCATTTATGATAAGGTGAAGGGGCTCTTTTTTAATGGGGGCGCTTATTAGAAAGGTAAAGGGGAACATGTGAAAATATTTGCGCCTATCCGAGTTAAAATGGGGTAGCTATTTAAAGGGGGAAACTCTTACAAAGGAAAAGGGGCACTTGTCACAGTAACAGAGGCACCTCTCAGATTTGAATAGGGCAATTATCCAAGATGAAGAGGGCACTTATCAAAAGTGAAAAAGGGCACTTCTCGTACCTGAAAAGGAGCACTTACTATAGAGATTAAGAAGGGCACTTATCAGAATGGAAAATTGACACTTTTTGCAAAGGAAAATGGGAACTTGTCGAAAGAAAAGTGGCACGTGTGAAAATAAAAGGGGCACTTATCACAGATGAAAAGGCGAAGGGTCAATTTGACAAATTAATAGGGACACTTGTCAGGTAAGAGGGGCACTATTCCTATGTAAAAAAGGGGCACTTTTTACAAAGTTAAAGGGGCACTTTTCCTATGTAAAAAGGGGCACTTTTCGGGTGCTTGAAAAAGTGGAGGCACTAATGAAATTGAATGACGATCGTTTGGAAATGTATGAGCAAACCTGTAATTATATACAAATATCGTGCGCATACTCCAGTGGCGGATCCGGGGGGGGGGGGGGGCTGGGGAAAAAACGTGTAAAAAACACGTTAATTTTACCTGTTTTTGGAGATGGACCCCCCCCCCCCCCACCCCTTGCGCTCAAGGGGGGGGGGGGGGGTGCAATTTTTCAAATTTTCGAGGACCAAAAAAAGAATTGTGCTCACTACCCCCCCCCCCCCCCCCGTGGTGCGCGGACATTTGTCCCCGTAGCCCGGTATATATCAATGTCCCCATAGCCCGGTTTATATCAATGTCCCCATAGCCCGGTATATATCAATGTCCCCATAGCACGGTATATATCAATGTCCCCATAGCCCGGTATATATCAATGTCCCCATAGCCCGGTATATATATATGTCCCCATAACCGGTGTATATAAAAAATACCCTATCAAGCCCAAGCTATTATGGTCGAAGGGCAGGGACGTCCGAGCGACTTCCGAAGTGGGGGGGGGGGGCACCAAGGAAAAAGGGCACTTTCTAGAAAAAGAGCATGTGTCAGTACAACAAAATAATTATCAGAGGTGAAAATAGGGCATTTCTAACAACTTCAATAGGAGGCACTCACCAGGGATGAAAAAAGTCATTCATGAGAATAGGAAAATTGGCATCTGTCGACGGAAAAGGGGCCCCCATCATATTTTGATAGGGGCATTTAAGGTGAAAAGGGCATTTATGAAAAGGGGATAGGAAAAAAAACGTTTCTTTGGAAATGCCCCCCCCCCCCTGGCGCTCAAGGGGGGGGGGGGTGCAATTTTTCAAATTTTCAAGGACCAAAAAAAAAAAAAGGCAGTGCTCACTACCCCCCCCCCCCCAGAAATGTTCAGATTATAGAATGCACGTTGCAAGAACACCGACGGAACCCTGAATGGTATCAGTTATTAAGGAATAACCACAATGCAATCTCAATGGGATTCCAGCGGGGAAATTTGAGCTCAGAAATGTTCCTAACATCGCCTTGCTGGGAAGGTCGCCACGTAGATCCTATATTTTGGCAGTAATCTGGAGTAATGGATATGCGGTATAAGTAGACAGTGGGGCATAGCCACCATACGCTCTTTAAACTAGAAACCCCCAAAAGAGCAATATTTCATAAGTGTATACGTAAGTTATGTTTTAATGTCATTCTTTATACGCCTACGCACAGGTTTTAAATGATCCGTGCCTTCAAAACATTCGATGATTTGTATTCAGTTACATGCAGCATGGCTAAAGAATATCTACATGATCTAGATAAAAGAGTTATGAATGACCCTCCCCCCCCCCCTCCCCGGGAGGGGAGAAAAGGGGAAGGCATAACAATTTGTTATGGATGGCTAGGGGTTGCCAGGGGGATAGGTCTGGATAAGGGGATATAACGTGTAAATGTTACCTTATTTGGTTCCAGGGTTTTAATTAGATATGAACAGAGAATGGGACTAGTGTCGGAAGGGGAGAAGGGGAGGGCATAGCAATGATTTATGGATGACAAAGAGAAACCAAGCTGGGGGATATGTCTGGATAAGGGGATATAAAGTGTCAATGTTGCCTCCTTGGTTTTGGGTTTAATGATACCAATGTCAACATATTATTTACGTTTAGAATTGTGGATTAATAAGCTAAAGGGATGCCAGTAAAGTGTCAGATTTTCCCCAAAATGTTACCTCCTTGGTTGTAGGGTTTTATTAGAGGGGATAACAATGTGTTATGGATGGCAAGGGGTAACCAAGGGGGGGGGGGGGGGGGGTAGATTACGGGATATAAAGCAGTATAGTTATGTTACCTCCTTGGTTTTGGTTATTTTTTTATTATAATGAACAGAGAATGGGACTAGAAGTATCAGGAGGGGAGAAAAGGGAAGGGCACAACAATGTTTTATTGATGACAAAGGGTAGCCAGGGGGAAGGATATGTCTGGATAAGGGGATATAAAGTGTAAATGTTACCTCCTTGGTTGCAGGGTTTTAATTAGATACGAACAGAGAATGGGACTAGTGTCGGGAGGGGAGAAGGGGGAGGGCATTACAATGTGTCATGTATGGCAAAGCAGTATGTATTACCTCCTTGGTTTAAAAAAATAAAAAAATAACAGAGAATGGGACTAGGATCAGAAGGGGGAAAAGGGGAGGGCATAACAATGTTTTATGGATGGCAAGGGGTAACCAAGGAGGTGGGGGAAGGTCTAGATAAGGGATTTAAAACATTTTATATTTCCTCCTTGGTTTTTAGGAATTTTAATCAGATATGAACAGAGAATGGTACTTCTGCTGGGAGGTGAGAAAATGGGAAGGCATAACAATGGGGGGGGGGGGGGGGTGATAAAATATCTGAACTGAAAAGGTCGCCACGTAGATCTACTAGATATTTCGGCAGTAATCTGGAGTAATAACGGATTTATGTTATGAGTAGCCACCATACGCCATGTAATCTGGAAACCCCCCAAAGATCACTATTTCATATTTGTATACATATGTTTTAATTTCATGCTTTATACGAATACGCAAAGTTTGTCAAAGCAGCATGGATAAAGATCATCTACATGATCTAGAGAAATAGTTTTGAATGACTACCCCCCCCCCCTCCCCGCTTGTGAGGAGTGTGGGGGGGGGGGGGGTAACGCATATTTTAAAACATCAGAATGGCCTGGAAAGTCAACGAGCATTTTTCAGTTCTTAACATGTACCAACCTGGTTAAAACTTACTCAAGAAACCATACAATGGTTGGCAAAGAGGGGCCCGCTTAAAGTCTCTTCAGGGGACACGGCAGCAAGGCCCCGTTGAGCCATTGAAATATTGTTGTCCAGAAATGTTAAAATTATCATATGCACGTCGCAAGAACGCCAACGGAACCCTAAATGATATAAAGAATACCA
Source organism: Strongylocentrotus purpuratus (assembly GCF_000002235.5). Classification (NCBI taxonomy): domain Eukaryota; kingdom Metazoa; phylum Echinodermata; class Echinoidea; order Camarodonta; family Strongylocentrotidae; genus Strongylocentrotus; species Strongylocentrotus purpuratus. The sequence goes on from NW_022145606.1 coordinate 30,275,103, forward strand.
ACATTGCAATATCTATGGGATTCACACAACATAGCAAAATGTGTTAAATATAATAAGTTATAATATCTCCACATCTTTAAGCACAATACATCTCCACTCCCTGGGGAGCAATCCTTCCAAGCGGCTCTTCGGCATTAAGAAGATAGTTCTCATGAAGGCTTTCACCTCCTACCGGGTCCCGATTTATATACCTGAATAGAGAGAAACAATAATTATGGATAAAATGTCAAGCTGAAGGGCAACAAGGCAATGGGAAGGGTTCGAACTCGAGCTCCTATTATCGGAAAGCGTGCGCTCTACCAATCTTGACAAACCACATGCACATAAATGTGCATAGCGCGAAATCCTGAATATACTGATCGACGTTCATGATCAAATATAAAATAGTAATCATATATATACAAAATGTCCCAATACCCCTGTCTAATACTGCATTAACTACAGTGCCCTCTTGTTTTGGAGTTGCAAAGTGCTAAAATAACGTAGGCATTGTAATAATTACTAAAGCCAATATTAGTTAACTATAAGTAATGATTAAAAGCTATGTTTCAATTTATATAGCGCCTAATATGGATGATAAGCGCTTTACAATGATATCATTAGCCCGGCCATAGGAAACAATGCAAACCGGCACACATTTTGTGCACCATCACAACTCCCTGCGGAGCAATCCTCCTAAGCGACTCATGGGCACTAAAGTGCTAAAATAACGTAGGCATTGTAATAATTACTAAAGCCAATATTAGTTAACTATAATAAGTTATGAATAAAAGTTATATTTCGAGTTATAAAGCGCCAAATTTGGATGATTAGCGCTTTACAATGATATTATTAGCCCGGTCATAGGAAAAAAATGCAAATTAGCACACATTGTGCGCATCATCTCAACTCCCTGGGGAGCAATCCTCCTAAGCGGCTCATGGGCATTGAGAAGATCTTTTACATGAGGGTTCTTACCTCCTACAGGGTCCTCATTTATACACCTGAGTATAGAGCATCAATAATATTATTGTGGAAAAGATGTTTTGCTGAAGGGAAAAAAGGCGGTGGGAAGGGTTCGAACTCAGAATCCTATTATCGGAAAGCATGCGCTTTACCAATCTTGACAAGCCACATGCACATGAATGTGCATATAGCGCGAATTCCTGAACATACTTGTACAGGAAGTCGGTCAGAAGACCCCCTTGATCGACGTTCATGATCACAAATAAAATATTAATCATATATATACAAATATTGTCCCCATAGCCCTGTCTAATACTGGTTATCACAGTGTCCTCTTGTTTCAGAGTTGCAAAGTGCATAAATAACGTAGGCATTGTAATAATTACTAAAGCCAATATTAGTTAACTATAATAACTATAATAAGTTATGATTAAAAGTTATATTTCGAGTTATATAGCGCCAATTTTGGATGATTAGCGCTTCACAATGATATTATTAGCCCGGTCATAGGAAACAATGCAAACCAGCGCACATTGTGTGCACCATCTCAACTCCCTGGGGAGCAATCCTCCTAAGCGGCTCATGGGCATTGAGAAGATCTTGTACATGAGGGGTCTTACCTCCTACAGGGTATTCATTTATACACCCGAGTATAGAGCATCAATAATTGTGGAAAATGATGTTTTGCTGAAGGAAAAAAAGGCAGTGGGAAGGTTTCGAACTCAGAATCCTATTATCGGAAAGCATGCGCTCTACCAATCTTGACAAGCCACATGCACATGAATGTGCATATAGCACGAATTCCTGAATATACTTGTACAGGAAGTCGGACAGAATGATGACCCCCTTGATCGACGTTCATGATCACAAATAAAATACTAATCATATATATACAAATAATGTCCCCATAGCCCTGTCTAATCGTGGTTACTACAGTGTCCTCTTGTTTCGGAGTTGCAAAGTGCTAAAATAATGTAGGCATTGTAATAATTACTAAAGCCAATATTAGTTAACTATAATAACTATAATAAGTTATGATTAAAAGTTATATTTCGAGTTATATAGCGCCAATTTGGATGATTAGCGCTTTACAATGATATTATTAGCCCGGTCATAGGAAACAATGCAAGCCAGCGCACATTGTGTGCACCATCTCAACTCCCTGGGGAGCAATCCTCCTAAGCGGCTCATGGGCATTGAGAAGATCTTTTACATGAGGGCTTTCACCTCCTACAGGGTCCTCATTTATACACCTGAGTATAGAGCATCAATAATAATTGTGGAAAAGTTGTTTTGCTGAAGGACAAAAAGGACAGTTGGAAGGGTTCGAACTCGGGCTCCTATTATCGGAAAGCATGCGCTCTACCAATCTTGACAAGCCACATGCACATGAATGTGCATATAGCGCGACTTCCTGAATATACTTGTACAGGAAGTCGGTCAGATGACCCCCTTGATCGACGTTCATGATCACAAATAAAATACTAATCATATAAATAAATGTCCCCATAGCCCTGTCTAATCGTGGTTACTACAGTGTCCTCTTGTTTCGGAGTTGCAAAGTGCTAAAATAACGTAGGCATTGTAATAATTACTAAAGCCAATATTAGTTAACTATAATAACTATAATAAGTTATGATTAAAAGTTATTTTCGAGTTATATAGCGCCAATTTGGATGATTAGCGCTTTACAATGATATATTAGCCCGGTCATAGGAAACATTGCAAGCCAGCGCACATTGTGTGCACCATCTCAACTCCCTCGGGAGCAATCCTCCTAAGCGGCTCATGGGCATTGAGAAGATCTTTTACATGAAGGCTTTCACCTCCTACAGGGTATTCATTTATACACCCAGTATAGAGCATCAATAATTGTTGAAAATTGTTTTGATGAAGGTCAAAAAGGCAGTGGGAAGGGTTCGAACTCGGGCTCCTATTATCGGAAAGCATGCGCTCTACCAATCTTGGCAAGCCACATGCATATGAATGTGCATATAGCGCGAATTCCTGAATATACTTGTACAGGAAGTCGGTCAGATGACCCCCTTGATCGACGTTCATGATCACAAATAAAATACTAATCATATAAATAATGTCCCCATAGCCCTGTCTAATCGTGGTTACTACAGTGTCCTCTTGTTTCGGAGTTGCAAAGTGCTAAAATAACGTAGGCATTGTAATAATTACTAAAGCCAATATTAGTTAACTATAATAACTATAATAAGTTATGATTAAAAGTTATATTTCGAGTTATATAGCGCCAATTTGGATGATAAGCGCTTTACAATGATATATTAGCCCGGTCATAGGAAACATTGCAAGCCAGCGCACATTGTGTGCACCATCTCAACTCCCTGGGGAGCAATCCTCCTAAGCGGCTCATGGGCATTGAGAAGATCTTTTACATGAGGGCTTTACCTCCTACAGGGTATTCATTTATACACCCGAGTATAGAGCATCAATAATTGTGGAAAAGTTGTTTTGCTGAAGGACAAAAAGACAGTGGGAAGGGTTCGAACTCGGGCTCCTATTATCGGAAAGCATGCGCTCTACCAATCTTGACAAGCCACATGCACATGAATGTGCATATAGCGCGAATTCCTGAACATACTTGTACAGGAAGTCGGTCAGATGACCCCCTTGATCGACGTTCATGATCACAAATAAAATACTAATCATATATATATACAAATAATGTCCCCATAGCCCTGTCTAATCGTGGTTACTACAGTGTCCTCTTGTTTCGGAGTTGCAAAGTGCTAAAATAACGTAGGCATTGTAATAATTACTAAAGCAAATATTAGTTAACTATAATAACTATAATAAGTTATGATTAAAAGTTATTTTTCGAGTTATATAGCGCCTAATATGGATGATAAGCGCTTTACAATGATATATTAGCCCGGTCATAGGAAACATTGCAAGCCAGCGCACATTGTGTGCACCATCTCAACTCCCTGGGGAGCAATCCTCCTAAGCGGCTCATGGGCATTGAGAAGATCTTTTACATGAGGGCTTTCACCTCCTACAGGGTCCTCATTTATACACCTGAGTATAGAGCATCAATAATTGTGGAAAAGTTGTTTTGCTGAAGGACAAAAAGGCAGTGGAAGGGTTCGAACTCGGGCTCCTATTATCGGAAAGCATGCGCTCTACCAATCTTGGCAAGCCACATGCATATAAACATATAGCGCGAATTCCTGAATATACTTGTACAGGAAGTCGGACAGATGACCCCCTTGATCGACGTTCATGATCACAAATAAAATACTAATCATATATATACAAATAATGTCCCCATAGCCCTGTCTAATCGTGGTTACTACAGTGTCCTCTTGTTTCGGAGATGCAAAGTGCTAAAATAATGTAGGCATTGTAATAATTACTAAAGCCAATATTAGTTAACTATAATAACTATAATAAGTTATGATTAAAAGTTATATTTCGAGTTATATAGCGCCAATTTGGATGATTAGCGCTTTACAATGATATTATTAGCCCGGTCATAGGAAACAATGCAAGCCAGCGCACATTGTGTGCACCATCTCAACTCCCTGGGGAGCAATCCTCCTAAGCGGCTCATGGGCATTGAGAAGATCTTTTACATGAGGGCTTTCACCTCCTACAGGGTCCTCATTTATACACCTGAGTATAGAGCATCAATAATTGTGGAAAAGTTGTTTTGCTGAAGGACAAAAAGACAGTTGGAAGGGTTCGAACTCGGGCTCCTATTATCGGAAAGCATGCGCTCTACCAATCTTGGCAAGCCACATGCACATGAATGTGCATATAGCGCGAATTCCTGAATATACTTGTACAGGAAGTCGGACAGAATGATGACCCCCTTGATCGACGTTCATGATCACAAATAAAATACTATTCATATATATACAAATAATGTCCCCATAGCCCTGTCTAATCGTGGTTACTACAGTGTCCTCTTGTTTCGGAGTTGCAAAGTGCTAAAATAACGTAGGCATTGTAATAATTACTAAAGCCAATATTAGTTAACTATAATAACTATAATATGTTATGATTAAAAGTTATATTTCGAGTTATATAGCGCCAATTTCGGATGATTAGCGCTTTACAATGATATAATTAGCCCGGTCATAGGAAACATTGCAAGCCAGCGCACATTGTGTGCACCATCTCAACTCCCTCGGGAGCAATCCTCCTAAGCGGCTCATGGGCATTGAGAAGATCTTTTACATGAGGGCTTTCACCTCCTACAGGGTCCTCATTTATACACCGAGTATAGAGCATCAATAATTGTGGAAAAGTTGTTTTGCTGAAGGACAAAAAGACAGTTGGAAGGGTTCGAACTCGGGCTCCTATTATCGGAAAGCATGCGCTCTACCAATCTTGACAAGCCACATGCACATGAATGTGCATATAGCGCGAATTCCTGAACATACTTGTACAGGAAGTCGGTCAGATGACCCCCTTGATCGACGTTCATGATCACAAATAAAATACTAATCATATAAATAATGTCCCCATAGCCCTGTCTAATCGTGGTTACTACAGTGTCCTCTTGTTTCGGAGTTGCAAAGTGCTAAAATAACGTAGGCATTGTAATAATTACTAAAGCCAATATTAGTTAACTATAATAACTATAATAAGTTATGATTAAAAGTTATATTTCGAGTTATATAGCGCCAATTTTGATGATTAGCGCTTTACAATGATATATTAGCCCGGTCATAGGAAACATTGCAAGCCAGCGCACATTGTGTGCACCATCTCAACTCCCTCGGGAGCAATCCTCCTAAGCGGCTCATGGGCATTGAGAAGATCTTTTACATGAAGGCTTTCACCTCCTACAGGGTATTCATTTATACACCCCAGTATAGAGCATCAATAATTGTTGAAAATTGTTTTGATGAAGGACAAAAAGGCAGTGGGAATGGTTCGAACTCGGGCTCCTATTATCGGAAAGCATGCGCTCTACCAATCTTGACAAGCCACATGCACATGAATGTGCATATAGCGCGAATTCCTGAATATACTTGTACAGGAAGTCGGTCAGAGATGACCCCCTTGATCGACGTTCATGATCACAAATAAAATACTATCATATATATACAAATAATGTCCCCATAGCCCTGTCTAATCGTGGTTACTACAGTGTCCTCTTGTTTCGGAGTTGCAAAGTGCTAAAATAACGTAGGCATTGTAATAATTACTAAAGCCAATATTAGTTAACTATAATAACTATAATATGTTATGATTAAAAGTTATATTTCGAGTTATATAGCGCCAATTTCGGATGATTAGCGCTTTACAATGATATAATTAGCCCGGTCATAGGAAACATTGCAAGCCAGCGCACATTGTGTGCACCATCTCAACTCCCTGAGGAGCAATCCTCCTAAGCGGCTCATGGGCATTGAGAAGATCTTTTACATGAGGGCTTTCACCTCCTACAGGGTATTCATTTATACACCCGAGTATAGAGCATCAATAATTGTTGAAAATTGTTTTGCTGAAGGACAAAAAGACAGTGGGAAGGGTTCGAACTCGGGCTCCTATTATCGGAAAGCATGCGCTCTACCAATCTTGACAAGCCACATGCACATGAATGTGCATATAGCGCGAATTCCTGAACATACTTGTACAGGAAGTCGGTCAGATGACCCCCTTGATCGACGTTCATGATCACAAATAAAATACTAATCATATATATACAAATAATGTCCCCATAGCCCTGTCTAATCGTGGTTACTACAGTGTCCTCTTGTTTCGGAGATGCAAAGTGCTAAAATAATGTAGGCATTGTAATAATTACTAAAGCCAATATTAGTTAACTATAATAACTATAATAAGTTATGATTAAAAGTTATATTTCGAGTTATATAGCGCCAATTTGGATGATTAGCGCTTTACAATGATATATTAGCCCGGTCATAGGAAACAATGCAAGCCAGCGCACATTGTGTGCACCATCTCAACTCCCTGGGGAGCAATCCTCCTAAGCGGCTCATGGGCATTGAGAAGATCTTTTACATGAGGGCTTTACCTCCTACAGGGTATTCATTTATACACCCGAGTATAGAGCATCAATAATTGTAGAAAAGTTGTTTTGCTGAAGGACAAAAAGACAGTGGGAAGGGTTCGAACTCGGGCTCCTATTATCGGAAAGCATGCGCTCTACCAATCTTGACAAGCCACATGCACATGAATGTGCATATAGCGCGAATTCCTGAACATACTTGTACAGGAAGTCGGTCAGATGACCCCCTTGATCGACGTTCATGATCACAAATAAAATACTAATCATATATATACAAATAATGTCCCCATAGCCCTGTCTAATCGTGGTTACTACAAGTGTCCTCTTGTTTCGGAGTTGCAAAGTGCTAAAATAACGTAGGCATTGTAATAATTACTAAAGCCAATATTAGTTAACTATAATAACTATAATAAGTTATGATTAAAAGTTATATTTCGAGTTTATAGCGCCAATTTGGATGATTAGCGCTTTACAATGATATATTAGCCCGGTCATAGGAAACATTGCAAGCCAGCGCACATTGTGTGCACCATCTCAACTCCCTCGGGAGCAATCCTCCTAAGCGGCTCATGGGCATTGAGAAGATCTTTTACATGAGGTTTTACCTCCTACAGGGTATTCATTTATACACCCGAGTATAGAGCATCAATAATTGTTGAAAATTGTTTTGCTGAAGGAAAAAAAGGCAGTGGGAAGGGTTCGAACTCGGGCTCCTATTATCGGAAAGCATGCGCTCTACCAATCTTGACAAGCCACATGCACATGAATGTGCATATAGCGCGAATTCCTGAATATAATTGTACAGGAAGTCGGTCAGATGACCCCCTTGATCGACGTTCATGATCACAAATAAAATACTAATCATATATATACAAATAATGTCCCCATAGCCCTGTCTAATCGTGGTTACTACAGTGTCCTCTTGTTTCGGAGATGCAAAGTGCTAAAATAATGTAGGCATTGTAATAATTACTAAAGCCAATATTAGTTAACTATAATAACTATAATAAGTTATGATTAAAAGTTATATTTCGAGTTATATAGCGCCAATTTGATGATTAGCGCTTTACAATGATATTATTAGCCCGGTCATAGGAAACAATGCAAGCCAGCGCACATTGTGTGCACCATCTCAACTCCCTGGGGAGCAATCCTCCTAAGCGGCTCATGGGCATTGAGAAGATCTTTTACATGAGGGGTCTTACCTCCTACAGGGTATTCATTTATACACCCGAGTATAGAGCATCAATAATTGTGGAAAAGTTGTTTTGCTGAAGGACAAAAAGACAGTGGGAAGGGTTCGAACTCGGGCTCCTATTATCGGAAAGCATGCGCTCTACCAATCTTGACAAGCCACATGCACATGAATGTGCATATAGCGCGAATTCCTGAATATAATTGTACAGGAAGTCGGTCAGATGACCCCCTTGATCGACGTTCATGATCACAAATAAAATACTAATCATATATATACAAATAATGTCCCCATAGCCCTGTCTAATCGTGGTTACTACAGTGTCCTCTTGTTTCGGAGTTGCAAAGTGCTAAAATAACGTAGGCATTGTAATAATTACTAAAGCCAATATTAGTTAACTATAATAACTATAATAAGTTATGATTAAAAGTTATATTTCGAGTTATATAGCGCCAATTCGGATGATTAGCGCTTTACAATGATATATTAGCCCGGTCATAGGAAACATTGCAAGCCAGCGCACATTGTGTGCACCATCTCAACTCCCTGAGGAGCAATCCTCCTAAGCGGCTCATGGGCATTGAGAAGATCTTTTACATGAGGGCTTTCACCTCCTACAGGGTCCTCATTTATACACCTGAGTATAGAGCATCAATAATTGTGGAAAAGTTGTTTTGCTGAAGGACAAAAAGACAGTTGGAAGGGTTCGAACTCGGGCTCCTATTATCGGAAAGCATGCGCTCTACCAATCTTGACAAGCCACAAGCACATAAATGTGCATATAGCGCGAATTCCTGAACATACTTGTACAGGAAGTCGGTCAGATGACCCCCTTGATCGACGTTCATGATCACAAATAAAATACTAATCATATATACAAATAATGTCCCCATAGCCCTGTCTAATTGTGGTTACTACAGTGTCCTCTTGTTTCGGAGTTGCAAAGTGCTAAAATAACGTAGGCATTGTAATAATTACTAAAGCAAATATTAGATAACTATAATAACTATAATAAGTTATGATTAAAAGTTATTTTCGAGTTATATAGCGCCAATATGGATGATTAGCGCTTTACAATGATATATTAGCCCGGTCATAGGAAACATTGCAAGCCAGCGCACATTGTGTGCACCATCTCAACTCCCTCGGGAGCAATCCTCCTAAGCGGCTCATGGGCATTGAGAAGATCTTTTACATGAAGGCTTTCACCTCCTACAGGGTATTCATTTATACACCCAGTATAGAGCTTCAATAATTGTTGAAAATTGTTTTGATGAAGGTCAAAAAGGCAGTGGGAAGGGTTCGAACTCGGGCTCCTATTATCGGAAAGCATGCGCTCTACCAATCTTGACAAGCCACATGCACATGAATGTGCATATAGCGCGAATTCCTGAATATACTTGTACAGGAAGTCGGTCAGATGACCCCCTTGATCGACGTTCATGATCACAAATAAAATACTAATCATATATATACAAATAATGTCCCCATAGCCCTGTCTAATCGTGGTTACTACAGTGTCCTCTTGTTTCGGAGTTGCAAAGTGCTAAAATAACGTAGGCATTGTAATAATTACTAAAGCCAATATTAGTTAACTATAATAACTATAATAAGTTATGATTAAAAGTTATATTTCGAGTTATATAGCGCCAATTTTGATGATTAGCGCTTTACAATGATATTATTAGCCCGGTCATAGGAAACAATGCAAGCCAGCGCACATTGTGTGCACCATCTCAACTCCCTGGGGAGCAATCCTCCTAAGCGGCTCATGGGCATTGAGAAGATCTTTTACATGAGGGGTCTTACCTCCTACAGGGTATTCATTTATACTCCCGAGTATAGAGCATCAATAATTGTAGAAAAGTTGTTTTGCTGAAGGACAAAAAGACAGTGGGAAGGGTTCGAACTCGGGCTCCTATTATCGGAAAGCATGCGCTCTACCAATCTTGACAAGCCACATGCACATGAATGTGCATATAGCGCGAATTCCTGAACATACTTGTACAGGAAGTCGGTCAGATGACCCCCTTGATCGACGTTCATGATCACAAATAAAATACTAATCATAATACAAATAATGTCCCCATAGCCCTGTCTAATCGTGGTTACTACAGTGTCCTCTTGTTTCGGAGTTGCAAAGTGCTAAAATAACGTAGGCATTGTAATAATTACTAAAGCCAATATTAGATAACTATAATAACTATAATAAGTTATGATGTAGAGGTGTCGTGGACGAATGGATATTTCACCGGACTGTGGAATCAGCAAGGTTCGCGGTTCAACTCCCACCGCGGCACTAATGTCCTTGGCAAGACATTGATCTACATTTGCCACTCTCCTACCCAGGTTTTAAATGGGTACCCGGTAGGATGCGAAAGCTAAGTGGGTTAGATTAGCAAGTGTGCGCTTGTAAAAAAGACGCCTGAATGGAATGCTCCCAGGGAGTGGAGAATGTGCATACTGTGTGGGGTTCAGAGCCTGAATCCTATGACCAAAATAATAATATATATATCTGTAAAGCGCTTTGACAGGGCCTTCCGTCCTGAAAAGCGCTATATAAGAACTAGCTAATTATATTATTTATTATGATTAAAAGTTATTTTCGAGTTATATAGCGCCAATTTGGATGATTAGCGCTTTACAATGATATATTAGCCCGGTCATAGGAAACATTGCAAGCCAGCGCACATTGTGTGCACCATCTCAACTCCCTCGGGAGCAATCCTCCTAAGCGCTCATGGGCATTGAGAAGATCTTTTACATGAAGGTTTCACCTCCTACAGGGTATTCATTTATACACCCGAGTATAGAGCATCAATAATTGTTGAAAATTGTTTTGCTGAAGGACAAAAAGGCAGTGGGAAGGGTTCGAACTCGGGCTCCTATTATCGGAAAGCATGCGCTCTACCAATCTTGACAAGCCACATGCACATGAATGTGCATAAGCGCGAATTCCTGAATATACTTGTACAGGAAGTCGGTCAGATGACCCCCTTGATCGACGTTCATGATCACAAATAAAATACTAATCATATATATACAATAATGTCCCCATAGCCCTGTCTAATCGTGGTTACTACAGTGTCCTCTTGTTTCGGAGATGCAAAGTGCTAAAATAATGTAGGCATTGTAATAATTACTAAAGCCAATATTAGTTAACTATAATAACTATAATAAGTTATGATTAAAAGTTATATTTCGAGTTATATAGCGCCAATTTTGATGATTAGCGCTTTACAATGATATTATTAGCCCGGTCATAGGAAACAATGCAAGCCAGCGCACATTGTGTGCACCATCTCAACTCCCTGGGGAGCAATCCTCCTAAGCGGCTCATGGGCATTGAGAAGATCTTTTACATGAGGGGTCTTACCTCCTACAGGGTATTCATTTATACTCCCGAGTATAGAGCATCAATAATTGTAGAAAAGTTGTTTTGCTGAAGGACAAAAAGACAGTGGGAAGGGTTCGAACTCGGGCTCCTATTATCGGAAAGCATGCGCTCTACCAATCTTGACAAGCCACAAGCACATAAATGTGCATATAGATCGAATTCCTGAACATACTTGTACAGGAAGTCGGTCAGATGACCCCCTTGATCGACGTTCATGATCACAAATAAAATACTAATCATATATATACAAATAATGTCCCCATAGCCCTGTCTAATCGTGGTTACTACAGTGTCCTCTTGTTTCGGAGTTGCAAAGTGCTAAAATAACGTAGGCATTGTAATAATTACTAAAGCAAATATTAGATAACTATAATAACTATAATAAGTTATGATTAAAAGTTATTTTTCGAGTTATATAGCGCCTAATATGGATGATAAGCGCTTTACAATGATATATTAGCCCGGTCATAGGAAACATTGCAAGCCAGCGCACATTGTGTGCACCATCTCAACTCCCTCGGGAGCAATCCTCCTAAGCGGCTCATGGGCATTGAGAAGATCTTTTACATGAAGGCTTTCACCTCCTACAGGGTATTCATTTATACACCCCAGTATAGAGCTTCAATAATTGTTGATAAATTGTTTTGATGAAGGTCAAAAAGGCAGTGGGAATGGTTCGAACTCGGGCTCCTATTATCGGAAAGCATGCGCTCTACCAATCTTGGCAAGCCACATGCATATGAATGTGCATATAGCGCGAATTCCTGAATATACTTGTACAGGAAGTCGGACAGATGACCCCCTTGATCGACGTTCATGATCACAAATAAAATACTAATCATATATATACAAATAATGTCCCCATAGCCCTGTCTAATCGTGGTTACTACAGTGTCCTCTTGTTTCGGAGATGCAAAGTGCTAAAATAATGTAGGCATTGTAATAATTACTAAAGCCAATATTAGTTAACTATAATAACTATAATAAGTTATGATTAAAAGTTATATTTCGAGTTATATAGCGCCAATTTTGGATGATTAGCGCTTTACAATGATATTATTAGCCCGGTCATAGGAAACAATGCAAGCCAGCGCACATTGTGTGCACCATCTCAACTCCCTGGGGAGCAATCCTCCTAAGCGGCTCATGGGCATTGAGAAGATCTTTTACATGAGGGGTCTTACCTCCTACAGGGTATTCATTTATACTCCCGAGTATAGAGCATCAATAATTGTAGAAAAGTTGTTTTGCTGAAGGACAAAAAGACAGTGGGAAGGGTTCGAACTCGGGCTCCTATTATCGGAAAGCATGCGCTCTACCAATCTTGACAAGCCACATGCACATAAATGTGCATATAGCGCGAATTCCTGAACATACTTGTACAGGAAGTCGGTCAGATGACCCCCTTGATCGACGTTCATGATCACAAATAAAATATTAATCATATATATACAAATAATGTCCCCATAGCCCTGTCTAATCGTGGTTACTACAGTGTCCTCTTGTTTCGGAGTTGCAAAGTGCTAAAATAACGTAGGCATTGTAATAATTACTAAAGCCAATATTAGTTAACTATAATAACTATAATAAGTTATGATTAAAAGTTATATTTCAAGTTATATAGCGCCAATTTGGATGATTAGCGCTTTACAATGATATTATTAGCCCGGTCATAGGAAACAATGCAAGCCAGCGCACATTGTGTGCACCATCTCAACTCCCTCGGGAGCAATCCTCCTAAGCGGCTCATGGGCATTGAGAAGATCTTTTACATGAAGGCTTTCACCTCCTACAGGGTATTCATTTATACACCCCAGTATAGAGCTTCAATAATTGTTGATAAATTGTTTTGATGAAGGTCAAAAAGGCAGTGGGAAGGGTTCGAACTCGGGCTCCTATTATCGGAAAGCATGCGCTCTACCAATCTTGGCAAGCCACATGCATATGAATGTGCATATAGCGCGAATTCCTGAATATACTTGTACAGGAAGTCGGACAGATGACCCCTTGATCGACGTTCATGATCACAAATAAAATACTAATCATATATATACAAATAATGTCCCCATAGCCCTGTCTAATCGTGGTTACTACAGTGTCCTCTTGTTTCGGAGATGCAAAGTGCTAAAATAATGTAGGCATTGTAATAATTACTAAAGCCAATATTAGTTAACTATAATAACTATAATATTATGATTAAAAGTTATATTTCGAGTTATATAGCGCCAATTTGGATGATTAGCGCTTTACAATGATATAATTAGCCCGGTCATAGGAAACAATGCAAGCCAGCGCACATTGTGTGCACCATCTCAACTCCCTGAGGAGCAATCCTCCTAAGCGGCTCATGGGCATTGAGAAGATCTTTTACATGAGGGCTTTCACCTCCTACAGGGTCCTCATTTATACACCTGAGTATAGAGCATCAATAATTGTGGAAAAGTTGTTTTGCTGAAGGACAAAAAGACAGTGGGAAGGGTTCGAACTCGGGCTCCTATTATCGGAAAGCATGCGCTCTACCAATCTTGACAAGCCACATGCACATAAATGTGCATATAGCGCGAATTCCTGAACATACTTGTACAGGAAGTCGGTCAGATGACCCCCTTGATCGACGTTCATGATCACAAATAAAATACTAATCATATATATACAAATAATGTCCCCATAGCCCTGTCTAATCGTGGTTACTACAGTGTCCTCTTGTTTCGGAGTTGCAAAGTGCTAAAATAACGTAGGCATTGTAATAATTACTAAAGCAAATATTAGTTAACTATAATAACTATAATAAGTTATGATTAAAAGTTATTTTCGAGTTATATAGCGCCAATTTGGATGATAAGCGCTTTACAATGATATATTAGCCCGGTCATAGGAAACATGCAAGCCAGCGCACATTGTGTGCACCATCTCAACTCCCTGGGAGCAATCCTCCTAAGCGGCTCATGGGCATTGAGAAGATCTTTTACATGAAGGCTTTCACCTCCTACAGGGTATTCATTTATACACCCGAGTATAGAGCATCAATAATTGTGAAAAGTTGTTTTGATGAAGGACAAAAAGGCAGTGGGAAGGGTTCGAACTCGGGCTCCTATTATCGGAAAGCATGCGCTCTACCAATCTTGACAAGCCACATGCACATGAATGTGCATATAGCGCGAATTCCTGAATATACTTGTACAGGAAGTCGGACAGATGACCCCCTTGATCGACGTTCATGATCACAAATAAAATACTAATCATATATATACAAATAATGTCCCCATAGCCCTGTCTAATCGTGGTTACTACAGTGTCCTCTTGTTTCGGAGTTGCAAAGTGCTAAAATAACGTAGGCATTGTAATAATTACTAAAGCCAATATTAGTTAACTATAATAACTATAATAAGTTATGATTAAAAGTTATATTTCGAGTTATATAGCGCCAATTTTGGATGATTAGCGCTTTACAATGATATTATTAGCCCGGTCATAGGAAACAATGCAAGCCAGCGCACATTGTGTGCACCATCTCAACTCCCTGGGGAGCAATCCTCCTAAGCGGCTCATGGGCATTGAGAAGATCTTTTACATGAGGGGTCTTACCTCCTACAGGGTATTCATTTATACTCCCGAGTATAGAGCATCAATAATTGTAGAAAAGTTGTTTTGCTGAAGGACAAAAAGACAGTGGGAAGGGTTCGAACTCGGGCTCCTATTATCGGAAAGCATGCGCTCTACCAATCTTGACAAGCCACATGCACATGAATGTGCATATAGCGCGAATTCCTGAACATACTTGTACAGGAAGTCGGTCAGATGACCCCCTTGATCGACGTTCATGATCACAAATAAAATACTAATCATATATATACAAATAATGTCCCCATAGCCCTGTCTAATCGTGGTTACTACAGTGTCCTCTTGTTTCGGAGTTGCAAAGTGCTAAAATAACGTAGGCATTGTAATAATTACTAAAGCCAATATTAGTTAACTATAATAACTATAATAAGTTATGATTAAAAGTTATATTTCGAGTTATATAGCGCCAATTTGGATGATTAGCGCTTTACAATGATATATTAGCCCGGTCATAGGAAACAATGCAAGCCAGCGCACATTGTGTGCACCATCTCAACTCCCTGGGGAGCAATCCTCCTAAGCGGCTCATGGGCATTGAGAAGATCTTTTACATGAGGGGTCTTACCTCCTACAGGGTATTCATTTATACTCCCGAGTATAGAGCATCAATAATTGTAGAAAAGTTGTTTTGCTGAAGGACAAAAAGACAGTGGGAAGGGTTCGAACTCGGGCTCCTATTATCGGAAAGCATGCGCTCTACCAATCTTGAAAAGCCACATGCACATGAATGTGCATATAGCGCGAATTCCTGAATATACTTGTACAGGAAGTCGGTCAGATGACCCCCTTGATCGACGTTCATGATCACAAATAAAATACTATTCATATAATACAAATAATGTCCCCATAGCCCTGTCTAATCGTGGTTACTACAGTGTCCTCTTGTTTCGGAGTTGCAAAGTGCTAAAATAACGTAGGCATTGTAATAATTACTAAAGCCAATATTAGTTAACTATAATAACTATAATAATTATGATTAAAAGTTATATTTCAAGTTATATAGCGCCAATTTTGGATGATTAGCGCTTTACAATGATATTATTAGCCCGGTCATAGGAAACAATGCAAGCCAGCGCACATTGTGTGCACCATCTCAACTCCCTCGGGAGCAATCCTCCTAAGCGGCTCATGGGCATTGAGAAGATCTTTTACATGAAGGGCTTTCACCTCCTACAGGGTATTCATTTATACACCCCAGTATAGAGCATCAATAATTGTTGATAAATTGTTTTGATGAAGGTCAAAAAGGCAGTGGGAATGGTTCGAACTCGGGCTCCTATTATCGGAAAGCATGCGCTCTACCAATCTTGGCAAGCCACATGCACATGAATGTGCATATAGCGCGAATTCCTGAATATACTTGTACAGGAAGTCGGACAGATGACCCCCTTGATCGACGTTCATGATCACAAATAAAATACTAATCATATATATACAATAATGTCCCCATAGCCCTGTCTAATCGTGGTTACTACAATGTCCTTTGTTTCGGAGATGCAAAGTGCTAAAATAATGTAGGCATTGTAATAATTACTAAAGCCAATATTAGTTAACTATAATAACTATAATAATTTATGATTAAAAGTTATATTTCAAGTTATATAGCGCCAATTTGGATGATTAGCGCTTTACAATGATATTATTAGCCCGGTCATAGGAAACAATGCAAGCCAGCGCACATTGTGTGCACCATCTCAACTCCCTCGGGAGCAATCCTCCTAAGCGGCTCATGGGCATTGAGAAGATCTTTTACATGAAGGCTTTACCTCCTACAGGGTATTCATTTATACACCCGAGTATAGAGCATCAATAATTGTTGAAAAATTGTTTTGATGAAGGACAAAAAGGCAGTGGGAAGGGTTCGAACTCGGGCTCCTATTATCGGAAAGCATGCGCTCTACCAATCTTGACAAGCCACATGCACATGAATGTGCATATAGCGCGAATTCCTGAATATATTGTACAGGAAGTCGGTCAGATGACCCCTTGATCGATCATGATCACAAATAAAACTAATCATATATATACAATAATGTCCCCATAGCCCTGTCTAATCGTGGTTACTACAGTGTCCTCTTGTTTCGGAGATGCAAAGTGCTAAAATAATGTAGGCATTGTAATAATTACTAAAGCCAATATTAGTTAACTATAATAACTATAATATGTTATGATTAAAAGTTATATTTCGAGTTATATAGCGCCAATTCGGATGATTAGCGCTTTACAATGATATTATTAGCCCGGTCATAGGAAACATTGCAAGCCAGCGCACATTGTGTGCACCATCTCAACTCCCTGAGGAGCAATCCTCCTAAGCGGCTCATGGGCATTGAGAAGATCTTTTACATGAGAGCTTTCACCTCCTACAGGGTATTCATTTATACTCCCGAGTATAGAGCATCAATAATTGTAGAAAAGTTGTTTTGCTGAAGGACAAAAAGACAGTTGGAAGGGTTCGAACTCGGGCTCCTATTATCGGAAAGCATGCGCTCTACCAATCTTGAAAAGCCACATGCACATGAATGTGCATATAGCGCGAATTCCTGAATATACTTGTACAGGAAGTCGGTCAGAGATGACCCCCTTGATCGACGTTCATGATCACAAATAAAATACTAATCATATATATACAAATAATGTCCCCATAGCCCTGTCTAATCGTGGTTACTACAGTGTCCTCTTGTTTCGGAGTTGCAAAGTGCTAAAATAACGTAGGCATTGTAATAATTACTAAAGCCAATATTAGTTAACTATAATAACTATAATAAGTTATGATTAAAAGTTATATTTCGAGTTATATAGCGCCAATTTTGGATGATAGCGCTTTACAATGATATTATTAGCCCGGTCATAGGAAACAATGCAAGCCAGCGCACATTGTGTGCACCATCTCAACTCCCTCGGGAGCAATCCTCCTAAGCGGCTCATGGGCATTGAGAAGATCTTTTACATGAAGGGTTTACCTCCTACAGGGTATTCATTTATACACCCGAGTATAGAGCATCAATAATTGTGAAAAGTTGTTTTGCTGAAGGACAAAAAGACAGTGGGAAGGGTTCGAACTCGGGCTCCTATTATCGGAAAGCATGCGCTCTACCAATCTTGAAAAGCCACATGCACATGAATGTGCATATAGCGCGAATTCCTGAATATACTTGTACAGGAAGTCGGTCAGATGACCCCTTGATCGACGTTCATGATCACAAATAAAATACTAATCATATATATACAAATAATGTCCCCATAGCCCTGTCTAATCGTGGTTACTACAGTGTCCTCTTGTTTCGGAGATGCAAAGTGCTAAAATAACGTAGGCATTGTAATAATTACTAAAGCCAATATTAGTTAACTATAATAACTATAATATTTATGATTAAAAGTTATATTTCGAGTTATATAGCGCCAATTTTTGATGATTAGCGCTTTACAATGATATAATTAGCCCGGTCATAGGAAACATGCAAGCCAGCGCACATTGTGTGCACCATCTCAACTCTGAGGAGCAATCCTCCTAAGCGGCTCATGGGCATTGAGAAGATCTTTTACATGAGAGCTTTCACTCCTACAGGGTCCTCATTTATACACCTGAGTATAGAGCATCAATAATTGTGGAAAAGTTGTTTTGCTGAAGGACAAAAAGACAGTGGAAGGGTTCGAACTCGGGCTCCTATTATCGGAAAGCATGCGCTCTACCAATCTTGACAAGCCACAAGCACATAAATGTGCATATAGATCGATTCCTGAAAATACTTGTACAGGAAGTCGGTCAGATGACCCCCTTGATCGACGTTCATGATCACAAATAAAATACTAATCATATATACAAATAATGTCCCCATAGCCCTGTCTAATTGTGGTTACTACAGTGTCCTCTTGTTTCGGAGTTGCAAAGTGCTAAAAATAACGTAGGCATTGTAATAATTACTAAAGCCAATATTAGTTAACTATAATAAACTATAATAAGTTATGATTAAAAGTTATATTTCGAGTTATATAGCGCCTAATATGGATGATAAGCGCTTTACAATGATATATTAGCCCGGTCATAGGAAACATTGCAAGCCAGCGCACATTGTGTGCACCATCTCAACTCCCTCGGGAGCAATCCTCCTAAGCGGCTCATGGGCATTGAGAAGATCTTTTACATGAAGGCTTTCCTCCTACAGGGTATTCATTTATACACCCCAGTATAGAGCATCAATAATGTTGATAAAATTGTTTTGATGAAGGACAAAAAGGCAGTGGGAAGGGTTCGAACTCGGGCTCCTATTATCGGAAAGCATGCGCTCTTCCAATCTTGGCAAGCCACATGCATATGAATGTGCATATAGCGCGAATTCATGAATATACTTGTACAGGAAGTCGGACAGATGACCCCTTGATCGACGTTCATGATCACAAATAAAATACTTATCATATATACAAATAATGTCCCCATAGCCCTGTCTAATCGTGGTTACTACAGTGTCCTCTCGTTTCGGAGATGCAAAGTGCTAAAATAATGTAGGCATTGTAATAATTACTAAAGCCAATATTAGTTAACTATAATAAGTATAATATGTTATGATTAAAAGTTATATTTCGAGTTATATAGCGCCAATTTCGGATGATTAGCGCTTTACAATGATATAATTAGCCCGGTCATAGGAAACATTGCAAGCCAGCGCACATTGTGTGCACCATCTCAACTCCCTGAGGAGCAATCCTCCTAAGCGGCTCATGGGCATTGAGAAGATCTTTTACATGAGAGCTTTCACCTCCTACAGGGTATTCATTTATACTCCCGAGTATAGAGCATCAATAATTGTAGAAAAGTTGTTTTGCTGAAAGACAAAAAGACAGTTGGAAGGGTTCGAACTCGGGCTCCTATTATCGGAAAGCATGCGCTCTACCAATCTTGAAAAGCCACATGCACATGAATGTGCATATAGCGCGAATTCCTGAACATACTTGTACAGGAAGTCGGACGATGATGACCCCCTTGATCGACGTTCATGATCACAAATAAAATACTATTCATATATATACAAATAATGTCCCCATAGCCCTGTCTAATCGTGGTTACTACAGTGTCCTCTTGTTTCGGAGTTGCAAAGTGCTAAAATAACGTAGGCATTGTAATAATTACTAAAGCCAATATTAGTTAACTATAATAACTATAATAATTATGATTAAAAGTTATATTTCGAGTTATATAGCGCCAATTTGGATGATTAGCGCTTTACAATGATATATTAGCCCGGTCATAGGAAACAATGCAAGCCAGCGCACATTGTGTGCACCATCTCAACTCCCTCGGGAGCAATCCTCCTAAGCGGCTCATGAGCATTGAGAAGATCTTTACATGAAGGCTTTCACCTCCTACAGGGTATTCATTTATACACCCCAGTATAGAGCTTCAATAATTGTTGATAAATTGTTTTGATGAAGGTCAAAAAGGCAGTGGGAATGGTTCGAACTCGGGCTCCTATTATCGGAAAGCATGCGCTCTACCAATCTTGGACAAGCCACATGCATATGAATGTGCATATAGCGCGAATTCCTGAATATACTTGTACAGGAAGTCGGACAGATGACCCCCTTGATCGACGTTCATGATCACAAATAAAATACTAATCATATATATACAAATAATGTCCCCATAGCCCTGTCTAATCGTGGTTACTACAGTGTCCTCTTGTTTCGGAGATGCAAAGTGCTAAAATAATGTAGGCATTGTAATAATTACTAAAGCCAATATTAGTTAACATAATAACTATAATATGTTATGATTAAAAGTTATATTTCGAGTTATATAGCGCCAATTTTGATGATTAGCGCTTTACAATGATATAATTAGCCCGGTCGTAGGAAACATTGCAAGCCAGCGCACATTGTGTGCACCATCTCAACTCCCTGAGGAGCAATCCTCCTAAGCGGCTCATGGGCATTGAGAAGATCTTTACATGAGAGCTTCACCTCCTACAGGGTCCTCATTTATACACCGAGTATAGAGCATCAATAATTGTGGAAAAGTTGTTTTGCTGAAAGACAAAAAGACAGTGGGAAGGGTTCGAACTCGGGCTCCTATTATCGGAAAGCATGCGCTCTACCAATCTTGACAAGCTACAAGCACATAATGTGCATATAGATCGACTTCCTGAACATACTTGTACAGGAAGTCGGTCAGATGACCCCCTTGATCGACGTTCATGATCACAAATAAAATACTAATCATAATATACAAATAATGTCCCCATAGCCCTGTCTAATTGTGGTTACTACAGTGTCCTCTTGTTTCGGAGTTGCAAAGTGCTAAAATAACGTAGGCATTGTAATAATTACTAAAGCAAATATTAGATAACTATAATAACTATAATAAGTTATGATTAAAAGTTATATTTCGAGTTATATAGCGCCAATTTGGATGATAAGCGCTTTACAATGATATATTAGCCCGGTCATAGGAAACATTGCAAGCCAGCGCACATGTGTGCACCATCTCAACTCCCTCGGAGCAATCTCCTAAGCGGCTCATGGGCATTGAGAAGATCTTTTACATGAAGGCTTTCACCTCCTACAGGGTATTCATTTATACACCCAGTATAGAGCTTCAATAATTGTTGATAAATTGTTTTGATGAAGGTCAAAAAGGCAGTGGGAATGGTTCGAACTCGGGCTCCTATTATCGGAAAGCATGCGCTCTACCAATCTTGGCAAGCCACATGCAATGAATGTGCATATAGCGCGATTCCTGAATATACTTGTACAGGAAGTCGGACAGATGACCCCCTTGATCGACGTTCATGATCACAAATAAAATGTTATCATATATATACAATAATGCCCATAGCCCGTCTAATCGTGGTTACTACAATGTCCTCTCGTTTCGGAGATGCAAAGTGCTAAAATAATGTAGGCATTGTAATAATTACTAAAGCCAATATTAGTTAACTATAATAACTATAATAAGTTATGATTAAAAGTTATATTTCGAGTTATATAGCGCCAATTTTGATGATTAGCGCTTTACAATGATATTATTAGCCCGGTCATAGGAAACAATGCAAGCCAGCGCACATTGTGTGCACCATCTCAACTCCCTGGGGAGCAATCCTCCTAAGCGGCTCATGGGCATTGAGAAGATCTTTTACATGAGGGGTTACCTCCTACAGGGTATTCATTTATACTCCGAGTATAGAGCATCAATAATTGTAGAAAAGTTGTTTTGCTGAAGGACAAAAAGACAGTGGGAAGGGTTCGAACTCGGGCTCCTATTATCGGAAAGCATGCGCTCTACCAATCTTGACAAGCCACATGCACATGAATGTGCATATAGCGCGAATTCCTGAAATACTTGTACAGGAAGTCGGTCAGATGACCCCCTTGATCGACGTTCATGATCACAATAAAATACTAATCATATATATACAAATAATGTCCACATAGCCCTGTCTAATCGTGGTTACTACAGTGTCCTCTTGTTTCGGAGTTGCAAAGTGCTAAAATAACGTAGGCATTGTAATAATTACTAAAGCAATATTAGTTAACTATAATAACTATAATAAGTTATGATTAAAAGTTATTTTCGAGTTATATAGCGCCAATTTGGATGATAAGCGCTTTACAATGATATATTAGCCCGGTCATAGGAAACAATTGCAAGCCAGCGCACATTGTGTGCACCATCTCAACTCCCTCGGGAGCAATCCTCCTAAGCGGCTCATGGGCATTGAGAAGATCTTTACATGAAGGGTTTCACCTCCTACAGGGTATTCATTTATACACCCCAGTATAGAGCATCAATAATTGTTGATAAATTGTTTTGATGAAGGTCAAAAAGGCAGTGGGAATGGTTCGAACTCGGGCTCCTATTATCGGAAAGCATGCGCTCTACCAATCTTGAAAAGCCACATGCATATGAATGTGCATATAGCGCGAATTCCTGAATATACTTGTACAGGAAGTCGGTCAGATGACCCCTTGATCGACGTTCATGATCACAAATAAAATACTAATCATATATATACAAATAATGTCCCCATAGCCCTGTCTAATCGTGGTTACTACAGTGTCCTCTTGTTTCGGAGTTGCAAAGTGCTAAAATAACGTAGGCATTGTAATAATTACTAAAGCCAATATTAGTTAACTATAATAACTATAATAAGTTATGATTAAAAGTTATATTTCGAGTTATATAGCGCCAATTTTGGATGATTAGCGCTTTACAATGATATTATTAGCCCGGTCATAGGAAACAATGCAAGCCAGCGCACATTGTGTGCACCATCTCAACTCCTGGGGAGCAATCCTCCTAAGCGGCTCATGGGCATTGAGAAGATCTTTTACATGAGGGGTCTTACCTCCTACAGGGTATTCATTTACTCCCGAGTATAGAGCATCAATAATTGTAGAAAAGTTGTTTTGCTGAAGGACAAAAAGACAGTGGGAAGGGTTCGAACTCGGGCTCCTATTATCGGAAAGCATGCGCTCTACCAATCTTGAAAAGCCACATGCACATGAATGTGCATATAGCGCGAATTCCTGAATATACTTGTACAGGAAGTCGGTCAGAGATGACCCCCTGATCGACGTTCATGATCACAAATAAAATACTATTCATATATATACAAATAATGTCCCCATAGCCTGTCTAATCGTGGTTACTACAGTGTCCTCTTGTTTCGGAGTTGCAAAGTGCTAAAATAACGTAGGCATTGTAATAATTACTAAAGCCAATATTAGTTAACTATAATAACTATAATAATTATGATTAAAAGTTATATTTCAAGTTATATAGCGCCTAATTTGGATGATTAGCGCTTTACAATGATATATTAGCCCGGTCATAGGAAACAATGCAAGCCAGCACATTGTGTGCACCATCTCAACTCCTCGGGAGCAATCCTCCTAAGCGGCTCATGGGCATTGAGAAGATCTTTTACATGAGGCTTTCACCTCCTACAGGGTATTCATTTATACACCCCAGTATAGAGCATCATAATTGTTGATAAATTGTTTTGATGAAGGACAAAAAGGCAGTGGGAAGGGTTCGAACTCGGGCTCCTATTATCGGAAAGCATGCGCTCTTCCAATCTTGGCAAGCCACATGCATATGAATGTGCATATAGCGCGAATTCCTGAACATACTTGTACAGGAAGTCGGACAGATGACCCCCTTGATCGACGTTCATGATCACAAATAAAATACTAATCATATATATACAATAATGTCCCATAGCCCTGTCTAATCGTGGTTACTACAGTGTCCTCTTGTTTCGGAGATGCAAAGTGCTAAAATAATGTAGGCATTGTAATAATTACTAAAGCCAATATTAGTTAACAATAATAACTATAATATGTTATGATTAAAAGTTATATTTCGAGTTATATAGCGCCAATTTCGGATGATTAGCGCTTTACAATGATAATTAGCCCGGTCATAGGAAACATTGCAAGCCAGCGCACATTGTGTGCACCATCTCAACTCCCTGAGGAGCAATCCTCCTAAGCGGCTCATGGGCATTAGAAGATCTTTTACATGAGGGCTTTACCTCCTACAGGGTATTCATTTATACTCCCGAGTATAGAGCATCAATAATTGTAGAAAAGTTGTTTTGCTGAAAGACAAAAAGACAGTGGAAGGGTTCGAACTCGGGCTCCTATTATCGGAAAGCATGCGCTCTACCAATCTTGAAAAGCCACATGCACATGAATGTGCATATAGCGCGAATTCTGAATATACTTGTACAGGAAGTCGGTCAGAATGATGACCCCTTGATCGACGTTCATGATCACAAATAAAATACTATTCATATATATACAAATAATGTCCCCATAGCCCTGTCTAATCGTGGTTACTACAGTGTCCTTTGTTCGGAGTTGCAAAGTGCTAAAATAACGTAGGCATTGTAATAATTACTAAAGCCAATATTAGTTAACTATAATAACTATAATAATTTATGATTAAAAGTTATATTTCAAGTTATATAGCGCCAATTTGGATGATTAGCGCTTTACAATGATATTATTAGCCCGGTCATAGGAAACAATGCAAGCCAGCGCACATTGTGTGCACCATCTCAACTCCCTGGGGAGCAATCCTCCTAAGCGGCTCATGAGCATTGAGAAGATCTTTTACATGAAGGGGTTTACCTCCTACAGGGTATTCATTTATACACCCGAGTATAGAGCATCAATAATTGTAGATAAATTGTTTTGATGAAGGACAAAAAGCAGTGGGAAGGGTTCGAACTCGGGCTCCTATTATCGGAAAGCATGCGCTCTACCAATCTTGCAAGCCACATGCATATGAATGTGCATATAGCGCGAATTCCTGAACATACTTGTACAGGAAGTCGGACAGATGACCCCCTTGATCGACGTTCATGATCACAAATAAAATACTAATCATATATATACAATAATGTCCCCATAGCCCTGTCTAATCGTGGTTACTACAGTGTCCTCTCGTTTCGGAGTTGCAAAGTGCTAAAATAATGTAGGCATTGTAATATTACTAAAGCCATATTAGTTAACAAAATAATATAATATGTTATGATTAAAAGTTATATTTCGAGTTATATAGCGCCAATTTTGATGATTAGCGCTTTACAATGATATAATTAGCCCGGTCGTAGGAAACAATGCAAGCCAGCGCACATTGTGTGCACCATCTCAACTCCCTGAGGAGCAATCCTCCTAAGCGGCTCATGGGCATTGAGAAGATCTTTTACATGAGAGCTTTCACCTCCTACAGGGTCCTCATTTATACACCTGAGTATAGAGCATCAATAATTGTGGAAAATTGTTTTGCTGAAAGACAAAAAGACAGTTGGAAAGGGTTCGAACTCGGGCTCCTATTATCGGAAAGCATGCGCTCTACCAATCTTGACAAGCCACAAGCACATAAATGTGCAATATAGATCGACTTCCTGAACATACTTGTACAGGAAGTCGGTCAGATGACCCCCTTGATCGACGTTCATGATCACAATAAAAATACTAATCATAATACAAATAATGTCCCCATAGCCCTGTCTAATTGTGGTTACCAGTGTCCTTTGTTTCGGAGTTGCAAAGTGCTAAAATAACGTAGGCATGTAATATTACTAAAGCAAATATTAGATAAACTACTAATAAACTATAAATAAGTTATGATTAAAAGTTATTTTCGAGTTATATAGCGCCTAATATGGATGATAAGCGCTTTACAATGATATATTAGCCCGGTCATAGGAAACATTGCAAGCCAGCGCACATTGTGTGCACCATCTCAACTCCCTCGGGAGCAATCCTCCTAAGCGGCTATGGGCATTGAGAAGATCTTTTACATGAAGGCTTTCACCTCCTACAGGGTATTCATTTATACACCCAGTATAGAGCTTCATAATGTTGATAAATTGTTTTGATGAAGGTCAAAAAGGCAGGGAATGGTTCGAACTCGGGCTCCTATTATCGGAAAGCATGCGCTCTCAATCTTGGCAAGCCACATGCATATGAATGTGCATATAGCGCGAATTCATGAATATACTTGTACAGGAAGTCGGACAGATGACCCCCTTGATCGACGTTCATGATCACAAATAAAATGCTTATCATATATATACAATAATGTCCCCATAGCCTGTCTAATCGTGGTTACTACAATGTCCTCTCGTTTCGGAGATGCAAAGTGCTAAAATAATGTAGGCATTGTAATAATTACTAAAGCCAATATTAGTTACACATAAAAGTATAATATGTTATGATTAAAAGTTATATTTCGAGTTATATAGCGCCAATTTCGGATGATTAGCGCTTTACAATGATATAATTAGCCCGGTCGTAGGAAACATTGCAAGCCAGCGCACATTGTGTGCACCATCTCAACTCCCTGAGGAGCAATCCTCCTAAGCGGCTCATGGGCATTGAGAAGATCTTTTACATGAGAGCTTTCACCTCCTACAGGGTCCTCATTTATACACCGAGTATAGAGCATCAATAATGTGGAAAAGTTGTTTGCTGAAAGACAAAAAGACAGTTGGAAGGGTTCGAACTCGGGCTCCTATTATCGGAAAGCATGCGTTCTACCAATCTTGACAAGCTACAAGCACATAAATGTGCATATAGATCGACTTCCTGAACATACTGTACAGGAAGTCGGTCAGATGACCCCCTTGATCGACGTTCATGATCACAAAAAAATACTACTCATATACAAATAATGTCCCCATAGCCCTGTCTAATTGTGGTTACTACAGTGTCCTCTTGTTTCGGAGTTGCAAAGTGCTAAAAATAACGTAGGCATTGTAATAATTACTAAAGCAAATATTAGATAACTATAATAACTATAATAAGTTATGATTAAAAGTTATTTTTCGAGTTATATAGCGCCTAATATGGTGATAAGCGCTTTACAATGATATATTAGCCCGGTCATAGGAAACATTGCAAGCCAGCGCACATTGTGTGCACATCTCAACTCCCTCGGGAGCAATCCTCCTAAGCGGCTCATGGGCATTGAGAAGATCTTTTACATGAAGGCTTTCACCTTCCTACAGGTATTCAATTTATACACCCCAGTATAGAGCTTCAATAATTGTTGATAAATGTTTTGATGAAGGTCAAAAGGCAGTGGGAAGGTTCGAACTCGGGCTCCTATTATCGGAAAGCATGCGCTCTACCAATCTTGGCAAGCCACATGCACATGAATGTGCATATAGCGCGAATTCATGAATTATACTTGTACAGGAAGTCGGACAGAATGATGACCCCTTGATCGACGTTCATGATCACAAATAAAATACTATTCATATATATACAAATAATGTCCCCATAGCCCTGTCTAATCGTGGTTACTACAGGTCCTCTTGTTTCGGAGTTGCAAAGTGCTAAAATAACGTAGGCATTGTAATAATTACTAAAGCCAATATAGTTAACAATAATAACTAAATATGTTATGATTAAAAGTTATATTCGAGTTATATAGCGCCAATTTCGGATGATTAGTGCTTTACAATGATATAATTAGCTCGGTCGTAGGAAACATTGCAAGCCAGCGCACATTGTGTGCACCATCTCAACTCCCTGATGAGCAATCCTCCTAAGCGGCTCATGGGCATTGAGAGATCTTTTACATGAGAGCTTTCACCTCCTACAGGGTCCTCATTTATACACCGAGTATAGAGCATCAATAATTGTGGAAAAGTTGTTTTGCTGAAAGACAAAAAGACAGT